>NC_052146.1:8907734-9233148 GCF_902713615.1 Scyliorhinus canicula
GACATTGGAGTCATAGAATTCCTACAGTAATAGAATCCCTACAGTGCAGAAGGAGGCCATTGGGCCCATCAAGCCGCACTGACCCTCTGAAAGAGCACCTTACCTAGATCCACTCTCTCTCAAACCTGTAACCCCTCAAATCCACCTAACATTTTTCATTTCACATGCATATTATTTGACTGTTCAGTAAACCTTTCACTTGTTCTTTTAAAAAAAAAACAATCCATCTTCACAGTCCTCTTGCCAGCAGCTGGAAAATGGAAGCAAGTGTAGCCTACATGGAGAGTGCTTGACATTAAATGCACGTGCGAGGTGTGTGACCTGCTCTCTGCTGTCACTTCTCACCGGGAGACTGCGCACAACTCTATTACTTTAATTTGAAAGGTGGCAGCGGCCGCCATTCTCAATGTAAAAGCTGATGGTGGCTGATGAATATGTCTTGTGAGGTCGGGACCATCATGGAAACAGCGTGACCGATTGTTCCACGACCCACCCAAAACCCGCCCGCGGGTTACGACCCGCACTTTGAAAAACCCTGCTCTACAGGGACTGTAGCAAAAGACTGTGGGGGATTTTCTGTGGCCCCCCCAACAGCAGTTTTACCAGCAATTGAGAGGTGGCCCGCCATTGGCTAGTGGCCGATTCTTCTAGTCCCACCGGTGTCAATGTCATTTCCATTGCACCTGCCCCTGCAACTCGGAAGCCAGCGGCAGGGTTTCGCCGTTGGCGGTACCGGAAGATCCCATTGGCGAGAACGGCGGAAAATCCCGCTGTATCTTACATGTTACCACTCACCAAAGCACTGTACCAAACAGTCAAGTGACCAGTCCATGAGCTGCTTAGACATACTCAAAACATATTCTGAACAACTGGTGTTTTTGCATGGATTTCTGGACAATGTATAAGAATTTCCCCATAAAGAATTCTGCCTATTGATGTTTTGGAACAGCCAATGCCTTGCTGATTTCATCTGGACTATAATGTAATTACTTTTATGTTTGAGTACACAGAGCAAGTACAATTTGTTTCAAACAAAATATGGGTCTGGACTTGTACACAGGCCAACTATTCAGACCCATAGCATTATCGTTCGTTCGTGGGATGTGGGCGCCGATTGCCTATCACCAATTGCCCTTGAGGGACAGTTAACAGCCAACCACATTGCTGTGGGTCTGGGAAGAACAGCAGATTTCCTTTTCCAAAGGACACCAATGAACCAGATGGGTTTTTACAACAATTGAGAATGGTTTCAGTCATCACTAGACTTTTAATTCCAGATTTTTATTGAATTTAAATGTCATCATCTGCAGTGGCGGGATTTGAACCTTGGACCCCAGAGCAGTACTCTGGGTCTCTGGATTACTAGTCCATTGACAATACCACTATGTTCTCTCTCTCGCGCGCATAGCTCTCTCTCTCTCGTGCACACGTCGCTCTCTCTCGTGCGCGTGTCGCTCTCTCTCTCTCTCGCGCGCGCGCGTCATTCTCTCGCGCGCGTCGCTCTCTCTCGTGCGCCATTCTCTCGTGCGCGTCGCTCTCTCTCGCGCATGTCGCTCTCTCGCGGCCGTCGCTCTCTCTCGCGCGCGCGTCGCTCTCTCTCGCGATTCTCTGAATACCAATATTTCTCAGTCTTTCGTCATTTAAAAAAAATGGCTGTTTATTGGTGCCACAACGTTAGAGGGAGCACTTTCCACACATGCTCAGTTGCAGTCAGTGTCAGCCGGCAGCATTGCAACAAACAAATGGGAGCTGGTTTAGCTCATTTGGCTAGACAGCTGGTTCGTGATGCAGAGCAAGACTAGCATTGCAGGTTCAATTCCCGTACCAGCTGAGGTCTCAACCTTGTCCTCGCCTGAGGTGTGGTGATCCTCCGGTTAAATCACCACCAGTCAGCTTTCCCCCTCGGGAAAGCAGCCTATGGTAATCTGGGACTATGGCAACTTTACTTTACCTTTACAGGAAACAAGTTTGCTTGACACAGACTAACAGTAATCAAAGTTACCCATTTTTGGGTCTGTGCAGCCTTTAACCTGTTGCAGGTTCTTGTTTCCACTCTATGATTTATCAACTGTTCTCTCTGTAAAGCATGGTTCAGGCGATTCGGTTCATGATGAAGGCACATAATCAGAAAATTTCAGTAATCAGGTTCTCAACTTCAAATGTGGATCATTGATTGTAATATTTAGTTCAAGGACACATTTTGGCAAAAAAAAACATTGCACGGTCTGGGACTCGAAACATTGACCCTGGAATTAAGAGTCCCATTATTTAACTATCCGATCCAGATTATGTAGAAGCTCCTTGCATAGTTTCCAGTGTAAGGAAACAACACTCACTTAAAATCTCATTGAGATTATGATCGCATTAGAGATTGGGAGCTGGAATGAATTGAGGCCAGCAAATAATGAATTTCTTTCCTCTGTTATTTGCTGCAGTGACATTGATGCTGATTGTGCACATTCCAAACAGTTGCATATGTGCCAACAATGTCTGCGTATGCGCGATTGCTCCCATGGCATTCTGGTTGCAGCTGGAGTTGATGTTTAAATATTATTCTCCTTTTCTATTTATTCCTACTTAAATTGATAACTTCATACTTCCTCCATATTAGATTCAATCTGCCAAATTCTACCCCACTCACTTAACCTGTCCACATCTCTTCACAGCCTCTTTCCTAGCCAATTTGTTTCATTAGAAAACTTGGATTGATTACACTTATTTGTTCCAGAATGGCAGAGATTTCAAAGAAAAAGCTTCATACACAGAAATGCAAGTGTTATGATCTAAGTTGATATAACTGGACTGGAAGATCACAGAATGGAAGCCTAGCTCAAAAGACCTTTTTAAAGAGCAGCATGGTGGTGCAGTGGTAGCACTTCGATCCCGGCTCTGGGTCACTGTCCGTATGGAGTTTGCACATTCTCCCCGTGTTGCGTGGATTTTGCCCCCACAACCCAAAGATATGCAGTGTAGGTGGATTGGCTACACTAAATAGCCCCTTAATTGGAAAAAATGAATTGGGTACTCTAAATTTATGAAAAAGACAAAAAAGGCATTTTTAATAAAATGTGGAGGAACAGAGTCACTGGACTGATAATCAGTTTTAACAACACAAATAATCGGGCCTCACGGTAGCAGTCGGGCCTCACGGCAGTAGTCGGGCCTCACGGTAGCATGGTGGTTAGCATCAATGCTTCACAGCTCCAGGGTCCCAGGTTCGATTCCCGGCTGGGTCACTGTCTGTGTGGAGTCTGCACGTCCTCCCCGTGTGTGCGTGGGTTTCCTCCGGGTGCTCCGGTTTCCTCCCACAGTCCAAAGATGTGTGGGTTAGGTGGATTGGCCATGCTAAATTGCCCGTAGTGTAAGGTTAATGGGGGGATTGTTGGGTTACGGGTATACGGGTTACGTGGGTTAAGTAGGGTGATCATTGCTCGGCACAACATTGAGGGCCGAAGGGCCTGTTCTGTGCTGTACTGTTCTATGTTCTATGTTCTAGTTCTGGTCGCCACATCACCAGAAGGATGTGGATGCTTTGGAGAGGGTGCAGAGGAGGTTCACCAGGATGTTGCCCGGTATGGAGGGGGCTAGCTGTGTAGAAACGTTGAGTAGATTAGGATTGTTTTCATTGGAAAGACGGAGGTTGAGGGGGTACCTGAGGGGTACATCGAGGGCCGAAGGGCCTGTTCTGTGCTGTACTGTTCTATGTTCTAAATAAAAACATTAAACATGAAAAGAATTGGATTATGATACAAAATGCTTTTACTCTTCCTCTAGTTTAACAATTATACATGGGCTTTGGTATTAACATGGATTACAAAATACAGCTTGATGTACAATGGTCTCATTACCCCAAAGTCCATTTCAAGCACAGAAAATGACTGTGATCAAATACATGCACTCCGCTCTGAACCCAAGTTAGTGTCTGTGGGTTTCTCCTCTGAACCCCCCCAAATGATGGTCACATGAGAGTTTCCAACCTCCACTCCCAAATACATGCCTTAAAATCTACTCCTAATAATACTTTCACAGAGTAGTTTGCATTCCGAAATCCAGATGAGGTTTACTAAATGACACTTAGGGGCTGGTTTAGCTGACTCGGCTTAATCGCTGGCTTTTAAAGCAGGCCAGCAGCACGGTTTGATTCCCGCACCAGCCTCCCCGGACAGGCGCCGGAATGTGGCGACTAGGGGCTTTTCACAGTAACTTCATTGAAGCCTACTTGTGACAATAAGCGATTTTCATTTTCATTTCATTTTTATTTTCTTTTACTTATATTCGGATAAATGGTAGATTATATTTGGTAGTTTTAAGGGTTTTATATTTATATTGCTCAGTATTGGAAATAA
Organism: Scyliorhinus canicula; assembly: GCF_902713615.1. Classification (NCBI taxonomy): domain Eukaryota; kingdom Metazoa; phylum Chordata; class Chondrichthyes; order Carcharhiniformes; family Scyliorhinidae; genus Scyliorhinus; species Scyliorhinus canicula. Next base: position 8,912,081 of record NC_052146.1, read on the forward strand.
GGTATAGCTTTACGTGGGTTTAATTTAATGTTTCTATGCCTGGAAAAGTAAAACCTATAGTTAGATTCATGCTGGACAAAGGTGTTTTTGTATGCGTGGGGGTTGCTTTCAATTCCAACTGTGGTTCTATTGTGCTTTGAGATAGTGTGCAGAAAAATAAATGGCATAAGCATGTGGGTGTCCATTTCATTTTTTAACAGCAAATCCAGTCCAGGATTACACATAACCCCATTAGGATTTCTTTGCATTAACTGCTTGTACATAAACTCCGCGATCCAGGGCAGGACAGGGCGCAGTGGTAGCATTGCAGTCTCACGGCTCTGGGTCACTATCCGTGTGGAGTTTGCACATTCTCCCCGTGTTTGCGTGGGTTTCTCCCCCACAACCCAAAGGTGTGCACAATAGGTGGATTGGCTACGCTAAAATTACCCCTTAATTGGAAAAAATGAATTGGGTATTCTAAATTTATTGTTAAAAAAATTAAATTTAAAAAAAACTCCGCCATTCAGCCACCGGTTTCCATAATTATTTCAATTCTCGTTCCACAGGCTGTCGAAAATTCTCATAAACCTGAAAATCACTTCACATATCTTTCTGCCATCTCCATGTTCTCAGCTCTGTCTGTCTTTACTGAACATAGCACTGTTTAGTATCTTCAGCCTCTTGGAAACTTCTCTTCATTTCTTTAGTTTCCTTAACTATCTGCTGCTCTTCGGATCTCTGAATTTGCTTTCTTATTCATTATTCCATAGTGTGGCTTTTATTCTGAGATACTTGTTTCCTCTTTATTCTGAGAAGCGTGTTTCCTCTTTGGTTTTCTAAAATTAACTGCTTCTAACAGCTGTGAGAGCCGCCTACTCTCTCTCCACCTATCTTCACCTACTCTCATATTAGCTAAACTAAAATTTAAAGCTTCACTTCAAGTTGCTAAGCAACACCCACATGCTTATGCCATTTATTTTTCTGCACACTGTCTCAAAGCACAATAGAACCACAGTTGGAATTGAAAGCAACCCCCACGCATACAAAAACACCTTTGTCCAGCATGAATCTAACTATAGGTTTTACTTTTCCAGGCATAGAAACATTAAATTAAACCCACGTAAAGCTATACCTTATTTCCAATACTGAGCAATATAAATATAAATCCCTTAAAACTACCGAATATAATCTACCGTTTATCCGAGTATGAGTAAAAGAAAAAGAAAATAAAAGTACCATAAATGAAGTGTGGTATCTCATAAGGTGTGAACATGCTGTAGGACAGAAACAGGCATATATATCTGCACAATTAATAAAACTATTTTTTAATATTGATGGAACTAAGGCTGCCTAATGAAATCACGGAAATGAACCTATTTAAAAAAAATAAATTTAGAGTATCCAATTATTTATTTTCCAATTAAGGAGCAATTCAATGTGGCCATTCTTTGGTTTGTGGGGGTGAATGGGGAGAATGTGAAAACTCCACACGGACAGTGACCCAGGGCCGGGATTTGAACCCGGGTCGAAATGAACCTATTTGATCTTTTCTCAAAAGCTGCACGACGATGTTTCGGTAAAATGGCCAACGCAAAACTTGCTGTCCTGCCATTAGAGAATGCTTTGGGTTAATTTTACTTCGATCAGGCTGTGAACATTGTTTTTTTAAAAATAAATTTAGAGTACCCAATTATTTTTTCCAATTAAGGGGCAATTTAGCGTGGCCAATCCACCTATCCTGCACATCTTTTGGGTTGTGGGGGTGAAACCCACGCAGACACGGGGAGAATGTGCAAACTCCTCACGGACAGTGACCCAGGGCCGGGATTCGAACCCGGGTCCTCAGTGCCGTAGGCAGCAATGCTAACCACTGTGCCACCGTGCTGCCCGGCTGTGAACATTGTTTATGTGCAGCTAGAATGAGGCTACTTGCTCTCTTCCTGTCCAACATCCTCCGCATGTAGAATGCAATTATTTAGCTGACCCTGTATGTACTGTGTTTAGTCTTTTGCTACATGTCAGTGCTACAGGGTCATAGAAGAGTGAGCTTAAAATAAGCAGCTCCTTGTTTTCTTTGTTGTCTTGATCCATTGAACACAACTTGTATGTCAAAGTATTCAGGCATTTTGTGGTTCAGTTGAATGTTACAGTAATGTCAATAGCACCAGGCAATATCACCCCTTAAAGAAGCAGATAACCTTATATTTAAAAAAAATCTATTCATAAATATATGATGCCTTTTAAAATGGATGTTCGGCTCTTTGATCACTGAGTGTGTAATACGCTTGCAGCCTTACTGCATTTGTTTAATGTTATGGCCAAAGCTGTACACCAAACTTGTTAAAAATGTTCTAAAAACCGTACCAATCTATATGCCATGATTGTAATATAAAGTAAACTGTTAACTTAATGAGTGATTAACTTAGAATGTTCCTCTAACAAGTTGCTTGATCCATCTCCTAAATAATTTCTCCCCAGGCTTTGTAGAGTTTCACCTAAAATCAACGGGAAAGCTGTGAAGTCACAGAGAATAGTGAATTATTAAAATATGAGCATCTGTTTTGGAAAAGGCAAGGCATAATAAATCGTTTTAAGTTGGAATATTTGCAATCAACCTAGTTTGATGCAGTTTCTTTATCTGATTGCAATTCTAGAATTGAAACTAGAGAAGTGTTTCTGAAGTTCATGTTTTTGTACTGGATCTGATTTTGCACCACACTGATTCCTTTCCTCAACAAAAGGATACTGTCAATGTCACAATGAAGAAGGTGGTGGTAAGGAAGGTAGTAGGATAAAAATAAATGAGAAGGGAAGTGCTTATAAAGTTTGTACCGCTTAAAGTAGAAAAGTAGACTAGACAAAAATTCATTGCCATTAGGCAAAGTATGATTGATAAGTGACAGCCAACTTAAATTTGTTTAAGGCAAATTGTTCTGTCATTTGATTTGAGTCCTTTGAGGTAACAGAGGTTTGAAGGGGGTAGTATGGTTGATAATTTGTCTGCCCGTTAAAAGTCACTTAAAGTATCACATTAAAACCTTGTTAGCAAAACTGAAGTCTGGGATAAAAGTGACTGTGGCAGCATGGATACAAAATTGGCTAAGAGTCAGAAAGCAGAACATAGTAGCGAATGTTTGTTTTTCAGATTGGAGGAAAGTATACAATGGTGTTCCCCAAGGTACTGTATGAGGACCACTGGTTGTTTGATACGTATTAACAGAGTGACCTTGTGTACAAGTAGAATTTTTAAAGTTTGCAAAAGGCATGAAATTATGGAACATAATAAACAGTGAGGAGGGTCGTAATAGACTTGGGAGGATATAGATTGGCAAATGAAATTTAATGCCGAGAAGTGTGAAGTGATGTTTTTAGAAAGGAATAACGAGGAGCAGAAAAAAATTGTATAATTTTAAAGGGGCAGCGGGGTCAGAGATACCTGGAGGTTACAAATGCAATTATTTTAAGGTGGCGGGGCTAGTTTATCTGGGTTTGTGAAAAAAAGCATTGGCGATCCTTACTTTATAAATAAAAGCAAGGGATACAAAATCAAAAAAGTTCTGCTAGCCCTTCAAAACTCACTCGTTAGGCTCAGATAATAATCTTTATAAGTGTCAGAGGTAGGCTTACATTAACACTGCAATGAAGTCACTGTGAAAATTCCCTAATTGCCACACTCCGGCGCCAGTTCAGGTACACAGAGAGAATTCAAAATGTCCAATTCACCTAACAAGCACATCTTTCGGGACTTGTGTGAGGAAACCGGAGACCCCAGAGGAAACTCACACAGACACTGGGTGAACGTGCAGACTCCGCACAGACGGTGACCCCAGCTGGGAATTGAATCCGGGTCCCTGGCGCTATGCTAACCACTGTGCCACCATGCCGTAATACGGTAGAGAACTCAGTACAAATCTGGGCAGCACCCTTTCATTTTTTATAAGAGAATGCGGGGAGAATTTACTGGAATGATGGGAGGGATAAGGGACTTTAATTATGTGCAGAGATTAAAGAAACTGAGATTGTTGTTCTCAGAACAGAAAAGGGTAAGGGAGATTAAATACAGCTCTTAAAACTTTTGAGTGGTTTTGATGGTTCAATCCCTGTACCAGCTGAGATAGTTCATGGGGTCCTGTTTCCTTGCCTTGGGAGTAATGCCCTCAAGCTAATTAATCACATGTCCCTCTCTGACAGAGATACCGATGGTGATGTGTTGGGTAAGCTGGGTCTGCGAGGACTGCTTTTACTGAAGCAGTGAGAGAGACGGGCTTCCAACACTTGAAGAAATACAACTCTATTTTATTGAACTTTTAACTATCATACATACTGTTTTTGAAAACTCACCACTCTCCTTAGAATTCCCCCTATACCAAAAAGGGCCGACATTCTAAATGGTGAACAGGGATTCTCACTCCCTGATCTGCAGGCTTCGGTGGGTGCCATTCAGGTCAAACTATATTTTCAAGTTATCCCCCAGTATAACCCATACCTTCATCAAAGATTTTATCTACTTACCACTTAGTAGCATCGATGTCCTGGGGCCTGCATTTTTAAAGTAAGTAACGTAGACTAGGAAAAAAACAGTTTTTCAGGTTAAGTAAGTTATTTTATTATTATATTTTTTCTTTTAAAAGCTGCAAACACTTTCTTTACAGAAAGGTAAAAAGATCTTACTTCTGGATCCTGCTGGTTGGTTGAAGGGACCTTCAGGCCCCCCTTGACACTCAGTCTTCTTTAAATTCTGGTCGTCTTGGGATGTATTCGCTGGTTAGCTCTGTTGCTGTGTCTTGTCGATCAATGTACTGAGCTATAAGAGCTAACTCTGCTAGCTATCTCTAAGTTGACTCTGACTCCTGTTTAAATTCTAGTCTCCTTAGCTGTTTAAACTCGACTGCTTGCCTTGTCTTTCCCATGACTGAGCTCTCTCTCTCTCTCTCTTGAGTTCTCCTCCCCTTCTCTCCTGTTGCTGTTGCTGATGCTCTTCTGCTTCTGCTCCCTGGGTTTATATTCTCTTTCTAACAATTATTAAGTTTTTAGAGCCTTATTGTAAATTAACTTATTTCCCTTTGATTGTTAAAAAGTATCTTTGATATAAACATTCTAATACAACTAATTATTCAATTTGGGCATAAAGTCACCTCTCAGATCTGCTTTGGTTTCAATAGGTGTTACTTTTATTTCTGTGATTTCGAATCGTTTAATTTTCCAATTGTCCCCAGCTCATAACTTTGCCTTTGATTTTGACTTTAAATTATGTTTCTTGTAGACAGGTCGTCTCCAATTTGCTTTTAATTGACTTGATGTTAGTAGAATTTTACACTTAGAATTAACACCAAATTTGACTGAGCATCATCCATCCTTTCCAGCTGTTTACTAAGAGAGTTCATTTCAATTAATTAAAACTTTGCTTTTAGCTGTATGCTAAAATTTAACTTGGTTATGATTTGAAAGACCTGCCTGTTTTAAACATTCGTCACTTAATTCAATTGAAACTCTCATCCATGCTTTTCCAGATGCTTCCTGAGATAGTTACTTTCAATGAAGGTGTGAGCCATTGTTTTAGCTTATTACATGAAACCTGTGTGTTTGCTAAACCTGCTTGTGAGCAAGAATCTGCATTTTATAATCCTGGTCTTTGCAGCTGCTTTTTTGTGTGGGATCTTTCCCTGTATCCTCTCAGACCAGATATTGCCAGACCTCCATGTTTCAAATGACACATTTTTCTGTATTTTCAATTACAATACTTAAACTGTGGGTTGACACTATGCTGAGTTGACTGGAGACCTGAGGCTGACCTGACCAGACTATCTTACTACCACGTGGTGTGTGTTCTAGCTATTGCTCACGGGCTCTGACTGTCTCAGAGGCTGGATCCCAAGAGAGCAGGAAAACTAGTGACCTCTGGCTTTATAGTGGTTGTGTCCTGTCTGGTGATTGGCTGCTGTGTTCTGTGTGTTCATTGGTCATCCTGTGTGTCAATCAATGCCTGTCTGTGCACAATCATATACATGTATGTATATTATGACTGATGGTTCCGCATAGACTATGGCTAATTACCAAGTGAGGAGGAACTGTTTCCAGATTTAAGGTAATTTGTAAAATAAAGTCAGAGAGGAAATGAGAAATTTCTTTATGCATAAGTGTTACAGTCTGGAATGCACTGCTAGTGCAAGGAGATTCTAGAGTAACTTTCAAAGGGGAATTGGATAAATACTGAAAAAGGAAGAAAATGCAGAGCAGTAGGAATTACCAATGGAGGGGAACTAATTGGATAATTCTTTTGGTACCGGCACGATGGGCCAGATTGCTGCCTATTGTGCTGTATGGTTCTATAATCTGTGAGCTGTTTTATGTAGAGCCTGGGAAGTGCCATCAGGCACCACTTGATTGTGGGAAGGAGAAGCACAGTATGACGTTCGAGAACACTACAAAAAGTAAGAAGTCTTACAATACCAGGTTAAAGTCCAACAGGTTTGTTTCAAATCATAGACATAGAACAGTACAGCACAGAACAGGCCCTTCGGCCCTCGATGTTGTGCCGAGCCATGATCACCCTACTCAAACCCATGTAACCACCCTATACCCGTAACCCAATAACCCCCCCTTAACCTTACTTTATTAGGACACTACGAGCAATTTAGCATGGCCAATCCTCCTAACCCGCACATCTTTGGACTGTGGGAGGAAACCGGAGCACCCGGAGGAAACCCACGCACACACGGGGAGGACGTGTAGACTCCGCACAGACAGTGACCCAGCCGGGAATCGAACCTGGGACCCTGGAGCTGTGAAGCATTTATTCTAACCACCATGCTACCGTGCTGCCCACTAAATCACTAGCTTTCAGAGCACTGCTCCTCAGGTGACCCTGAGCGGTGCTCCGAAAGCTAGTGATTTGAAACAAACCTGTTGGACTTTAACCTGGTGTTACAAGACTTCTTACTGTGCTCACCCCAGTCCAACACAGGCATCTCCACATCATAAGAACATAAGAACATAAGAACTAGGAGCAGGAGTAGGCCATCTGGCCCCTCGAGCCTGCTCCGCCATTCAATGAGATCATGGCTGATCTTTTGTGGACTCAGCTCCACTTTCCGGCCTGAAAACCATAACCCTTAATCCCTTTATTCTTCAAAAAACTATCTATCTTTACCTTAAAAACATGTAATGAAGGAGCCTCAACTGCTTCACTGGGCAAGGAATTCCATAGATTCACAACCCTTTGGGTGAAGAAGTTCCTCCTAAACTCAGTCCTAAATCTACTTCCCCTTATTTTGAGGCTATGTCCCCTGGTTCTGCTTTCACCCGCCAGTGGAAACAACCTGCCCACATCTATCCTATCTATTCCCTTCATAATTTTAAATGTTGCTATAAGATCCCCCTACATGACTACAAAAAGTGTGATTCTCTTCTACCTGAAGCTCAAACACATTTTGGAATATGTAGCAGCAGAGCCGGAATCATTGCTGATTTTCTTCTTTTTCTCTCTGACACATTAACCAGTTTTGCACCATTATTGATGTTCTTTCTAAGACTACCTTATAAAAAAGAAATTAAGGCTTGAATTTGCAGTGTCAGTTAAGGCACAGTGGGTAGCACTCTCTCTGTCCTTTGTCAGAAAGTTGTAGTTTCAAGTTCACTTCAGAGAATTGAGTACAGAATTGAGAGATCTGTACTGTTTTAGATGTCATCTTTTGAATGCTTTCAGATGGATGTAAAATAAGCCATTGCACTACTTTGGAGAACAGGAGATTCATCCCAGAGTCTTGACCAATGTTTATCCCTCAACTAACATCCCCTAAAAGTTTGGCATTTAAAAGCTAATTTGCATAAAAGTGATAATTAAACTACCCAATTGTTTTAAAGACCCATCTAGTTCTTTAATGTCCTTGAGGGAAGGAAATCTGCCATCCTTACCTGGTCTGGCCTACATGTGACTCCAGAACCACAGTTAACTGCCCTCTTCACTAATACTGTATCAAATTGCTACGGAAAAGGCTAGTTAACAGTGTGTGTGTGTGTGTGTGTGTGTACATACATCTCATGGACTGCAGTAGTTTAAGAAGATGGATCACCACTATCTTCTTGAGGACAATTAAAAATGGACAATAAAAAGCGTCCCAGCGAATGACACCTACATTCCACAAATGAATAAAGACAAATAGTTGATCAGGTCATTATCACATTACTGTTTGTGGAAGCTTACAAATTTGCTCCTGCGATTTAAACATTACCACAATGATTACACTTCAAAAATACTTAATCAGTTATAAAGCACTTCAGGATGTTCTAAAATAGAGACAGACGCTTTATAAATCAACATATTTTTCTTTTTGGGAACCTACTAGTCTTTTGGGATTGTTCTTATCCTGTTGGCACATTTACCCACTAATAAATTTATTGGAAGTTATAAAATATGAATCCATTTCAGTTGTTGAAATAGAATAAATTAGCATAAAGACATACACTGTCTTGGGTGTAAAGCATAATTGCAATTTAATAGCAAGTTAAATATCAATTTAACAAGATTCTCAGTATTCTGATTGCAAAAAATTCCTTGATGAGGCAATGGTGCTCCTTTGTGATTAGAGATTTGATCAGCTGCATCACTTTATCTTGTATCTTGTGTATCTATTTGAAATGGTGATAATTCTAAAATTTCATGTTGCAAAGCAAATTGCAACACAGCTAATACAGTATTTGTTAGTTCTTCGGACTGGTTGGTTATTCAATGTGGTTATCTTCAAAGTGTTGAAATTTGCATTGCTTAAAAAAAACTCATCACTTGAGTAGAGTGAGCATATTAGCAAGTTTAAACAGGCACTCCAAACACAATTAGGAGTAAGTAGACTGGTTCAACGAGCATACGACCACAAAGGTAGCATCTTAATCTGTTGTCCTGTTGCAAGGATTCTCAAAGTGATGTGCTTGACAGCTATGGGGGTACACGGGAGCAATTGTTGAGTGGCGGATACTCCCTTGCTTGCATGCTCCCTTTGTTTTTCTCCCAATTCACTAACTTGTTGCGACTTGCTTTATGGAACAGGTGGCACTGTGAGCAGTTAAATAAAAATCTGATGTTTGCTGGCAGGAGTTGATTGGGTTTAAACTGGCTGACTGATCCAGTATCTAAAGTAAAAGCAAAAAGGAGATCTGAAATAAATAAAATGCTGAAAAAACTTACCAGGTCCTGGCAGTGTCTGTGGGGAGAAAAAGAGTTGACATTTCAAGTCCAATATGATGACTCTTTGGAGCTCTGTAAAATTGCTCATTTTTGTTGAGTATGAACCGATTCCAATTTGAACCTGAAATGCACATTTTAAAAAATAAATTTAGAGTACCCAATTCATTTTTGTTTCCCAAATAAGGGGCAATTTAGTGTGACCAATCCACCTATCCTGCACATCTTTGGGTTGTGGGTGAAACCTATGCAGACACAGGGAGAATGTGCAAACTCCACACGGACAGTGACCCAGAGCCGGGATTGAACCTGGGACCTCGGCACCGTGAGGCAGCAATGCTAACCACTGCGCCACCCTGCTGCCCCTGAAATGCACATCTTGACTAAGCACACACTTGTCACTAAAATGTGCACTGTTTTAATCTAAAATTTTAATATTTAGAAACAAAATATTCTCAGCAACTCTGTAAGCAATCCTATTTTTAGCTGATTTTGATAAGTCCAATAGAATGCAAGACTAAATGACACCAGGTGTTGAGAATCGTAGTAACTAAAACTGGTAAATTTGCCTCTGGAAACCTCCACAGTGAAATGTCAAGTAGGATGGAATGGTCAAAATTGGAAGTTTCTTCATTATAAATCCCAGATTTAGATGAGACGAGCGAGAGAGGTTCATTCTTTATGCACCTGGGTCCTTTAAAAAATTTCTCTGCAACACCCATGTCACAACATCTCATCTTCCGGTTAGGCACACTATCGCCTTCCGGCCTGAATATCGAATTCAACAACTTCAGATGATCAGCCCCACCTCGACCCATTTGTTTTCATTTCATTTTAACTGTCTTTTACCATTTCTCTCTTTCTTAATATACATTTAATTCCCCACTCCCCCAATCTTATCCACCTTTCCTGCACCGTTCTCCTCTTTGCTTCCCCCTTCCGCTCCCCCCCACACCTACAGTTCATCCTCTGATAGTTTCCCTGCTGTTTGACCTTTCACATCTTTTGTCCTCTCTGGGGACTGCCATTAACACTCTTTCCCCTTAGTGTCTGTGGCCATTAGCACCCAGTTTCCCTGGGTTTCTGTGGCTATGACTCATCTTCATTCTCACTCCACAGTATAAATATTTCCCACTCTCTCTGTCTGTTAACTTTGACAAAGAGTCATCGGACTCGAAACGTTAGCTCTTTTCTCTCCCTACAGGTGCTGCCAGACTTATAGAACAGCACAGAGCAGGCCCTTCGGCCCTCGATGTTGTGCTGAGCAATAATCACCCTACTGAAGCCAATGTATCCACCCTATACCAGTAACCCCCCCCCACTCCCAATTAACCTTATTTTTTAGGACACTAAGGGCAATTTAGCATGGCCAATCCACCTAACCTGCACATCTTTGGACTGTGGGAGGAAACCGGAAGACCCGGAGGAAACCCACGCACACACGGGGAGGACGTGCAGACTCCGCACAGACAGTGACCCAGCCGGGAACTGAACCTGGGACCCTGGAGCTGTGAAGCATTTATGCTAACCACCATGCTACCGTGCTGCCTACTGCTACCGTGCTGCCCACTTTTACTGAGGGTTTCCAGCATTTTCCCTTTCGTTGCCTTCTCAACCTTGCCCCTCAACTGAGATGTGGTGATCCATAGGCTAATTAACCACCAGTCAGCTCTCCTCGTCAAAGGGGAAAGCAGTTTATGGTCATTTGGGACTATGGCATCTTTATTTTTACTTCAGGCGATTGCTTTAATGCCTTGCTAATGGGTACAGGATACATGGTTCACTTATTCACTAAATGTATTGTCCTTGATGGATCCATGCAGACATGCTGGCCCCAACTCAATGATTAGAGTATGGAATATACAGTGATGCAAATCTGGGTGGCCACCTTTACCCATGAGGTGAAGCCACCTTTAATTCTCTGTGATTAAAAATAATTCATTTTTAAAACTTCAATTCAAGTTTCCAGCTAGTGGGTTTAAAAATAATTTGACATGAAGCACATTTTCATGACTCAACTCTTCATAGAACATAGAACAGTGCAGGCCCTTCAGCCCACGATGTTGTGCCGACCATTTATCCTAATCTAAGATCGACCTAACCTACACCCCTTCAATTTACTGCTGTCCATGTGCTTGTCTAAGAGTCGCTTAAATGTCCCTAATGACACGGACTCCACCACCTCTGCTGGCAGTGCATTCCACAGACCCACCACTCTCTCTATAAAGAACCTACCTTTGATATCTCCCCTATACCTTCCTCCAATCACCTTAAAATGATGTCCTCTTGTGACAGTCATTTCCACCCTGGGGAAAGGTCTCTGGCTATATACTCTATCCATGCCTCTCATCACCTTGTACACCTCTATCGTCACCTCTCTTCCTTCTTCACTCCAGTGAGCAAAGCCCTTGCTCCCTCAACCTTTCTTCGTAAGACATGCCCTCCAGTCCAGGCAGCATCCTGGTAAATCTCCTCTATACCCTCTCCAAAGCATCCACATCCTTCCTATAATGAGGCGACCAGAACTGGAGACAATATTCCAAGTGTGGTCTAACTAGGGTTTTGTAAAGCTGCAGCAAAACCTCGGACTCTTAAACTTAATCCCCCTGTTAATGAAAGCCAACGACCATATGCCTTCTTAGCTCCATCGACCTGGGTGGCAACTTTGAGGGATCTATGTACGTGGACCCCAAGATCCCTCTGTTCCTCCACACAGAATCCTGCCTTTAACCCTGTATTCAGCATTCAAATTCGACCTTCCAAAATGAATCACTTCACATTTATCAAAGTTGAATTCCATCTGCCACTTCTCAGCCCAGCTCTGCATCCTGTCAATGTCCTGTTGTAACCTGCAACAGCCCTCAACACGATCTACAACATAGAACATTACAGCGCAGTACGGGCCCTTCGGCCCTCGATGTTGCGCCGACCTGTGAAACCATCTGAAGCCTATCTGACCTACACTATTCCATTTTCATCCATATGTCTATCCAGTGACCACTTAATTGCCCTTAAAGTTGGCGAGTCTACTACTGTTGCAGGCAGGGCGTTCCACACCCCTACTACTCTCTGAGTAAAGAAACTGCCTCTGACATATGTCCTATATCTACCACCCCTCAATTTAAAGCTATGTCCCCTCGTGTTGGTCATCACCATCCGAGGAAAGAGACTCTCACTGTCCACCCTATCTAACCCTCTGACTATCTTATATGTCTCTATTAAGTCACCTCTCAGCCTTCTCCTCTCTAACGAAAACAACCTTAAGTCCCTGAGCCTTTCCTCGTAAGACTTTCCCTCCATACCAGGCAACATCCTAGTAAATCTCCTCTGAACCCTTTCCAAAGCTTCCACATCCTTCCTATAATGTGGTGACCAGAACTGCACGCAGTACTCCAGGAGCGGCCGCACCAGAGTTATGTACAGCTGCAGCATGACCTCGTGGCTCCGAAACTCAATCCCCCTACTGATAAAGGCTAGCACACCATATGCCTTCTTAACAGCCCTATTAACCTGGGTGACAACTTTCAGGGATTTATGTACCTGGATGCCGAGATCTCTCTGTTCATCTACACTACCAAGAATCTTGCCATTAGCCCAGTACTCTGCATTCCTGTTACTCCTTCCAAAGTGAACCACCTCACACTTTTCCGTATTAAATACCATCTGCCACCTCTCAGCCCTGCTCTGCAGATTATCTATGTCCCTCTGTATCCTATAACATCCTTCAGCACTATCCACAACTCCACCGACCTTCGTGTCATCTGCAAATTTACTAACCCATCCTTCTACACCCTCTTCCAGGTCATTTATAAAAATGACAAACAGCAGTGGCCCCAAAACAGATCCTTGCGGTACACCACTAGTAACTGAACTCCAGGATGAACATTTGCCATCAACCACCACCCTCTGTCTTCTTTCAGCTAGCCAATTGCTGATCTAAACCGCTAAATCACCTTCAATCCCATACTTCCTTATTTTCTGCAATAGCCTACCGTGGGGAACCTTATCAAACGCCTTACTGAAATCCATATACACCACATCAACCGCTTTACCCTCATCCACCTGTTTGGTCACCTTCTCAAAAAACTCAATAAGGTTTGTGAGGCATGACCTACCCTTCACAAAACCGTGTTGACTATCGCTAATCAATTTGTTCTTTTCAAGATGATTATAAACCCTATCTCTTATAACCTTTTCCAACATTTTACCCACAACTGAAGTAAGGCTCACAGGTCTATAATTACCAGGGTTGTCTCTTCTCCCCTTCTTGAACAAGGGGACAACATTTGCTATCCTCCATTCTTCCGGCACTATTCCTGTCGACAAAGACGACATAAAGATCAAGGACAAAGGCTCTGCAATCTCCTCCCTGGCTTCCCAGAGAATCCTAGGATAAATCCCATCTGGCCCAGGGGACTTATCTATTTTTACATTTTCCAAAATTGCTAACACCTCCTCCTTGTGAACCTCAATTCCATCTAGCCTGGTCGACTGAACCTGAGTATTCTCCTCGACAACATTGTCTTTCTCCATCCATTTAACGCTTCCCCTATCTCCTCTGAATCCACACACAACTTTCCACTACCATCCTTGATTGGCCCTAATCTTACTCTAGTCATTCTTTTGTTCCTGATATACCTATAGAAAGCCTTAGGGTTTTCCTTGATCCTATCCGCCAATGACTTTTCATGTCCTCTCCTCGCTCTTCTTAACTCTCCCTTTAGGTCCTTCCTGGCTAACTTGTAACTCTCAAGTGCCCTAACTGAGCCTTCATGTCTCATCCTAACATAAGCCGCCTTCTTCCTCTTGACAAGTGCTTCAACTTCCTTAGTAAACCACGGTTCCCTTGCTCGACAACTTCCTCCCTGCCTGACAGGTACATACTTATCAAGGACACGCAGTAACTGTTCCTTGGAAAAGCTCCACATTTCGATTGTACCCATCCCCTGCAGTTTCCTTCCCCATCCTATACATCCTAAATCTTGCCGAATAGCATCATAATTGCCTTTCCCCCAGCTATAATTCTTGCCTTGTGGTATATACCTATCCCTGCCCATTGCTAAAGTAAACATAACCGAGTTGTGATCACTATCACCAAAGTGCTCACCTACATCTAAATCTAACACCTGGCCGGGTTCATTACCCAGCACCGAATCAAATGTGGCCTCGCCCCTTGTTGGCCTGTCTACATACTGTGTCAGAAAACCCTCCTGCACACACTGCACAAAACTGACCCATCTATAGTACTCGAACTATAGTGTTTCCAGTCAATATTTGGAAAGTTAAAGTCCCCCATAACAACTATCCTGTTACTCTCGCTCCTGTCGAGAATCATCTTTGCAATCCTTTCCTCTACATCTCTGGAACTATTCAGAGGTCTATAGACAACTCCCAACAGGGTGACCTCTCCTCTCCTGTTCCTAACCTCGGCCCATACTACCTCAGCAGACGAGTCCTCAAACGTCCTTTCTACCGCCGTAATACTTCCCTTAATTAACAATGTCACCCCCCCCCCCTCTTTTACCATCTTCTCTGTTCTTACAGAAACATCTAAATCCTGGAACCTGCAACAACCATTCCTGTCCCTGCTCTACCCATGTCTCCGAAATCGCCACAACATTGAAATCCCAGGTACCAACCCATGCTGCAAGCTCACCCACCTTATTCCGGATGCTCCTGGCGTTGAAGTAGACACACTTCAAACCAGCGTCTTGCTTGCGGTGCCCTCTTTCGAACTTTTAACCCTATCCCTGACCTCACTACTCTCCCAACCCCCCCAACCTTTGTGTCATCGGCAAACTTACTAACCCACCCTTCCACTTCCTCATCCAAGTCATTTATAAAAACCACAAAGAGCAGTGGTCCCAGAACAGATCCTTGCAGGACATCACTGGTCACCGACCTCCAGGTGGAATACTTTCCATCCACTACCACTCGCTGTCTTCTTTTGGCCAGACAGTCAAATTTCCCTGTATCCCATGCCCCCTAACTTTCTGAATGCGCCTACCATGGGGAACCTTATCAAATGCCTTACTGAAATCCATATGCACCACATCCATTGCCCGACCATCAATGTGTCTTGTCACATCCTCAAAGAATTCAATGAGGTTTGTGAGGCATAACCTGCCCCTCACAAAGCCATGCTCACTATCTTTAATCAAACTGTGTTTTTCTAAATAATCATAAATCCTATCTCTTAGAATCCTTTCCAATATTTTGCTCACCACCGACGTAAGACTGATGGGTCTGTAATTCCCAGGGATTTCCCTATTCCCTTTCTTGAACGGGGGAACAACATTCGCCTCCCTCCACTCATCTGGTACTACTCTCGTAGAGAGTAAGGATGCAAAGATCATCGCCAACGGCGCAGCAATCTACTCCATCGCTTCCCATAGAACTTGGGTATACTCCCGTCATGCCCAGGGGACTTATCTATCCTGATGCTTTTCAAATTCCAGCACATCCTTCTTAATATCAACCTGTTCGAGTCTATTAACCTGGTTCACACTGTTTCTCATGAGCAACAAGGTCCCTCGTCCCTCATGAATACTGAAGCAAAGTATTCATTTAGGGGGCCTCCCACCCCTAACCGGTCCCCCCCCCCCCCCCGCCCCCCCTCATCTCCTCAGACTCTAAGCACAAGTTCCCTCCATATACCTGATCCACCCTACTCTCGATCATCCTCTTATTCTCACATAAGTGGAGAACGCCTTGGGGTTTTCCCTATTCCTTGCCGTAAGGTCTTTATCATGCCCCCTTCTAGTTCTCCTCAGTCCATTTTTTGAGTTCCTTCCTGGCTACCTGTAACCCTCGAGCAGAATCAGATCCTTGCTTCCTCAACCTTGCGTAGCTTCCTTCTTCCTCTTGACTAGAAGCTCCACTTCTCTTGTCATCCAAGGCTCCTTCAACCTTACCATTCCTTCCTCGTCACAGTGGGACAGAAACTACCCAGCACTTGCAGCAAGTGCACCTTAAACAATCCCCACTTACGGGTGTGCATTTCCCCAAGAACAATTGTTCCCACTTTATGCTCCTCAGCTTCCTGTCTAATAGCAGCATAATTTCCCCTTCCCAATTAAATACATTCCCATACTGGCTGTTCTTCCTTGAGGTTTTTTCCCCTGTTTGATGCTCTTTGGGTACCTATAAAGCTGAAAAATAAATATTTTTATTAGAGCTTCCGTCTCATTGGAGGAGGCTTCAGGCCAATCCACATCCAACAACCTACTCTGAAAACTCAGTACTTTTAGGCAACTGAGACAAATTCCATCACCGCAACTGAGACAAATTCCATCACCACAGCTGAGACAATCCATCTTTAATGAATACCCATAGCACTTTTTTAAAAAAAACTGGAATGCGTCTTTAAAATTCCAATGTTCGGACCCACATCTTCACTGACAACTAATCAGTTCTTCCTAGGGCCATACCCTATCTGTGTACCATGTTTATTGAAATCTGAGCATTAGTTTATGAGATCAATTGCTTACAGACAAACAGCCTCACAGATGAGCTAAAACGTTACCTCTGCCTACCTTTAGTTACAGATAATCATATGGCGAAGATTATACTTTGCATCAAAACATCTGGTACTCTGTGAAGTTCTTCAGTGCTTAAAAAGGGGATTTAGAAAAGTATCCATATAATCCAAAAGAAATTGAGTTACAACAAAGCTTATGCTTGTAATGAGATTCATTTTCTACAGAAGTTCACCCATTAATTATTCTTACCAGCAAATGACCTTCGCCTTCACTTTGCTACTGTACACTGACTGTTAAGTATTATGTGCAAATCAGCAGAATTGGACTTGTCACCTGGTTTTCTCTGCTCCTCATAAAGATTCTGACTCTTCAGAATTTCCCTAGGCAATTAAACACCAAGAAATTTTTGGAGGGACATCAGTGAGCTGGCCTACAATGTCAAGGTAATTTGTTTTATAAAATCCAGTTCCTAACATTCAAAGAATAAAATTTTTTCACAACTGCTACTTTTCATAGAATTTACAGTGCAGAAGGAGGCCATTTGGTCCCATCGAGTCTGCACCGGCTCTTTGAAAGTGCAGCCTACCCAAGCCCACATCTCCCCCCCTATCCCTATAACCCAGTCACCCCACCCAACACGAAGGGCAATTTTGAACACTGAGGGCAATTTAGCATGGCCAATCCACCTAACTTGCACATCTTTGGACTGTGGGAGGAAACCGGAGCACCCAGAAGAAACCCACTCGCGCATGGGGAGAATGTGCAGACTCCACACAGACAGTGAACCAAGCCGGGAATCGAACCTGGGACCCTGGAGCTGTGAAGCAATTTTCACTTTGTTGTATACTTAGATTTTTATGCCTTGTAGTATTTTATTTTGCAAGAGAATTAATCTGTTGTTGAACATCATTTGAAAGCCAGATATATTTCAATCACCACACATTACTGCTGTATTTTCATGGCAGATTTTCCACTGTGCACAGTGTTACAACAGTGGGTCCTGAAACAAAGCCAAGACTTTAGATTAAATTGAAAGTGTATGTTATTGTAGATTTGCTTAAGGAAATAGACATTTACAGTCAGCTGCTTGTCATAAATTCAAGGCCAGATTATGTACTTAAATCTACTTAAAAGACTGTTAATACTGTTTACAGGATCGATATTCTCTGAGGCAAATGCAACTTCACAGATGGCTCATATTTTTTTCTGGACATTCTTCCTTACCTAATTTGATTATCGTTTTTTCTTTGAAACATAGTGTTCTGTAATGTATCCAGTCAGAGGACTGTGTATTTGTGATTGCGTTACAAGATTTATGTTAAGCAGTCCTATCCTGTCCTAGAATGATTCTGTTTAGGGCCTCTAGAATGTCCTCGCTAAGGATATGTTATGAGCTGAAGGCACTTTTTTTCCCTACCATTATTTTTTTGATGCATGCTCCTAAAATTGTGATCTGGAGTCTTATTTCATTCCCCAGCGATAATTAAATTGTTGTCGGTGTACTCTTTGTGGCCTTTTATTGTGCAATTTCCCTCAGCCTTGCTATTTAAGGTTGTCTGCTTTCTATTCCTACCAAATGTACGTACCCTTGTGTCTATTTATTGTATAGATTACAGGATGCAACTTGCATTCGTTTTTTCTTTAATTTAATTGCCACGCTAACTTCAAAAGATCAAGCAGTACAAGATTAGCGAGTCCATTGAAGTAACTATCCCGATAAAATTATTCTACTAGAAAATTTGATTTAGTGATGTTGTGTGTGTCAGTTCGGACAAGCTGCCTTGAGCAGTTGGCAGGAAACCTCCCAAATAACCTAACTGGATGAATTAAAGCTAAGTACAAGAATCTTAATTTTTCACTGGGCCTTTAGTGAATTGAGCAAGTTTGTTTCTGGGTTGTACCTGCTGTGCTCGATCACTCTATGGGTCCTCATGGCACTAAAGTAAATATAAAAGCAACAATCAAGGTTTCTCCTCATTCTGGTACCGTGCTCCACGAGAGTGTTGGCGCCCATGATTATGCTTGGCAAAATACTGCAGTGGTACGCCATTGCTTTGTGCAGTAAGGCTGACCAGGAAGCTCTCCTGCTCTTATCGCCTGCCATCAGTCATATTGGAAGGATTTATATGCTTATGATCAATCTGGTTTGCCATGTTATAAACCAGTGGTGGGAAGCCTGCAGTGCAGGGGCCTCGTGCTCTGAGTGTGGCATTTTGATGACTATTGCCCATACGCAGGTTGCCACATTCTACTGGCTTTCCGTCCACATCGTCTTTTAACTACTGTGCATGGGTAATGGTCAACAAAATGTCTCATGGTCTGCACTCAGATCCCCAATGGGCTGCATGTGGACATGTTGGCAAGTTGCCCCACCAATGACCTAGGTAATCAACTTTTTGAAATAAATCTTGTGTTGATACATTGTAGAAGCAGAATATGCTGGAAATACACTGTTTATCTGAAAGTTGGATGTGAGCGCTGGGAAGTATGCGATTCTAGTACTTGTTTTTCTTAGATGTATGATGCAGCAAAAATATTTTTTTCCGCTACTATAAACTGGGAGGAGTTAAAAATGACCAACAGTTTAGGATGATAATTAACTGGACTCAGGAGAATTCCCCATCCTCTTCCATTTTTATTATGGAGAATCTGATTTTGGTTCTGTTCCAGTTATTTACATAGTTGCAGCAGTTAGGCTGACTATTCCAATTTGAGTATGTCACAGATTTAATGCAGATAGGAGAATGATATTAATGTTTAATATTGCTGCCACGATGAAAGCATAGTAATAGTGTTGATCATCAAGTCAGCAAGCTGCTCTTTGTGCTGCTTTATGAGATTTGATTTATGGGGTGTGCATGGACATGTATTTGAGGGTGAGTAGTCATGCTGCATACAGGCACTTGAATCATTTATTTTTGAGTCAAAGCTGGCTATCTGAACTGGGTGGGGGGGGCTCATGCAGCCTAAGTTTGCCCTTGCTTGATGTCCATCCACATCTGAACACTTTCTAGGAGTGTAGGAATCTCTAAGTAGCATATGGGGAAATAAATTCTTTTTTCACCCAGGCATGTTGAGAGCTTACTCATCACAAGCGAGTATCAAACTTGACACCTTCTTGGTATGTTTCAGTTTCACACTAGGAATGAATCTTTTTGGAAATCCATTCTGGATTTGACCATTAACGATTAAACATTTTTTTCTGGATTTGTGACAGATGAATGCACTGAGTTCTGTTAAAGTTGAGGCATTTTATATCATGAGTACTATTAATCACAGATGCTTGATTTGTGATAATTTCTCTCCCATGTAAACAATCTGGTCATTGTATTTAATAGTGCACAATCCAACTTTTTTAGCTCTTGGAAAAGGTTTTATCTGCTTTTCCTGCTTGCTACATGTGTTGATTGAATAAGCAGAAGAATTGGACTCTTATTCCTTAGCGGCTTTTAATAGTCTAGAAAATTATAATGAACAAAACTTATACCCTGGATGCTTGGGAATCACATTGGCCTTTCCATCCCAAGTTCTGACTTCAACTAAAGTAAAAAAGGGCTTTTGGATATATTGAATTGCTGAGAGTAAATCTGAGTCTACTAATTTCCTTAAAAGGTGTGACATTGAAAAACCCAAGTTTAAAATATAATGGTCTAAATTGTAGTCTGTAAGATTTGCTTTTCATATCCACTTGTGATGTTCTTGCTACAGATTCCAAAGCGTATTTTAAAGTTTCTTACCTAAATGCACTTCTGGTTTGAGAGTATTTTCTTACCACAAAAAATCTTCTTGGAGCTCATTTAGTAGAAGTAAAGTGACTAAAAAATGTTTTCTTCAGGGTTGTAATTAGCCTCAAGCAATGTGTTATGGCTGTTGTCAAGGTCAAATCAGATCATTGCCTCCAATAGATACATTACAGGAATGGAAATAGATTTTTTGCAGTGAGTCGGAGGACATACTATTTCATAACAACTGGGATGTTATTGAGAAAGTTGACAGGGAGGTGTTATAGGAAGAACGTGTGGCATTAATAGCGAAGTACAATTTACAAAGGACCATGTACATGTTCCCGTACAGGGTAATTGGGAATGAGTAAATCTGCTCTTATATTATGTTACCAGGCTTGTGTTCTCGTAATCTAATCATGGGGATTCTAGGGACTTTATTGTTCTGGTATATGCTACAGGTTGAGTATTCCTTATTGGAAATGCTTGTGGCCGAGCGAATCTGATTCTGGAATTTTTCGAGTTTTGGAATACCTGTTATAAATATAGCTATGAAACATTGCACAGCTGACGGATCTCGGGTGAATACAATAATCTTTTTTACCAGAAACATGATTTGGCTCTTGAAGATTTCGGAGCCGTTTGAATTTGGAATTGCAAATAAGGGATGCTCAACTGTACTAGCAGTTGGAGGCTTCTAGAATCAGCACTGATACTGACAAGGGCAGCAGGTTAGCACAGTGGTTAGTACAGTTGCTTCACAGCTCCAGGATCCCAGGTTCGATTTCTGGTTTGCGTCACTGTGCGTTGTCTGCACGTTCTCCCCATGTCCAAAAAGGTTAGGTGGGGTTACTAGGTTTCAGGGATAGGGTGGAGGTGTGGGCTTAAGTGGGCTGCTCTTTCCAAGGGCCAGTGCAGACGCGATAGGCCGAATGGCCTCCTGCGCTGTAAGTTCTGTGATTCGATGAATTCTATGATTTTTAATAGCCAAGGAGGGGCTGTCAGGTACATTGATACGACTTAGCCTAACGATGTGAACTGTTTTAAATATTTAGGTGATGAAAAATGGTTGTACCTTTAATTAGAGAATATATTTTCTTTATTTGTTCATGGGATGTGAGTGTCTCCAGCAAGGCTAGCATTTGCTGACTGTGCATAATTGCCCTTGAGAAGGATGGTAGCGAGACTCTTGAATCACTGCAATCCATGTAGCGTACGTCCACCAACAGTGCTGTAAAGAAGGGAGTTCAAGGATTTTGACCCAGTGATAGTGAAAGAATGGCGATATAGTTCCAAGTGTGTGGCTTGGAGGGCAAGTAATCGATAATGAGTGCTGCCGTTGAAGTGGTAGAGGTCCCGGGCTTGGACAGTGCTGTTGAAAGAGGCTTGGTGAGTTCTGCAGCCCATCTTGTGGATGGTACATACTGTTGCCATTTTGCACAAGTGATGGAGAGAGTGAATGTTTAAGATAGTGGATGGGATTCCGGATGTATCAAGGTTCTTGAGTGCTGTTGGATTTGCACTCATCCAGCAAGTGGAGAATATTCCATCACACCCCTGACTTGTGTCTTGGAGGTGATGGATAGGCTTTCGAGAGTCAGGAATAACTTGCTTGCCATCCCTTCATTGATTCACCTCAAGTCCTAAGACACCCCCCCCCCCCCCCCCCCCCCCGTTGCCATGCCCACCCACCCTCTCAGTGTGCACACGCAGTTAGAAAGATAAATTGGCTTCAGCATGGTTGACATGCTCATCTTGTCCTTGCAAGTAGTTGAAATTGAGAAACTTTTTGATTTGGGCAAAGCAGCAACCTCTCAATTCTCACAGAGAGCTGTTAGTGTGCAGTAAAAAATGCAGAATTAGCACACGATAGCCACACTTGTAATAAGAGACTGGTGTACCTTTATTAGCCATCTGTCAACCTACTGCTGTAGCTTTCAATTTGGCACTTGCAGTCCTGATTTTGTTGATTTGTAAATCTTTGTAATTCTTGTTCAGTGATTTCAGGTATTTAATACCCTAGCAGTGATTATCTTGTTATGGCATACACCAGTAAAAAAAATAATAAAAAAATAATTACAGAGCCAGACGCTGCAGGCTTTTAAAAGTACAGTCTCTTCACATGCCAAAGTCCAGTGACACTTCTCACTGCAGGTATCCCCTGGTGTATGTGTACAGATGAGAGCTAGAACTTCGCCGATTCTTTTGACGTGATTCAAAACAAATTAACGTGTTTAATTTCTCTAATTTCCCATCCAGTTTATTTTCCTTCACTCCTTACAAACCTGAAAACCATGAATTTATACTGGAATGGTTTCTGCAGTCTCCTGGTAACCTGTATAATTAATCTTTATACATGTTTGAGCCTGAAGATGAACCCAATAAAGGGGAAATCAGGGGCTTAGCCCAGAGATATTTGTAGCCAATTGTTCATGCTGTAGTGCAGTTGTAGCTAAGATTGGTTATTCATTAAATCATCAACCTTGCTCAGCAAAGTTATCCTAAAATTAGCTGAGCCAGCGGAGTGCAAGAATGGTCCTAGTTTGATTCCTATATCTCAAGTGGCAGAAGTGTTGCATTTCTCCTGTTTGGGGAGGTGATGATCCAGTTTGTGATCCCTGTTCAGTCATTCATGTTGGAAATCTGCAATTGTGGAAAGGACAGGATACGCTTGGGTGGCTGCCACTGCCAAAACTCAATGTGGAAATGTGCAAAAAAATGGAGTGGCGGTCAAGAGGCACAACAACAAGCTGGACAACAATTTGCATAGTGCCCTGAATTAAGGTAAACATCCCCAAGCATGCTCACCCAAAGACGGAAATGTCAGCGGGAGTGAGCAAACTTTTCATCAAAAAGGTGGACTTTAAGGAGTGTAGTAAAGACAGGAGTTGGCAAGGTGGATGGGATTTAGGAAGGATTCCACAAGGTGGAGCTTGGTTAGCTGAATTTGTGGTAGATGTTGAAGGACAATTACTTTGCTAATTCCCACTGTTTAGCTGGATGAAATAGACCGTACGTCCTGACATTTGAGTCAAACTGCATGGAGGAGTTGAAAGGTGCTCATGGAGTTATAAGTGCATGTGTTGCCAAGATGTGTCACATGTGGAGAGTCTTGCACCCTACCAGTGTCCTAGATGACCATTTGTGTGGGAAGTGTTCCCACCTGCAGAAACTGGAGATCCGGGTTTCGGAGCCTGAGCAGCAGCTGGAGACACTGTGGCACATCTGCAAGGTTGAGTGTTACTTGAATAGCACGTATAGAGAGCTGGTCGCACCACAGCTCAAAGGACAAGAGGAAAAAAGGAAATAGGTGACCACCTGGCAGTCCAAGAAGAACAGGCAGGTAGGTAGTGCAGGAGTCCCCTGGGATCCCGCTCACAAATCGGTATTCCATTTGGAAGCTGGTACCTCAGAGGAGTGCAGTCAGAGCCAAACTTCTGGCACCACAAGTGGCTTTACTGTAAAGGTGGGGGGGGGGGGGGGGGGGAAGAGAGAGAGAGAGAGAGAGTAATAGGGGATTCATTAGTCAGGGATGCAGACCGGGGCTTCTGCAGCCAAATATGTGACTCCAGGATGGTGTGTTGCCTCCCTCATGCCAGGGTCAGGGATGTCACTGAATGGCAGTAGACTTTCCTAAAGGGGAGGGTGAAAAGTCAGGTTGTGATAGATGTTGGTCCCAACGATATAGATAAAATGCAGTTTGAGGTCCTTCATCAAGAATTCAGTGAGTTAGGCAGTAGATTAAAAAGCAGAACCTCTAAAATTGTAATCTCAGGATTTCTCCCTGTGCTACGTGCTAGCACGTATAGAAGTACAAAATATGGCAGATGAATGATGCATGGCTCAAGAGTTGGTGCAGGAGGGGAGAATTTTGGATTCTTGGATCACTGGGGCCATTTCTGGGGAAGGTGGGACATGTATAAAGGACAGTCTGCACCTGAACCACACTGGGACCAACATCCTTGTAGGTAGGTTTGCTATTGCTGTTGGGAGGAGTTTAAACTAGTTGGCAGGGGGAGGGGCACAGAGTAAGTAAAGTCACATGTGCTATAGTCAGTGAGTTCACCTATGTTGAATGTCAAGAGAGTAAGACGAGGCTGGATGGTCTTTAATGCTAGGAGTGTAATAGATAAGACTGATGAGTTAAGGGTGTGGATTGACATTGTGATATTGTTGCCATTACAGAGACATGGTTAAGGGAAGGGCAGGACTGGCAACTTAACATTCCGGGTATTCCGAGGGTCTTTAGGCGACACAGGAGGGGTGTAAAAAGGGTGGTGGTTTTGCACTATTAATTAAAGAATCAATTACTGCAATGAGGAGAGATGATATCTCCAAAGGGTCTTCAAAGAAGGTTCATGGGTCGAATTTAGGAATATAAAGGGAGCAGCCGCATCACTGGGAGTGTATTATAGGACCCCAAAGAGTCAGTGGGAAATGGAGGAGCAGATATGTAGACAATTTACTGGTGTATAGAATAATCAGGTAAATATACTAGGGGATTTCAACTTTCCCAACATAAATTGGGATAGTCATAGTGTAAAGAGTTTTGTGGGGGTAGATTCTGGAAATGTATTCAGGGGAGTTTCTTGTATCAGTATGTAGAAGCCCAACAAGAGATGGGCAGTGCTGGATTTGGCTCTGGGGAATGAAGCCAGATAGGTTTTAAAAGTGCCAGAGGATTGGAGAACAGCTAATGTTGTTCCACTTTTCAAAAAGGGTGGTAGAGATAAATCAGGGAATTACATAAGAACTAGGAGCAGGCAGTCTACATAATACTCCAGGCGTGGCCTCACCAGCACCCTATATAGCTGCAACATAACCTCCCTGCTTTAAGGGCAGCACGGTGGCCTAGTGGTTAGCACAGCTGCCTCACGGCGCTGAGGTCCCAGGTTTGATCCCGGCTCTGGGTCACTGTCCGTGTGGAGTTTGCACATTCTCCCTGTGTCTGCGTGGGTTTCGCCCCCACAACTCACAATGTGCAGAGTAGGTGGATTGGCCACGCTAAATTGCCCCTTAATTAGAAAAAATAATTGGGTACTCTAAATTTATTTTTAAAAACTCCCTGCTTTTAAACTCCATCTCTCTAGCAAAGAAGGACACAGTTCCATTTGCCTTCTTAGTTACTTGTTGCACCTGCAAACCAACTTTTTGCGATTCATGCACCCAGCTGCAAATTTTTAACCATTTAAATAATAGTCCATTTTGCTGTTATTCCTACCAAAATGGATGACCTCACCTTTATCAACGTTGTACTCCATCTGCCAGACCCTTCCCACTCACTTAAACTATCTATATCCCTCTGCAGACTTTGTGTCTTCTGCACACTTGGCTTTACCCCTCACCTTAGTGTCATCTGCGAACTTGTATATTGTAAATTGTAAACATTTGCGGAGCCAACACTGATCGCCAACCAGAAAAACACCCATTTATCCCCACTCTTTGTTTACTGTCAGTAAGTGATACTAATACATGTCAGCGATGTCGCGGATCGAGTCTACAGGATTCTTTTTTTAAATAAATTTAGAATATCCAATTCATTTTTTCCAATTAAGGGGCAATTTAACGTGGCCAATCCACCTACCCTGCACATCTTTGGGTTGTGGGGGTGAAACCCATGCAGACACGGGGAGAATGTGCAATGACCCAGGGCCGGGATTCGAACCCGGGTCCTCAGCGCCGTAGGCGCAATGCTAGCCACTGTGCCGCCCCAGTCTACAGGATTCTTAAGGTGAGGGTGAGCAACCAGAAGTCATGGTGCTCATACGCACCAATGACATAGCCGAGAAAAGAGATGAGGATCTAAAAACTGATTTTAGGGAGTTAGGCTGGAAGCTAAAGAGCAGGACAAGCAGAGTAGTGATCTCAGGATTGCTACCGGTGCCACGTGCAAGTGAGGCAAGGAACAGCGAGCAAGTGGCAGCTGAACACATGGCTACAGGGCTGGTGCAGGAGGGAAGGCTTCAGATATGTGGATCATTGGGATATCTTCTGGGGAAGGTGGGACCTGTACATGAAGGACAGATTGCACCTAAACTGGAGGGGCACCAATATCCTGGGTGGGAGGTTTGCTAGAGCTCGTCGGAGGGTTTAAACTAGTTTGGCAGGGGGGGGGTAGGAACCAGAGCTATGGATCAGAGGATAGGGTAGCTGTTTGAACAGGCGGAAATAGTATGCAGCAAGCCTGTGAGCAAGGATAGACAGTTGATAGGGCAAAGTTTGCACTCAGTGGAATGGGTTAAAGTGTGTCTATTTCAATGCAAGGAGTGTCAGGAATAAGGGAGATGAACTTAGAGCATGGATCAGTACTTGGAACTGGTCAGTACTTGTGGCCATACGGAGACATGGATTTCACAGGGGCAGGAATGGTTGTTAGATGTTCTGGGGTTTAGATGTTTTCAGAAGAATAGGGAGGGAGGTAAAGAGGAGAGGGAGTGGCACTGTTAATTAGAGAGTGCACCTTAGCTGCAGAAAAAGGAGGTAGTTGAGGAGGGTTTATCCAATGAGTCAGTATGGGTGGAAGTCAGAAACAAGAAAGGAGCAGTCACTTTATTTGGAATTTCTATAGACCCCCCTATAGCAGCAGAGAGATTGGGCGGCAGATCTTGGGTGCAGAAGTAACAGAGTTGTTGTCATGGGTGACAACAACTTCCCTATTGTTTTTTTTAAAATTTAGAGTACCCAATTATTTTTTCCAATTTAAGGGGCAATTTAGTGTGGCCAATCCACCTACTCTGCACATTTTTGGGTTGTGGGGGGCGAAACCCACGCAAACTTCCCTAATGTTGACTGGAACCTCCTTAGTGCAAATGGTTTGGATGGAGCAGATTTTGTCAGATGTGTACAGGAAGGATTCCTGACTCAATATGTAAATAGGCCGACTGGGGGGAGGCCAATTGGACTTGGTGCTCGCAGTGAACCAGGCTAGGTGTCAGATGTCTCGGTGGGAGAGCATTTCGGCGACAGTGGCCGCAACTCCTTGACCTTACCAATAGTCATGGAGAGGGATAAGAACATACAGTACGGGAAGGTGTTTAATTGGGGGAGGGAAAATTATACTGCTATTAGACAGCAGCTGAGGAGCATAAAGTGGGAACAATTGTTCTTGGGGAAATGCACAACAGTAATGTGGGTATTGTTTAAGGAGCACTTGCTGCGAGTGCTGAATAGTTTTGTCCCACTGAGACGAGGAAGGAATGGGAAGGTGAATGAGCCTTGGATGACGAGAAGTGGCGCTTCTAGTCAAGAGGAAGAAGGAAGCTTACATCAGATTGAGGAAGCAAGGATCTGACTCTGCTCTAGAGGGTTACAAGGTAGCCAGGAAGGAACTCAAAAATGGACTGAAGAGAGCTAGAAGGGGACATAAAAAATCCCTGGTGGGAAGGATTAGGGAAAACCCCAAGGCGTTGTACAGTTATGTGAGAAATAAGAGGATGATCAGAGTGAGAGTAGGGCCGATCAGGGATAGTGGAGGGAACTTGTGCCTAGAGTCTGACGAGACGGGGGAGGTCCTAAATGAATACTTTGCTTCAGTATTCACTAGAGAGAGGGACCTTGTTGCCCATGAGAACAGTGTGAACCAGGTTAATAGACTCGAACAGGTTGATATTAGAAGGAGGATGTGCTGGAAATTTTGAAAAGCATCAAGATAGGTAAGTCCCCTGGGCCTGACGGGATATACCCAAGGTTACTACGGGAAAGCGAGGGAGGAGTTTGCTGCGCAGTTGGCCATGATCTTTGCGTCCTCACTCTCCACTGGAGTCGATGATTGGAGGGTGGCGAATGTTGTTCCCCTGTTCAAGAAAGGGAATAGGGAAATCCCTGGGAATTACAGACCCGTCAGTCTTAGTCTGTGGTGACCGAAATATTGGAAAGGATTCTAAGAGATAGGATTTATGATTATTTAGAAAAACATAGTTTGATTAAGATAGTCAGCATGGCTTTGTGAGGGCAGGTCATGCCTCACAAGCCTCATTGAATTCTTTGAGGATGTGACGAGACACATTGATGAAGTTTTGGGCAGTGGATGTAGTGTACATGGATTTCAGTAGGCATTTGATAAGGTTCCCCATGGTAGGCTCATTCAGAAAGTTAGGGGGCATGGGATACAGGGAAATTAGGCTGTCTGGATACGGAATTGGCTGGCCGAAAGAAGACAGCGAGTGGTAGTGATTGGAAAGTATTCCAACCTGGAGGTCGGTGACCAGTGATGTCCCGCATGGATCTGTTCTGGGACCACTGCTCTTTGTGGTTTTTATAAATGACTTGGATGAGGAAGTGGAAGGGTGGGTTAGTAAGTTTGCTGATGACACGAAGGTTCAGAAAGTTGTAGATAGTGTTGAAGGTTGTTGCAGGTTACAACAGGACATTGACAGGATGCAGAGCTGGGCTGAGAAGTGGCAAATGGAATTCAACCTTGATAAATGTTAAGTGATTCACTTTGGAAGGTCGAATTTGAATGCTGAATACAGTGTTTAAAGGCAGGATTCTTGGAAGTTGTGGAGGAACAGAGGGATCTTGTGGGTCTAGTACATAGATCCCTCAAAGTTGCCACCCAGGTGATAGGGTTGTTAAGAAGGCTTATGATGTGTTGGCTTTCATTAACAGGGGGATTGAGTTTAAGAGCCATGAGATTTTGCTGCAGCTTTATAAAACTCTAGTTAGAGAACACTTGGAATATTGTGTCCCGTTCTGTCGCCTCATTACAGGAAGGATGTGGATGCCTTTGGAGATGGTACAGAGGAGATTTACTAGGATGCTGCCTGGACTGAAGGGCATGTCTTATGAAGAAAGGTTGAGGGAGCAAGGGCTTGCTCACTGGAGCGAAGAAGGAAGAGAGGTGATGGTAGAGGTGTACAAGGTGATGAGAGGCATGGATAGAGTGGATAGCCAGAGACTTTTCCCCAGGGTGGAAATGGCTGTCACGGGGGGACATAATTTTAAGGTGATTGGAGGAAGGTATAGGGGAGATGTCAGAGGTAGGTTCTTTATACAGAGAGTGGTGGGTGTGTGGAATGCACTCCCAGCGGAGATGGTGGAGTCAGAGTCATTAAGGACATTTAAGCGACAGACAGGCACATGGACAGCAGTAATTGAAAGGGTGTAGGTTAGGTTGATCTTAGATTAGGATAAATGGTCGGCACAACATCGTGGGCTGAAGAGCCTGTACTGTGCTGTACTGTTCTATGCTCTATTACCCGTAGCGCCGTGCGCCTTTATCTTATGCAGCAGCCTTTTGTGCGCACCTTGTCAAATGCCTTCTGAATATAGAGATACACCACATCCACCGGTTCCCATAGTCTACTGCGCTCAATGTCCTCAGAATTGCACTAAATTAGTCAAACATGGCCTGCCTTTCATGAACCTATGCTGCGCTGAGGGCAACGCAAGCCATCGCCATCCCTTACAGACAGATGGGTCCTCACATCAGTGGTAGGGAAATTATTGGAGAAAATTCTGAAGGAGAGAATAATTTACACTAGGGTCAATGGGTTGATTCAGGATCGTCAGCATGGCTTTGTCAGAGGGATGTCCTGCGTAACGCATTTAAGGGAATTTTTTGAAGTGACCGAGTGTGTGGATGAAGGAAGTACGATGTAGTTATATGAATTTTAGCAAAGCCTTTGACAAAGTCACATGGGAAACTGATTGAGAAAGGCACATGGAATTCAAGGAAACCTGTCAATGGATTGGCACCGTAGCACAGTAGTTGGCACTGTTGCTTCACAGTGGTAGGATCCCAGGTTTGATTCCCGGCTTGGGTCACTAGCTGTGCGGAGTCTGCACATTCTCCCCATGTCTGCGTGGGTTTCCTCCGGGTGCTCCGGTTTCTTCCCACAAGTCCCGAAAGACGTGCTTATTAGGTGAATTGGACATTCTAAATTCTCCCTCAGTGTACCCGAACAGGCACTGCAGTATGGCGACTAGGGTATTTTTACAGTAACTTCATTGCAGTGTTAATGTAAGCCTACTTGTGACAATAATAAAGATTATTACTATTAAGATGTATCCAAAACTGGCTTGGTAACAGGACACAAAGGTTGGCAGTAGACGGCTGTTTGAGTAACTGGAGGCTGGTGTCCAGTGGCATATCATAGGGGTCAGTGGTAGGTCCCTTATTTTAACAGTGAAGAAGAGGGTCATAAGTTGCTAGTAAGATGTAGATAGGTTGGTCAGATGGCAAAGTAATGGCAGATGGTATTTAACCCTGATAATGTAATGTACTTTGGAAGAAGAAAAAGGACAAGGGAGTATGTTATGAATGGCACAACACCAGGGAGCTCAGAAGAACAGATGGATCATGGAGTACTTGTTCACCGATCCCTGAAGGTGGAAGAGCCGGTGAATAATAGGGTAGTTAAGACATATGGCACACTTGCCTTTATTGGTCATGGCCTAGAATATAAGAGCAAGGAGGTTATGTTGGAGCTGTGCAGAATGTTGGTTAGGCCACAGCTAGAGCACTGTGCAGTTCTGGTCACCTCACTATAGGCAGGAGGTGATTGCACTGGAGGAGGTACAGTGGAAATTCACCAGAATGATGCCTGGGATGGAGCATCTAAGCTATAAGGAGAGACTAGATAGGTTTAGAGCAGAGGAAGGCTGCGTATGGAAGGCTGAGGGGGGATATGATTGAGGTTTATAAGATTGAGGGGACAGAGTAAATAGGAAACAGCTGTTCCTCTTGGTTGAGGGGTCAATCACAAGGGGGCATTGTTTTCGGGTGAGGGGCAGGAGATTCCGAAGGGATTTGAGAAAATATTTTTTCACACAGAATCTGTGAGGTCGTGAGGCTGGAAACCTCACGACCTTTAAAAGGCCCTTGGATGAGCACTTGAAACACCATCACATTCAAGGACATAGGACAAGTGCTGATAAATGGGATTAGCAGGGCAGCATGGTGCACAGTGGTTAGCACAGCTGCCTCACGTCACCGAGGGTCCCAGGTTCGATCCCGGCTCTGGGTCACTGTCCGGCGGAGTTTGCACATTCTCCCCAAATTTACATGGGTTTTGCCCCCACAATCCAAAGATGTGCAGGGTAGGTGGATTGACGATGCTAAATTGCCCCTTAATTGAAAAAAATGAATTGGGTACTCTAAAAATTATAAAAATAAATAAATGGGATTAGCCTGAGATTAGGGGTAGTTATTGTCAATGTAGACTCAATGGGCTGAAGTGCCTTTTCTACGCTGTCTGACTATGTTTCTTAAGAGGTGGAATATAAATGAGAAAGTAGATGGGGACAGGGATAGATCTTTGGAAACTGCGGATGTAATGGTGCAAATGGTGAGAATTATGCCAACGTCAGAGATTCTCTAGCTATTAGATCGTAAGAGTGAAACCAGCAAGGGTAGCTCCGTTGATCCTGAACATTGGAGTAGTGTGGTGTGGTCTACCATATTGAAGGCTGGAAAGAAAGACCAGGAAGGTAAATACATCAGTCACAGAACACATAGTTGTGACTTTATTAATGATCTTGCAATGCTGTACGAGGGGAGGAAATCTGATTGGAGACATTCAAAGAAGGAATTGTTGGAAAGTTGGGCATGGATTCTATTTGTTCAAGGACATTGGCGCAGAAAGGGAATTTGGCAATAATGTTGCAATTTAAAAATAGGTTTTTAAACAGTGCTAAAACGTGTATATAGTTAAATGGAACAAATAGAAGTGTACTTTTGGTATCGGTCACAACTATGGAGTATATCATTGACCTTTTTATATATCTATGTTAGATCAACAATGTGTATTGCTCATGGGCTAATGACATTTATTGATATTTTGAGAATGCAGTTTAACAAAGATCATTTTCTTAAGTTGCTTTCTAAATTCTGCAGAATTTCATTGTCATGAACTGGCAACAGGAAAACTGGCAAAAGCTTTTGTTCATACTAAAGAGATGTTAGATTTTCAAAGCAGCGTACTTATTGAAAGTGATACTGGATATAATTATACAGTGCATGTGCACGCTGCAGATACACAATGAACGTTAAGTTGGGAGAAATTGAAAAGCTCCCTTGTTTTATTTCTCAGTTTAGTAAATTATGCCCTCCGCACATATGCTGTATATTCTTTTATACTCATTTGGCTTGGTGCAGAAGGCTGCAGCTGTCTTTGGTTGGCTGTGATTTGGGCTGGAAGGTAGCTAAGCAATCTCATACTAAAATGCTCTTGAATCGAAGGGACGTGTTAGGAATGTGAAGAATTTTACTCGCTTTTGTTTTAGACCTTCATTGCTGCCATGTCAAGACTCTAACCCACTCAGTGCATTGTATGTCTGACATAGTCAGTCACAGTTGTTAATTTGCCCACAAGGGGCTTTTGACAGGACATTGTCAGTGAATGGACAAGTTGAAAGGATCATTTTCATGCTTGAGTGTGCTTTCACTATACCCTGTATTAGAATACCAAAGAAGGTTACCATTGCATAACATAGGCAGGCTTAAAAGAGTAGTTAGCCTGATCCTAATTGCCATGAAACTCACTGAACTACTTAATTTCCTTTTGATTGGAGGATTAAATTATGTTTACATGATATTGACACTGATCTCAGCTAAAAGAATTACTGCAATGTCAAAAATGTTTCAGAGTGCAATCTGATGTTACTAATAACACTTCTACAAATCTGCACATTGTTTCTCTCTGAGAATTGCTTCAGTGCTATAATTATTGTGTACATAATACATCTCTTTCATTGTACTAACAATATGATACATTAACAATCTTTTTCACATTGGTGGACTGAGAAATAAAAGTTGTCAACTTATGCAGTCTGTGTAGATGTCGAGCAACAACTATAATTTGCATTCAGGTGGTTAGCTGTATCACTGTGAATCAGGCATTGAGTCCTTCTATGTTCCATAGTTTGTTCTGGATAACCACTGTTGCATGATGGAGAGTTTTAATTTCCCATTTATGCATCAAATAATATTTTATTGTCACAAGTAGGCTTACAGTAACCCTGCAATGAAGTTATTGTGAAAAGCCCCTAGTCACCACATTCCAGCGCCTGTTCTGGTACACTGCGGGAGAATTCAGAATTCTCAGCTGGAACGGGAATTGAACCCGCGCTGCTGGCCTTGTTCTGCATCACAAACCAATTGTCTAGCCCATTGAGCTAAAACAGCCCCACTAGATGTATCGACAGCCGCCATGATTAGCATGTAAGCAGTACAGGTTGCCAGTGAGCTTTGGGGAATTTTAAAGCCAGGGATCTGCTGTGTGGTGCCTTTCACAAGGTGTTTGTGACTTCTAGTGAAGTCCATTTGGCATTTCAGTCTTTGTCAGGGCTGAAGCTTACCACTATTTTCTCGAAGGCAATTGGGGGTGTGTAATAAATGCTGGTCTAGCCAGCGATGCCCACATCCCCATAACAACTAAAATGAAAGTCATTGAGCAAAATGCTGTGAATTCTTGAAATCTGAAATAAAAGCAAGGTACTGTAAAAAGGTAGTAGTTTTGTTCGCATCTGTGGAGAGAGAGAAAAACAGTTAACTTTTCAAGCCTTTTATGAATTTGTGCCATTGCCCAGCACTGTCCCTTCAACAAATAAATGGGAACACGAATGCCATCGACATGGTGATTAAATGGGTGAACTCAATTTCCATTCACTTCAGAAGCACATAATTCATTCTTGCTTTGTTTTTGTTCGTTATTACAGGAGTTTGCATTTATATGGCGCCTTTAACTCAAAAATACCATGACACTTCAGAGACAGAATTAAGCAAATAGATGCTCAGTCAAAGAAGGGGGAAGGCTGACTAGTAGCATGATCAGGGAGGTTTTAAGGAGGAGAGAAGATAAGGTGCAGATTTGTTTTAAGAAGGAAATTTTAATGTTTAGGTACCTAGCTGGCTGAAACATTGACTGCCAATGATGAAATGGAGGATTGATTAACAGACAGGAAAATGAGAATAGGGATAAACAAGGAACTTTCAAGTTGGCCGGCTATGAAGACTCGTGAAGTGCCACATAGATCAGAATTAGGGCCTCAGGGTTTTCGTTCTATATTAATGACTTGGACAAAGAACCACAAATAATGCATCCAAGCTTACTGACTACACAAAGCTAATTGAGAATGTAAGCTGTGAGGAGGACACAAAAGAGGCTGCAAAGATATATAGACAGTTTAAGTGAGTGGGTAGTATGGTGACAAGAAGTTGTTGGGTAGTGTGTGACTATTCACTTTGGTCATAAGAATTTAAAAGCAGTATATATTTTAGAAATGAGACCTGAAAATGTTACTGTTCAGAGGCTGTACTCAAACAGGGAAAGCAGAATGTGCAGGTACAAGTAATTAGGAAGGCCTTTATGACAATGGGATTAGAGTACAAGAATAAGGAAGTCTTGATTTAGTGAGAATACACCAAGAATGACATACATAGGGGCTGGTTTAGCACAGTGGGCTAAACAGCTGGCTTGTAATGCAGAACAAGCCAGCAGCGCAGTTTCAATTTCCATACCGGCCTCCCTGAACAGGCGCCGAAATGTGGCGACTAGTGGGTTTTCACAGTAACTTCACTGAAGCCTACTTGTGACAATAAGAAATTATTATTATACACAATTTTGGCCCCAATATCTAAGGAAGGATTTTCATAGAATTTACAGTGCAGAAGGACGTCATTCATCTCATCGAGTCTGCACCGGCTCTTGGAAAGAGCACCCTTCCCCACCGCACACCTCCACCCTATCCCCATAACCCAGTATCCCCATCCAATACTAAGGGCAATTTTGGACACTAAGGGCAATTTAGCATCGCCAATCCACCTAACCTGTACATCTTTGGACTGTGGGAGGAAACCGGAGCACCCAGAGGAAACCCACGCAGACACGGGGAGAACGTGCAGACTCCGCACAGACAGTGACCCAAGCCGGGAATCGAACCTGGGACCCTGGAGCTGGGAAGCAATTGTGCTAATCACTATGCTACCGTGCTGCCCTATAATGATAATCGCTTATTGTCACAAATAGGCTTCAATGAAGTTACTGTGAAAAGCACAAAAAGCCATCTACCTCCTCCTCCATTACTTACATTCAGGACAATCTCGTTGGGATTCTGGCGTGTTCACAGTACTGAAAATGCTAGTCAGAAATCTCACCGTGTCCTATGTGACTAAGATGGTGGATCCATGTCACTCTTTCTCCATCTTGTAAACTTTCTTTTGATTGTCAAATCACTCCACACTGACTTGGCAGCACGGTAGCATTGTGGATAGCAGAATTGCTTCACAGCTCCAGGGTCCCAGGTTTGATTCCGGCTTGGGTCACTGTCTGTGCGGAGTCTGCACATCCTCCCCGTGTGTGTGTGGGTTTTCTCCGGGTGATCCGGTTTCTTCCCACAGTCCAAAGATGTGCAGGTTAGGTGGATTGGCCATGATAAATTGCCCTTAGTGTCCAAAATTACCCTTTGTGTTGAGTTGGGTTTTTGGGTTATGGGGATAGGGTGGAGGTGTTGTCCTTGGGTAGGGTGCTCTTTCCAAGAGCCGGTGCAGACTCGATGGGCTGAATGGCCTCCTTCTGTACTGTAAATTCTATGATATTCTATGACTTTGTCTTCAATGAATGTGGTTTCACCTGAGGCAACATTGAGAGGTAGTTTACTGCTTAACCTTGTGTTGACCTTCCTTGGTCAAATTCATTTTGTTGTGAAAGGTGCTTTCTTCTGCTTCCTCACCATTATCATTTTGCACCCACTCCTCACTGATGTGGAAACATTATTTAACACCTCAAAACCCGACCTCTTGCATTCTCATAATGAACCTTAGTCATGTCCCCCACCTTGTAAAAGGTTTTACACACCCACTGTCTTTCCCCAGCTCTTTCCATATCACCCTACAATGGCAATCACCTCTCTCCATCTATACAGGCTTCTGAAAACAGATTAATTTACCTCCACGCCACCATCGGTGCCCATCATTTTAACCATGTCTCTTCCTAGATTTCTCTACTTTGCCAATACACTCCTGCTTTCATGACTTTTTAAGACTGCCCAACCTCATAACTTTTATTTTCCCTAACAATGTTTTACTATTTTCTTCCTATTTGTAGAGGTTTTCCTTTGGGAAGTTCAATAGTAATATAGCCTACTTCCAGTCTTATTATAGAGCGAAGGAAGGAGTGAATTTAAATAAAAATTGTGCATTAAGGTAATTAATCTACTGATTAAATTACTTGATGATGAATGCACCACTCAACAACTTTGCTGAGAAGTAGTGAAGTCTTCCTTATCAGTTTGTTGTGGGTTTACTTAAAATGTTTGAGTACTTAAACTGATGATTAATAAAAGCAGATTGTAAACATATTCTCTTAGTGGCTGCAACATGGTGCAGAATGTCTGTTGTGGCGAGTGTTGCATGCCAGTGAAATGAGTCAAAATTTACTTGTATTTACTTTGTATTTACTTGTCCTTTACCAAAAATTATTTTTAATAAAACCTTCATATTGTGAATTATTAGCGGCAGGGTAAGCATTGCATACGAGTCGATGAGTTTGATGGATTCAATAACTGTAGCTGCCTTGAAATGATGAAGCAGTGTTTGTATTCGATTTGACAAGTGAGACTGCAGCAAAGAAGCTTGTTCTGTTACTACTGGGCTTGAGATTTCATGGACTGGGTCACTTGATAGATTTGTTGTGCACAGGAAAATGACATGCTCCATATAATGAAGTGCAGCAACTTATTCAGGCCTACAGCTCTGCAAAGCTTTCTGTCTTTTACAAGATTTAATGGGAAAACGATCGGGCTGTCCTTTGGCTTTCCTTTGATTTAGACAACTGTACTGCAGATTAACATTCTTTGCAAGTTTATCGTCATCTAGGGATCACTGACATGAAATCCCATCCATGTTCTAACAAAATGGAAGTATTTGGATTAAATGCTACTATGTTTGATAAGTAGTTGGTTGTGCCATTATCACCTTTACTCTGTGCTATACTTTAAACCTTCAGTGCAAGGTTCCGTCAGTTTAATATACCTACATCTACCTGAAAATATTTGGTTTTCCCATGAGAAGTTTTATGTTGTTCCTCAATCTGCATAGTAGCATGAGCTGATTCCTTGGCATTGGTATTTCCACCAAACAATAACTGGATGGTATAATTTGTGTTCTCTGCTTCTGAGAGCACATAAGTGCTCTGTAAATGTAAGTTTTTTCCCCCCACTTGTAGTTCATCCCATAAGCCAATGTACAATTACTTTTTTAAAATTATTTCTTGGCAAATGGGCATTGCTGGTTGGGCCAAGATTTATTGCCCGGTCCTGATTTCCCTTGAGAAGATTGTGGTGAGCTGTCACCTTGAACTGCTGCAGTCTAATAATAATCTTTATTGACACAAGTAGGCTTATATTAACACTGCAATGCAGTTACTATGAAAAGTCCCTAGTCGCCGCATTCCGGCACCTGTTTGGGTACACTGAGGGAGAATTCAGAATGTCCAAATTACCTAACAGCACGTCTTTTGGGACTTGTGGGAGGAAACCGGAGCACCCGGTGGAAACCCACGCAGACACGGGGAGAATGTGCATTCTCTGTACAGACAGTGATCCAAGCCGGGGATCGAACCTGGAGCTATGAAGCAACAGTGCTAACCATTGTGCTATAGTGCCCCCCCGTGCATGTAGAGTAGGTGTAACCACAATGCTAACGGGTAGGGAGTTCCAGGATTTTGACTCAGCAACACTGGGTCAAGATCCTAATCAGGATGGTGGGGGCTTGGGGGGGGGGGAGTGGGGGGAATTCCAGGTGCTGGTGTTCCAATTTGTCTGCTATGCTTGTCCTTTTAGATTGTAGTGGTCGTGGGTTTGGAAGTTGCTGTCTAAGGATGCTTGGTAAGTTCCTGCAGTGCTCTTGAAGGTGGTACACACTGCTGCTACTGTGCATTGAGGGTGGAGGGAGTGAATGTTTGTGGATGGGGTGCCAATCAAGCAGGCTACTTTCTGCTGGACGGTGTCAAACATCCTGAGTGTTAATGGAGCTGCACTCATCCAGACAATGGAAGAGTATTTCATCACACTCCTCACTTGTGCCTTGTAGATGGTGGACAGGATTTGGGGAGTCAGGAGGTGAGTTACTTGCTACAGGTTTTCTAACCTCTGACCCCTTATAGGCACTGTATTTGCATGGCTAGTTCAGTTTCTAGTTAAAGGTTAACTCCCTCAGGATTTGATAGTGGGGGATCCAATTATAGTAATTCCTTTATGAATGTTGAGGCGTGATGGGGGAGATTTTCCCTTGTTGGTAATTGCCTGGCACTTGTGTGGCATGAATGTTACTTGCCACTCGTCAGCCCAAGCCTGGATATTGTCCAGGTCTTGCTGCATTTGAGCATGGACTGCTTCAGTATCTGAGGAGCCGTGAATGGTGCTGGACATTATGTAATCATCAGGGAACATCCCCACATCTGACCACCTGATGGAAGGAAGATCATTGGAGAAACAGCTAAAGGTGGTTGGCCTAGGATACTACCTTGAGGAACTTGCACAATGATGTCTTGTAAATGAGATGATTGATCTCCAACAACCACAACCATCTTCCTTTCTGCTAGGTTGAACTTCACCCAATGAAGAGTTTTCCCATTGACTCCAGTTTTGCTTGGGGCCCCTTGATGCCATATTCGGTCACATGCTGTCATGATATTGAAGTAAAAAACTCACCACTATTCTTAGAATTCCCCCTAAACCAAAAAGGGTCAATAAGACATTCTAAATGGTGAACAGGGATTTTTGCTCCCTGACTCCTTTGCAGACTTCGGTGGGTGCTATTTGGGTCAATCTATATTTTCAAGTTATCCCCCGGTATAACCCATATCTTCATAGAAGATTTCATCTACTTACCACTTAGTAGCCTGGGTCCCGCGTTGCTGAGTAAGTAAAGTAGACTTTGTAATAACCACTGTTTCAGTTTAAAACTTTGTTATTTTATTATTTTATTTTTCTTTTAAAAGATAAAATCACTGTCTTTACAGAAAAGTAAAAAGATCTTACTTCTGGATTATCCTGGTTGTTTGAAAAGACCTTCAGGTCTACCGTGACAATCTCTCTTCTTCATTTTTTGGTTTTCTCCTGATGGATTTGCTGTTCTGCTCGGTTTTCATGTTCTATCCTTCCCATGACCGAGGGCAGCTATGAGAGCTGACTCTGCTGGCTGTCCCCAATTTAGGGTTTATATTCATTCCCCTTCTAGCAGTTATTAAGTTTATATGACATTATCGTAAAGTAACTTTATTTTGCTCTTGATTGTTCAAGTATACTGCAACTAAAGATTGGTGTGCATAATTTTGCTAATGCACTGTCAACTTTATTTTCTGAAGAGTTTGTTCTGGTGTTACTTTCATTCCAATTTCTCAATCACCAACTAACCAGTAGTTTAGAATACAAAAGTAATAGATTTCCAAAGTTTAATGCCTGAACACAACCATTATGTAATGTTGCTCAAAAAGATCCATCATCTCAGCATCAGGACTTCAAAAATAATCCAACCGTGCATTAGTGCTCATGTACTTTCAAATATATGTCTGTTGAGCATTACAGCACTGTTGATTTGTTAATTGTAACAAAACAAAAACAAAGAACCTTGTCATTAATATCTGAAATAGACAATAAAATGTTACGTACAGTCATTGATAGCAGCTTGGTTCTTTTTGAAGCTATGATGGTGAGACTTTGTAGATCAGTCTGCGCACAATTACAAAGTGGTTGCATTTGATGATCAGCATAGTATGCAATATTTTTGAAAATTGTGATGTGTAAGAGTGAAATAAACTGCAGAGATAGAAGGTACAGAGCTGCAGAAGTACAACATAATGACAGCGTAGTATGAGGCACAAGAGTGCAGTCAGGTAATAAGGCACAAGAGTGCTACAGAATACAGGAGTGCAGAATAGCACTGTAGCGTGCTATGGCAAAAGCTCTTATCTATCTTTCCTCCCCGCCCTCGAAATGAGTCAATGTGATAAAACAGGGAGGGTTAGGGAAATAGAAGGTTAAAAGTGGACCAGAAGGCATTTTAAATAATAATAATCGCTTATTGTCACAAGTAATCCATGTGAATAAACATTGATGAGGCTTGACTACGTATCTCAATGCAATAGTTCTTTTTCAGATAAACTATGATAAGTGTAATTACATATGATGTAACTTGGCTGTTACATTTCCTGATATTTGACTGCTAAACCCGAGGACGTTTGGGCAACTTTTATACTAAGATCATGATTTCCCACATAACACATTAAGTTAAACAGGAAGCTTATTGAAATCTTTCTACTGTATATTCATAGATGATGTGTGAGAATGGCCCCCTTTCGCTTAGCATAACAGGCTTGGCTGAACAGACTATGTGGGTGGCAAGATTTCTAATCTAAGATAATATAGACAGCTCAACCAACCAGCTGAGCCCCAGAGAGAATATGGGGCAAAGATAGAAGTCAAGTCTTTATCATTTTATCCAGCAAATGAAAGGTACATGCAGTCTGCAAAGAACTTAAGATGGAAACAGCCCTGATGGGATGAGATACCCCCTTTTAAGGTTTAAACCAGTTAGCTTAGCAAATGCGGACTTGTAAAGTATCAAAGGCATTGTTTGTTTAATTACTTTTAGCTTTACAGAGCAAAATCCAGAAAAATTGCACTGAATTCTGCTCTTTCAGTCCTGTACTTTTTTGTAAAATAAATTATCTTGTTGGTATATAATGGCCTTGTATTCCTTGAGTCTCTTTAGAGACACAAGCAATTGTTCACATGGCAAGAAGGTTCTTTTTATACCAATGCAAGATTGGAAATTAAAATAAACTGTTGCTTATAAAAGAAGTGGGGTCCACTTCTAGATGAGACTGGTGACTGAGCTTGAACATCTTGCACAGATCCAAAATCCGTAAGAATATTCCATTCTGCTTTGTTGTGTTGTTTACATTGAACGGAAGGGAAACATCACCAAGGTTACATCTAAAGCTACATTCAAATTTGATCGCAGTTTGTGCTTGCGACATTTCTTGACATTGCTGCTCCTGTGATTTTGTGCTAGTATAATGCAAGTGTAAAAGCTATTTAGGGTTTCAATTAATTTTGGCATTTTTACTTAGTAATGAGCTTTCATTTTAAAAAATAATTTTAAAGAATACCCAATTTTTTTTTCCCAATTAAGGGGCCAATTCACCTACCCTGCACATCTTTTTGGGTTGTGGGGGTAACATCCACGCAGACATGGGAAGAATGCAAAGTCCACACAGGCAGTGACCTGGGGCTGGTATCAAACCCGAGTCCTCGGCGCACTGCTAACACTGCGCCACCAGGCTGCCCATGAGCTTTCATTTCTAATGGCATTCACAAACTATCTATATGTTTCTGGTTTCATGGCACAAACCAGAAGCTTTTTCCTCTTGGCACGAAAAGGATTTTTGCTGAATATGACGTCTACTGTGCATAAGCAATGGGATAGTTGGACTGCCAAGTAGCATGATTGGAATCACTACCTCTGATCTCTAAACCAAATCCACAAGGATAGTTAAAGCAAAACACTATGGATGCTGGTTGTTCTCTTTTCAGTTTTGCTCCCAATGAGGACTGACCACCTGTTTTCCTATTAACACATTCTGCTATCCTACCATTGCAACTATTAACATTCTTCACTCAGTAATGGCATCATTAACAGCCCCTTTGTCTCATGTCCATGATATCTTTTTTTTTATAAATTTAGATTACCCAATTATTTTTTCTATTAAGGGGCAATTTAGTGTGGCCAATCCACCTACTCTGCACATTTTTGGGTTGTGGGGGCGAAACCCACGCAGACACGGGGAGAATGTGCAAACTCCACACGGACAGTGACCCAGAGCCGGGATCGAACCTGGGACCTCAGCGCCGTGAG
Source organism: Scyliorhinus canicula (assembly GCF_902713615.1). Taxonomy (NCBI): domain Eukaryota; kingdom Metazoa; phylum Chordata; class Chondrichthyes; order Carcharhiniformes; family Scyliorhinidae; genus Scyliorhinus; species Scyliorhinus canicula. The sequence goes on from NC_052146.1 coordinate 8,954,303, forward strand.
GTGGTTGTGCTAACCACTAGGTCACTGTGCTGCCCTATGTCCATGATATCTTTACCGATCTCTCCGTAGCTTCAACTTATCACTGACTTTCCATTCTCCCCATCCCTTTCCAAATATTTAATTCATCACATTTCTATCCCATTTCAGTTCTACAGAAGAGTCAATGAACTTAAAACGTTAGCTCTGTTTCTCTCTCCACAGATGCTGCCAGACCTGCTGAGTTTACGCAGCATTTTCTGTTTTCATTCCACAAGAGTAGTGACCAGTTTTTCTTTGGCTTTTAATAAAACATTGCAAACTGCATTAAAGTATTCTCTTTGGGACTGTGCCAAACTGGTTGCCTTCGGCTTTTGAATCCAGACAAATTATGAAGTGCTTTTATGTCTTGAGTGTAACCATAGTAGCAGTTTTAAACCATGGCTATGGCCTCGTTTACGACAATGACTGGTTATTCTAGAGGCACGTTGTTTATATTGCTAATCTGCTGCATCTACATATTCGCAAAAGTAGTCTACTGCATAATGTTAACATAAAGGATATTTCACATGGTAAAAAAAAATTTGTGTAAAAGATTTCTGAGATGATTGGTTTTGAAATGCTATTGTAAGAACTAGCGCACAGTAAATCACCATTTTTAAATTGCCCTGATTTAAGTAGATTCACTGTAAAATGGTGTATTTAAGGTCCCATTTCCCAGGTGTAAAACTTTCTCTCACGCCATTGTGCAGTGTATGTCATCACCAGCCGTGGTGTAATCGTACTTTGTATGTCATTGTGCAGCATACGCCAGTTACCTTTAAGCAACATAGGGTCCTGTTGGGTTGGTGCTGTTGTTAACCATGTGGTATTCGAGACAACATCGATCTTCATTTAAAAAAGGCCTCAAGTGCCAGGGTTATTACATTTTAGAGTTTTTCTGTGGGTGAGGCATTTAAATCACTTTTAAGCATGACTGAGAAATACCTAATTAATGACGTTAGTGTGCCTACCACTGCAAAGAAAGCAAGAATAGGCTAGCAATGAAACTGAATTTCTTAAACATCTTGAGGCTGGAGAACGAGCAGTTGATATTTCTAGAGTTCTTGGGCTACCAGCAGCAAGTTGTCCTCCAAGCCAACATGCTCAGCATAGAGGTTGGAAATCACTTGGAGCCACCTCCACTGAAATGCTTCCTGGATGTCCTCAAAGCATCCCTGAAGAGGTAAAGCATTTACCCAAACCATCGAGCTGGAGTTGAAGCAAGCCACTCCGCACCCAGGGGACTGCATAAGAAGAGAGAGAGAGACTGGCAAGTGTTACCTAATTTGAGTTTCCCCTTCCACAGGATTTCTTTTAAAATTTAGCAATTTATTGTTCCAGTTATTTCAGCTACGAATGCACAGGCTGAACATGTACGGTGCAGTATTTCAACTTGATTTTTAGGTCAAGAAATGTCTGGAACCTCACTAGACTCTTCCTATGGGAAACCTTGATTCACATAAAGTCGATTCACTTAAAGTAATAACTTTCAAGAACACAAGCGCAAATTACTGTGAGGACTTACTATACTTGTATTTGAACCTATCTATTGATTTTTCTGAATATTACTTCATAATAGCTTTAAGGGCAGCACGGTGGCACAGTGGTTAGCATTGCTGCCTACGGCGCTGAGGACCCGGGTTCGAATCCCGGCTCTGGGTCACTGTCCGTGTGGAGTTTGCACATTCTCTCCGTGCCTGCGTGGGTTTCACCCCCACAACCCAAAAGATGTGCAGGTTAGGTGGATTGGTCATGCTAAATTGTCCCTTAATTGGAAAAAAATAATTGGGTATGCTAAAAAATGTTTTTAAATAATAGCTTTAACTGTTTTATTTGATTGCTCTTCCATTCAACTTTCTACGCCAGTTGACCTATGGATCACGGTTTTTATTTAAAATTCAGTTGTAAATGGGTTAATTTTGGGAGGTGCTGGCTGTCCCCATTTTGGTTTTTTAATTAAGGATATCAGAAGGATATATTTGACTGGGAGATCTTGCTGTGGTGTCAGTTGACCACTCATGATACGTCAAGAACTGTTTTGTTGTGGCCACAAGCTACTTTTAAATGGAATAACAGTGACATTGGACATCAACTGCAAATCCCCTGTGGGTCGTTACAAATTTGTAGTTGAGTGGAGAAAGCATTAGATACTGGCTCAGCTGGTCCCAGCCAATTTGAGGCCAGCATTTTATTTAGTATTCAAATATTACATATAAACTGTTTGCTTTCCCTGGAAATGACAAAATCATGCATCACTCGTATAGCAGACATGTTTTGCAAAGTCTTGTGGATCCCGTAACCCTACTATGTGAATTATTTTATTTGTATATAATAAAAGGTTCATGGTGTGTCATTGAAAGAAGGCTTTTACTATATTCAGATCTTACGAACCAGTTCTGTAATTCAAGGTTGCAGCTGTGCAGAACTAATATATTTTGTGACTATTGTTTCAATTAAAAAATTAAGAATATTTTGAATAATTTTGATTTTTAGAATTAAAAATAACCTGCAATCAAGTGAAAACAGTTAACAGTTAGGGCAGCACATTAGCACAGTTGTTTCACAGCTCCAGGGTCCCAGGCTCGATTTCTGGCTTGGGTCACTGTGCGGAGTTTGCACGTTCTCCCCGTGTCTGCGTGGGTTTCCTCCAGGTGCTCCGGTTTCCTCCCACAGCCCAAAGATGTGCAGGTTAGGTGGATTGGTTATGCTAAATTGTCCTTAGTGTCCAAAAAAGGTTAGTTGGGGTGTGGGGATAGGGTGGAGATGTGGACTTGGGTGGGGTGCTCTTTCCAAGGGCCGGTACGGACTTGATGGGCCGAATGGCCTCCTTCTGCATTGTGGATTCTATGAACATTGACTGCAGAGTGATTTTTCCAAGTTAAAGTAAAAATATCAATCCAAACATTCCAGTTGTAAGCAATTTTGAAAAGTGAGTGTCTTTAATTGAGTGAAATAGCTTTTAATTACAACAAATTATTTTCTTACATTAATGTTGTGCTGCTGATTAAGATTACAAAAGCATATATATGAAAGAAATGGAAACATCCACAAACTCTTTAGACTTGGTATTGAAGGTGAAAACAGAGGGTGCAGCTGAGAAAGTGGAGAGGAAGAGGCCCAAAGAGGCAGTTTATCATGGAGAGAAGGCCCAGAATTAATAGGAGGGTGAATCACAGTTGAGCTTAATGTGGTTAGGCCAGATTTGGAGACACATGACCAGTTGTGTGCCAAGTATGCTTAAGTTTACGGTCGTCAGACTGGCAGCGAAAGCGCGAATTGAGGGCGGCACGGTTGTGCAGTGGTTAGTACAGCTGTCACATGGTGCCAAGGAGCCGGGTTCGATCCCGGCCCGAGTCACTGTCCGTGTGGAGTTTGCACATTCTCCCCGTGTTTGCGTGGGTTTCGCCCTCACAACCCAAAGATGTGCAGAGTAGGTGGATTGGCCACGGTAAATTGCCCCTTAATTGGAAACAAAATAATTGGGTACGCTAAATTTAAAGCTAAGTTAATCAGAATTGACAGGAATAGGAGATGATGTGTGACCTGGTGGGAATGTGGTGCCGGAGGTAGCGTTGATGGAGCATTCCATTAATTTTTTTAACTAACGGATCTCCTGTGATGCTTCTACCAGGTATTCATTGATCTGCAACATGGCTGTCATATCAGATTGTTAATCATTTCTCTCCTTATTGGCCACTGATCTAATATCTACTGTGAGAAAGTAGCCGAAATTGCCAAAAGCAGATAACTTGTAAGCCCCGAGAGGTAACTCGTAAGCCCCTGAGATCAAAGGGTAATTGTAATTGTTGAAACATTAATGGCTTCAGATGAGAAGGAACCATCTTGAAATGAATTGATTTAAGAAATTAACAATTCATTGGTACTAAATTGAAAGCATATTGTGCCAGTGGCTTCTGTGATTGGTATCCTGTTCTTGGAAATGTGCCAATTTGTAAGGCTAATGCTTATGCTTGGGATATTCAATGTTGTGCTGCTGACTGCTGTGTTTGGCAGTGTGTCAGTAATTATTCCAGGTATGCAAGCATTGTGACTGCATTGGGCTAATGTTTTGCTTCTAATGGTGTACACAGTAAGAAGTCTTACACCAGGTTAAAGTCCAACAGGTTTGTTTCAAATCACTAGCTTTCGGAGCACTGCTCCTTCGTCAGGTGAAATTACTGAAAATAGGCTGTTTTTATTTTCTAAAATATTTTCTTACCTGAGGAAGGAGCAGTGCTCTGAAAGCTAGTGATTTGAAACAAACCTGTTGGGACTTTAACCTGGTGTTGTAAGACGTCTTCCTGTGCTCACCCCAGTCCAACGCCGACATCTCCACATCATTCTAATGGTGGAGTCAGTGAATGAGTTGAGACTTGTGTAAGGGGCCAGAATAAGTAAGCAAACAGTTGCAGCCATTATGGAAAAGCAAAGTAAATCAAGAACAATGCATGGAATTACAGACACATTGGAACAGTTACAAAGTGGGAAATAGCAAAATGGCTAGTTATGGACAGAAGGGGAAATTACACTTCCCTTGGCTGACAGCGTACTGCACGCTGAAATTCATGATATTCGCTCCTGTGCTCCAATGTAGTATGGGCAGCCGCTTAGAAAATAAAAACAGCATATTTTCAGTAACTAACAGCATTGCAGCTAGTTTAAAATGTTCACGAAATTTGTCCTTTCAAATGAAATCCGATCAATTTAGAGTCCATGCCAAATGAATTAAAGAAGAAAATACTGGAAATAATCAGCAGGTCTGTTTTCTTTTCTCCACAAATGCTGCCAGACCGGAGTATTTCCAGCATTTTCTGTCTTTATTTCAGGTTTCCAACATATGACGTATTTTACTTTTGCATCCATGCCAAATGAAAACTGGAATGCAGTTGAATCAAATTTCAATGTCACTGCTTGATACAATTACATGATTTTTCTTATTTCAGCTGTGAACCAATGTCAGTTTTTCCATTTTAAAAAAAATACTTCCTTCCTGCTTTCCTATCTACCTTCCTTTCTTGTTGCCACATTTTTTATATAGCTGTGAACCAGTAATATTATTTTCTATTTTATTTGAAGTTTCTGCCTGCCTCCCTTGCCTCCACCTTCTCTCCCATGTTGCTATTTGATAACATGGGAAGAAAGATTTTTCCCAATTCTAGACTCAAGTTGGCACAATGTGTAAACCATGATTTTTGCATAGTGTCACTCAGTGGAATGAACTAGGTTCTACAAAACATAACAATATTTACCATGATATTGGGATTGTGAGCAGAAATAAGAATTTGATGTCAATCTGGAGTCAAAATATGGTATGGTTTAAGTTTACTTGAGCTGGTTTTGACAATTAACCCAATCGGTTTATCTTACCTAGATTATGTAGAAAAAGAAACTGTACTGCTTGTTTTATGTGCTGAAATATTCTGGTTTTGACAGCTTCTGTTGGTGGCAAGGCAATACACACACAACAAAAGTTGTCACTTTCCTCGAGTTTAAGTGTGGTAATGTAGAATTGCTACTGTAGTTGATAGTTTTTAAGTCTGATCCAAGTGGATTTTGGAGCTCCGCTGTATGTATGTTCTGCTGTGTGTGATGTCTGAACAATACTTGGCTCCATTTCTATCCACTTTACATAAAGGAGGGATTGTCACATGCAATTGTGTGTGTGTGTGTGAAAACACATTACTGGGATGCATATAATTCCTGGCCAGCAAATGCATTACAATAAACTTCAAGCTCAAATCATTGGATTTCTTCAATTCCAATTATCGAGCAAGCACTATTTCATCTAAACAATGAAGGTAACTTTGAGAGACCGCTGACATGGCACCATAGACAGATGGGACATGGGATAAACTATAATTCCTCAAATTGCAACAGTCTCCGGCTGCAACCAACAGTAGCTGTCAGAAACAGTATATGTCACCACAGAGGAGACCAGTCCTGGCCAGGCAGTATATGCATCCCAGTAATGTGTTTTCTCACACACACACACACAATTGCATGTGACAATCCCTCCTTTATGTAAATTGGATAGAAATGGAGCCAAGTATTGTTCAGACATCACACACAGCAGAATGTACATGGTCTCCTTCCACATGGTCTAGGTAAGATAAATCAACGGTGGGTTAATTGTCAAAACAAACAGTAGGTGCATAGTGTTTCACATCAGGTGATATGAATTAAACTTTTCAGATCTTGCTGCAAAAAAAAACTTGATTGGTAACAACAATGTAGAGCTGTGCCATACAGATCAGAAGATTGCTGGTTTAGTTCCCGATTTATGTGGTTGCGAATTTCAACCACATCACTCGGGATCTTTCCAATTAGTTCCACTGCCTCTGATATGATCAACCAGGGATTATGTTTCCTAATTGCTTTATGCAGTGACTTTTAGGTCTCTGGAATGACTCTAGCATACTCTACCTTAATTATTTTTGGTGGTAAGCTTGCAGCATCTTCACAGCCCTTGGTCTTAGTCCTTCAAGTATAACCATGAAAAATGCTGAAAAATAACTCGATAAGCAGTCTCAAACACTAGGTTAAAGTCCAACAGGTTTGTTCTGAATCACTAGCTTTCAGAGCACTGCTCCTTCCTCAGGTGAAGTTACTGAAAATTGGATGTTTTTATTTTCTAAAATATTTTCTCACCTGAGGAAGGAGCAGTGCTCCGAAAGCTAGTGATTTGAAACAAACCCGTTGAACTTTAACCTGGTGTTGTAAGACTTCTTCCTGTGCTCACCCCAGTCCAACGCCGGCATCTCCTCATCATAAAATAACTCAGCATCACCTTCTTTAGGGGAATTAGGGTTGATCAGTAAAGGTTGATGTTGCCAACAATGGCAACATCCCATCAATGAATTTTAAAAAGTCATTTGGACAAGGTTATTAAAGAGGTAAGCAGTTGTGAAAGTGCTTTTGGATGAGTGATGGATTACCTCAAAGACTAATTTAACTCCTGGTTTTCCCTTCCCAAATTTGTTTTGATCATGTTCTTAACACACAGATTTGAAAAAGGTATTAAGTGAGGTTTATATTTCCTGACAACAAATTCTAAGCAAAGTGATAATCTCTTGGTAAGAAATGCATGACACATTTGCCCTTTATGCAACATTTATGCTGTGTGTTTGCTGAAGTGGTGTTGCAGCTGACAGTCTTATGATTCAGCCAAAGTGATGTCAAAAATGAATATTTTTATACAAAAAGATAATGGGAGTCAAGGTAAGTTCTCTTTGTCAGTCTCAAATATGGTCAGACACTCCAGTTGTGTCACTTTGTATAACTATCTAAGTATTAGAGCAGACTCTTTATCATCAATGTGCGGTGCTCTGACATGAAACTTGACAGTCTTGTCAGTTTATAATTGATGTCAAGCAGACCTTAAATTCTGCTCCTTTGGTGTCACTTCAAGGAATCATTGACTCATGTTAAACATTGTCAATAAGATACAGTACCTTACATTCTAGTTCCCATACAGCGATTCACTTCATTACAAAACAAAGCAGTATACTATTGGAATTATTGCTTCTTCAAAATAGGTACAGGTGTCAAACTGGCACCTGTAGTATAAAAGGCACCATTATACTTTCCAGGTTATTGCGAATGTTATTGATGGCCTGTTTCACTTCTAAATTGGTGCTGCATTCATGCACATCTGATCATGAATATGCTGCCATAATCTGAGATACTATTCCTCATTAGACAGTGATCAGAAAATAAGTGCCAGTGCTTAACTCAGTTTTAATCATATATCATTAACCCTCCAATTTTCAACCCGAATGCATTATTCAATGTTCCTTTTAATTATTTCAGGATTTCTATTTCCACTACACCAGCCAGAAATCCATTTTCTGTGTTGATCATTTTCCCTGAAGAACTCCCAGATATTAGTCCTTGATTTGCCTTTTTCTACTTTGAACTTGTTTGCTTTGGTCTAATCTTATAATTTAGCTAGAAATAAATTCCGCAGTCTACTTTTCTTATAAAAGATCACTTTTCAAAGCCAAAAAGCCAATTTTTCCAAAACCTCTCTCTGATTTCTAAGGGAAGTTAGATAAACGTACAAGAAAGAAAAGGGTGAATTATGCTGATAGGGTTAGAAAAAGAGGGATGGGAGGACGTTTGTGTGGAGCGTAAACGTCGGTGTGGGTCAGTTGGACCAAATGGTCAATTTTTATGTGTACATTACATAATTTATGTCAATATGAGGAAAGCTGGGAAAACTTTTAATAATGTATGAGAATTTAATGGCTCAATACTTTCAGCCCTTTAGCTGAGCACATAAATGTGCACAATATTTATCCCCTTAAGATATTTGAAAAGAAGATGTACAACTCTAGCATTCTACTTTTCCCCCAATAAGCAAAGACAATTCGAACATTTTAAACACAGAATTGAATGTCTCCTTAAAATTAACAAAAATGTGATTTTTTTTTCAATAGCTTTATTGATGCCGGTTATTTGACCTTTTCTATGACTCCTTTCAAGATCCTTTTCTATACTGAATCTTTTTCCCAGCAGATTTAGAAAACATAAAAGCCATTCGGCCCTTCAAGCCCGCTCCGCCATTCATTTTGACCATGGATGATCATCCAGTTCAATAGCCTAATCCTGCTTTCCCCGATATATTCTTTGATCCCCTGCGCCCTAAGTGCTATATCTAATTGCTTCTTCAAATCATACAAATTCCACAGGCTCACCACTCTCTGGATCAGCTCTTACTGAAATTTATTTTCTAGTTTTAGCTAAGTGTGTGAGACTTGCAATTTGGGAGATCACACCACCACCACCACAGATCTTAGATTATATAGATACAACTCTAAATTAGATTGTACCACATTTTGATTTATCGTGAATGAATTAGTTCTATTCACAGTAAGTGGGACTAAGCAATAGACCTTGCCAAGTGAGCTGGAGGGGCAGATGGGTGGTTGTGTGGGGTTGCAGAGGAAAGGGTGAAATAATGATCTATTGTAATTGAACTGAGGAGTTATTTCACAATACTTGACGTAACTGGTTTCTCTTGCTTGTCGTGTGAACAAAGTGCAGAGAAATCAGCACTGCAGCTGTAAATCAAAACTGATAGTAAATTGGCTGTCATGTTGGCAATTACTATTTTGTTCTTAATTCTCCATGCCATGGAGAATTGCAAGGTACCAGGTTTGTCCCTTCTCCAAGAAAATGCTGCTGTACAAAATACTAGAGTTTTCCTTTTGAAAGTTCGAAAGAGCTTTTATTTAGAGTTCCTACCTCGAGTTTTAAAGGATGGCACAGCAAATTTATTTTTTCTTTTAAAGCTCTAGCACTCTTGACCATTGTAAGGAATGCAGGGAAAATGTGAACTCTGTCCACATTTTCCACCTCTTCATCCCTCACCCCAATCAAAACATTATCATGGCGTTCATGTGCTCTTGTCAAATGCCATTTCAGGCATCACAGGGGTCACCATTTCAATCATACGAGGCAATAACTAATGGAATTGATTTTAATTTTCAATAACAAAATAAAATTAATTTGTACATGAACAGTCTTTCCCACGAGTCTGTGACAAAAATATCAGTCTTAAATGATTTCAGCTTCTTGTTCCTGCCATTTGTTCAGAGGCAATCCTGTTTTATTAAAAAATAATGAAGTTCGAAGCAGCCTCTGGCAGTATTTCATTTTCGATTAGGTGTAAAATAAGCAAGCTGCCTTTCAAGTGGGAACAGTCAAGTCTAATGTGGATACATTAAGATTTCAACCATCACTGCTTTTACATGAAATTATTGTTTTTCATTTCTATTATGGTCTTTATAGCCGTAAGGATCATGTAAGAATGGTTAATTCTGCCTATTGAAGCTGGAGGTTTGGTCATTGAGGGATTATTTGCCAGTTTTATCCATTCTTACAGTTCATGGGATTCTGAATACTTTTCCTAGTATTTGATGTGAATCAAGCTAAGAACTTGTATGTCCAGAAATTTGGATCAGAACATTTTGAGCAAACAGCATACCTATTTATTAAGTTGACGCAGGTACAGTGGTTAACACTGCTGCTGACAGTGCCAGGGACCCAAGTTCAATTCTGACCGTAGTCTCCCATGTCTGCGTGGGTTTCCTCCAGGTGCTCCGGTTTCTTCCCACAATCTAACAATGTGCAGGTTAGGGGGGGTTGGTCATGCTAAATTGCCCCATAGTGTCCAAATGTTAGGTGGGCTTACGCAGATAGGGCAGGGGATTGAAATGAATGAAAATCGCTTATTGTCACGAGTAGGCTTCAATGAAGTTACTGTGATTCGGCGCCTGTTCTGGGAGGCTGGTACGGGAATTGAACCGTGCTGCTGGCCTGCCTTGGTCTGCTTTAAAAGCCAGCGATTTAGCCCAGTGTGCTAAACCAGCCCCTAGATTGGGCCTGGATTGGGTGCTCTTTCAGAGAGTCTGCAGACTCGATGGCCCAATTGGCCTCCTTCTGCATTGTAGGTATTCTATGATTCTATGCTACTATATGATTTCCACTACGTGCTCATGGCACCTCAGCGAATGATCAATATTAGTCATGTCATATACCTAAGCGGCAGGTGAAAACTCCAAGCAGGTTTATTCACATTCATTTATTAGGAAAGGGAAGTAACAATAAGCTGTTTAGTCTAAATTATACACCTTTAAACCAGCAATGAAAGGATTAAACTGACACCGCAGCCATTGAGTTCCTGTGACTAGGTTTCTCTATAGATCTTTTAAACGAAAGATAAATTCTTTTCCAAGGGACTAGATGCCAGATCCCTACTCATTATAAAAACAGAAAATTCTGGATAAACTCAGCAGGTCTGGCAGCATCTGTGGAGAGAGAAACAGAGTTAATGTTTTGATTCCATATGACTTCTTCAAAACTGACCAGGGATAGAAATGTAATGAATTATATAATAAGGGCAGAATAGGAGGTCAGCGATAGGTCGGAGCTAAAGAGAGATTGTCAAAGCTATCATGGACACAAGACAAATAAGTGTTAACGTGGCATTGAGGACTAAAGAAGTGCGAATAGTGGCATAGTCTATTTCTTTCAATGACTTGGGCATTCTTACCCGCAGGTTGCATTTTGCATCTGTGTCTGCTGCAGTTGGATCAACATTGTAACTAATTGATATACAGCAAGAGCATCCAACTCTTAAAGCCCTTGAAAGCATAATCATGTTTAAACTGTCAATCTGTGAAATAGAGACAGTTAAATGCAGCAATCTGCGTAAAACACACATCGTTAAAGGGCAGCACGGTGGCGCAGTGGGTTAGCCCTGTTGCCTCACGGCGCCGAGGTCACATGTTTGATCCCAGCTCTGGGTCACTGTCCATGTGGAGTTTGCACATTCTCCCCGTGTTTGTGTGGATTTCGCCCCCACAACCCAAAGATGTGCAGGGGAGGTGGATTGGCCACGCTAAATTGCCCCTTAATTGGAAAAATGAATTGGATACTCTAAATTTTTTTTAAAAACAGCGTTATGCCAATGCTGTCTCTGTTTCAGCTATTCTGGTTAACTCCATCATTGCTTAGCTGTCTGCTAACAGTTATTTCTGCCAAGTAGTCATCCCTGGTTTTCATCTTTCCAAATGTGTGCATTTGATAGTAATCAATAATGTGGGCTCACTAACATACTTAATACTGATGCAAAAAGATAAAAACAATTTCCTAGCATGTGATAGAAAAATAAACTCCAAGTTGATATCTTGCTTAAACAAATCTATATTTGAGTTAGGAAATGCATCCCGAGGCCTACATGGTGGCGCAGTGGATTAGCCCTGCTGCCTCACGGCGCCAAGGTCCCAGGTTCGATCCCGGCTCTGGGTTACTGTCCATGTGGAGTTTGCACATTCTCCCCGTGTTTGTGTGGCTTTCGCCCCCACAACCCAAAAGATGTGCAGGGTAAGTGGATTGGCCACACTAAATTGCCCCTTAATTGGAAAAATGAATTTGGTACTCTAAATTTAAAAAAAGGAAATGCATCCCAGAGAGCACACTTCTAAATTGTTAAGCACAATAAATAAAATGTGGCATGCTTGTCCATAGTTGCATTTCCGAGTTCAAATACAGATTTGTTGAAGAAAGATACCATCTTGAAGATTGTATTTCTAGTATGAAGTCTTCCAACACCAGGTTAAAGTCCAACAGGTTTGTTTGGAATCACTAGCTTTCGGAGCATAGCTCCTTCACTCACCTGATCCAGGAGTTACGCTCCGAAAGCTGGTGATTCCAAACAAACCTGTTGGACTTTAACCTGGTGTTGGAGGACTTCTTACTGTGCCCACCCCAGTCCAACATCAGCATCTCCATCCATATCATTGTTTTTCTATCACATGCTAGAAAATTATTTTTTATGCTTTTGGTTCTGTATTAAGTATATCAGCAAACGCATGCAGTTGTTGTCTTCCTGCACTTCCACTAGTTGCTCCACCTATCTCCTTGCCACTTTTACCTCTTGCAAATTGTATTTTCTTTATTCTAGCCCTTTTCTGTCCTCTCTGTCCAATTATTAACTCCTGTGGTTTATCTCCCACATGCTGGGGGGGGGGAATTATTTATTTCATCGTGGGGTGATGATCCCTTTAAGACCTAGATTTCTTGAGGATCTGATTTATAGTAAAAACTTGCCTTCCAGTAAATGATGGTGACCAGGTCGCCTGGGAGATAAACAATGGAGAAAAAAATACAATATATGTTAATTAGAGAGGGTGGTTCTGTGTTTCAATCATGGAGTTCTTAGGTTTTCCTTTCTGCAGCCAGTTTATTCTAAAACCTAAAGGAAAACCTTTCTCGAACAAGTTTAGTTGATATCTTATGTGTTGGCTGAAATAGAGTAAAACTCTTGTTACTGAAGGGCTCCTAATACCGAGTTGAAGTTCTGGTGCAGCTTTTAAACGCAAAACACCAGAATTGAAGAATATTAGAATCAGGAGTGTTCTGACCTGAGGTGACAACGCTGGAGACGTCTGTGTTGAATGGGGAGTAGCAACCATAGGACAGTTGGAAGAGATTTAAGTGACAACCTTTCCAGAAGTAAGTGGAAGATCCAAGAAATCTGATCTTTTTTTCCAAATCTTCGAATCATAACTTGGACCAAGGGGTTAATCTTCTAAATATTTGGTAAGTATCTGAGTTAGTTAATGTAGCTGTATATTTAATAGGTGTGGAATGAAGGGTGATTTAAGGAGTTCAGTTTAGATTATAAGATTATAAAGGTCATTGGACTTTTAATATCTTTAACATAAATGACAATTTAAGATAGAGTATACTCATAAGTATTCACTTTCTTTGATTGTAGTAAAAGTATTTCAAGTTAAACCTTGTGGCTCCATTCTTTTAGTAAATACCACGGTTTTTGCATTTAAAAACAAAGGAAATGTTACTGGTCTCTTCCGAAGTCATAACTCTCTCTCTAGAGCAGTGTTTTGTTTTTTTTTTCAAACATTTTTGCCCGGACCCATTTTTACAAAACAGCCATCCTTCAGCTACTACTTAATTCTGAAATTATCCATCCGCTGGGAAGTGCTAGTCCAATCCATGATTTTCCAGTATGGTTTTCAGCATGGCTACCCCATTGGTCATCCTATTGTATGTGTTGTATCCTCTGGTTAGCTCAGTTGGCTGGACAGCTGGTTCGTGATGCAGAGCGACACCAACTACACCGGTTCAATTCTAGTATTTGCTGAGATTATTCATGAAGGCCCCGCCTTCTAAACCTTGTCTTGCGCCTGAGGTGTGGTGACCCTCAGGTTCAATAACTACCAGTCAACTACCAGAGAGCAACCTAAGGTCCTCTGGGACTGTGGCAACATTTACAAATACCTCTGGAACTCCACTGCTATACACTTGAATGAATCATCTCCATAGCCTCTAATGCTCAATTTCAACATTAATTATTGTTGGTTTGTCTCCTTTGGATTTTTGTCCATGGCTGTCTAGTTTCCTGTTGCCTGACCGTATTGATGATTCATCCTCTGGTTCTATTAGCTCAGGAGAATTCCAAGCTCTGTTCTGTCTTGCACCTTATTCCTACTTAATGTCTAATGGCCCCTTCACCTATTTTTCAACCCTGTGTACTTTTTTTTTGTTGATGATTCCTTTTGGTGCTTTAGATATTCAATCAACTTCAAACCGCTGAATCACTGTATTTTAAACTTCTTCATGGTTTTTATTGGGGCAGTGAAAATCTTGTTTCTTCAAAGCGAGTTTCTTCCAGTCTCTCGAAAGCCCAAACAATAATTACATTTACCCGTCATCTATTGACATTCTTGGAATCACTATTTTCTTTGGTAACAAGTGCAATTCCAAAGTATTCTTTCTAAAATTGTTTCCGAGAATCTTGGTTTATCGCCCATGTCCAAAACTCAGTTTTCCTTGACAACTCAAAACTTTCTGTACAACCAATTGTTCAGAACTTGATCCATATATGCGAAGACTGTTCTTACACTTATGGATGCTGTATAAAAATACTTGTCTGATAGCTGACCCCTTCACCTTGTAGTCTTAAACAGCCATTGATTTATTGATGCTTAACAATATGAATGCTGAAATAAGGTACTGTACATCCTCGATTGGACATGTAGTTTTTTTCAAGCAGCATTGCATGCTATAAAATAACTTCAGTTGAAGTCATTTCCCTTTTCGGCCAGCTCTCTTTGTGATCAAGGAGCCCAGTAATGCAGATTTATGTCAGGGGTGATCTTCCTTTCATTTTGGCCTCTGGCAAAGATCTCTCAATCATGACTGAGTTGAAAGGACAGACAACGATGGGAGTCAAAATCATAGCCTGCTGATCCTCCCAGCAAAATTACTTTTTAAGATGAATCAAATAAAATTTGAAACAAGTCCCATTCAGCCTGAAGATGCTCATTGACCTCCGATTTTTATTAGTTTGGCCACTTTTACTATTCTGCAGCTGTTCTGCATAATAGTTTAAGGATTCTCCACAGATAGATCCAGAACAATTCATTGTCATAAGGACTGAATCATGTTTACCATTTAAATGGTGCTTCAGAAATGGTTTTGCCTTCACAAAGGAGGACACAAATAATGTACCATAAATGTTTGTGAACACAGGATTTAGTAAGAGGGAAGAATTGAAGCAAATTGTAGTAGTAGGGAAATGGTGCTGGGGAAATTGATGGGATTGAAAGCCGATAAATCCCTAGGACCTGATTATCTACATTCCAGAGTACCTAAGGAAATGGCCCGAGAAATAATGGATGCATTGGTTGTCATCTTCCAAGATTCTGCAGACTCTGGAACAGTTCCTACGGATTGAAGGGTAGCTAATGTAACCCCACTTTTTAAAAAGGGAGGTCACAAGTAAACAGAGTTATAGACAAGTCAGCCTGACATTGGTAGTGGGGAAAATGCTAGAGATCATGATAAAAGATTTAATAGCAGAGCACTTGGAAAATAGCAGCAGGATCGAATCAGCATGGATTTTGGAAGGGAAAATATGCTTGACAAATCAACTAGAATCCTTTGCAGATGTAACTAATAGAGTTGATTAGGAGGAGCTAGTGGTGAGCTTGTGGCATTCTCTATCAGAGAAAGCAGTTGAGGCCAAAACATTGTATGTTTTTAAGAAGGAGTTAGAAATAGCTCCTGGGGCTAAAGGAATCAAAGGATATGGGTGAAAGTGAGAACAGGTTCCTCAGTTGGATGGTCAGCCATAATTATGAATGGCAGAGAAGGCTCAAAGGACCGAATGGCCTGCCTCTGCCATTTCTATGTTTCTATGCATTTTAATCTCTTCTCAGAGAGCAATGGGGGCAGGGTCATTGAATGTTTTTAAGTTGGTTAGATTCTTGCCTGACAAGGGAGTCAAAAGGGTATCAGGGAAAGACAGGAAAGTAGAGGTTACACTCCGATCATAAATTATCTTGTCATATAGTGGGGTAGTTTGGAGGGGCAAAATGGCTCCTGTTCCTGAATTTCAACATGATCTTTTGATGTTGAGAGTTTTGTGCTCCTTTTCAGGTTGAGTGGTTTCTAGTTTTTCTGAACTTTGTATATAATCTGTAGGAGTATTTAAAACTTTTTTCTGTTTATTGAAGTAGCTGATGGGTAGGTTCTTGATTTCCCCTTGTGTTTTCATAATGTCCCTGGCCACTTTCATTTTAATAACGCGGTATAATTTTTCTTATGTTTGCAATCCCTTGGAGACTCCCAAGAGATTTATTTCTGTGTTTTGGAATGCTCCATAAGGAAAAAAAAAATCAAATCCTGTATTTGGATGACATTTAACTTGATTATCCATTCACTGAAGCATAATAAGTTGGTACACTGAATTTTGACCAGCATGTTGGCCTGAATTACAGGGGGATGTACAGAGAAAGGTTGGCATATTTATGGAAAATAAATTCTATTTTCCCTGTCAATATAGATAAGTTACAGAGGCATGGGCGTCTCATATTGCTTGATAAGCACATTTTGAGCATTTATGAATGATTTCATTGAGCTTTCAGCGATTAAATTGATATGGAGGTTGATTTTGTGTGCCGTAACACATGCAAATTAATCTATAATCTAGCAGTAAATTAATGGACCCAACAATGTTGCCATTCATTACAGCTATGAATATTGACATCACAATAGCAATGAGGCCTGCAAAAGTCATTTAAGAAACAGATGCATGAAGGAAGTTTTAGGTTAACTTAGTGCACTTATTTCATCATCAAATTTGTCTCAATTAATTTTCAGGAATCACTCAAGAATTGACCAAGGAGCTTTCAGAGATTTATTTTTGTGTAACCTTTTTGTTCTAACAAGGGTTTTAATTCATGAGGAACAGCAAAACCTTCAGCACATTTGAAGAGTCATTCACATAGTCAGGACTGTCCAAAAAAAATTATAGTAAGTAGCTAGCAACTTGTAATATCCTTAAAAGTTGGACTCTACAGTCAGTAACTTGGCTTCACTCCCTCAGTAGTTTTTATTTATTTATTTTTTAAATAAATTGAGAGTACCCAATGTTTGTACTGAGTGCTGAATTTGGTGCATTTGAGTGCTATAGTGAGAGTTTGGTGACTGAGGGAGTTAGGTGAGGAGGGAACAAGGTGCTCCTTTCAGTTCATTTCCGCGAAGAGCGAGAAGGGAGCCAGGAGTTTACCGAGTGCAGCTGACTGGGAGCAGAGTCGGAGGGCGGAGGTCCAGTTGATCCACAGGGCAGCTATATTCTGTAAGGTGAGAGGGGATGGAGGCTAGGGCAGTTGCATGCTCCTCCTGTAGGATGTGGGTGGTGGGGGATACCACCGGGATACCACCGGTGTCCCCGCTGTCTATACCTGCTGGAAGTGCACCCAACTCCAGCTCCTTAGGGAAATGGAGCTGGATGAACTTCGGATCATCCGGGAGGGGGTTATAGAGAAGAGTTACAGGGAGGTAACCACACCCAAGGTATAGGACAAGAGTAGCAGGGTTACAGTCAGGGGAAAGAAAACAAACGGGCAGACAGTGCAGGGATCCCTCGTGACTGTTCCCCTTCAAAACAAGTATACCGTTTTGGATGCTGTTGGGGGGATGACCGACCGGGGGAAGGGCCTAGCGGCCAGGTCTCTGGCACTGAGTCTGGCTCTGGGGCTCAGAAGGGAAGGGGGGAGAATAGAAAAGCAATAGTAATAGGAGATTCAATGGTTAGGGGAATAGATAGGAGATTCTGTGGTCGCGAGCGAGACTCCCGGAAGGTATATTGCCTCCCGGGTGCCAGGACCAGGGATGTCTCAGATCGTGTCTTCAGGATGCTGAAGGGTGAGCAGCCAGAAGTCATGGTGCACATTGGTACCAACGACGTAGGTAGGAAAAGGGATGTGGAGGTAATAAACAGGTTTAGGGAGTTAGGCTGGAAGTTAAAGGCCAGGACAGACAGAGTTGTCATCTCTGGTTTGTTGCCGGTGCCATGTGATAGCGAGGCTAGGAATAGAGAGAGAGTGCAGTTGCACATGTGGCTGCAGGAATGGTGTAGGAGGGAGTGCTTCAGGTATTTGGATAATTGGAGCACATTCTGGGGAAGGTGGGACCTGTACAAGCAGGACGGGTTGCATTTGAACCAGAGGGGCACCAATATCCTGGGAGGAAGGTTTTCTAGTACTCTTCGGGAGGGTTTAAACTAATTTGGCAGGGGAATGGAACCGGATTTGTAGTCCAGCAACTAAGGTAGCCGATATTCAGGACGCCAAAGCATGTAGTGAGGCAGTGGGGAAGGGAACACTGACAAAGGAGAGTACTTGCAGGCACAGAGATGGGTTGAAGTGTGTATACTTCAACTCAAGAAGCATGAGGAATAAGATGGGTGAACTTAAGGCATGGATCGGTACTTGGGACTATGATGTGGTGGCCATCACGGAACCTTGGATAGAAGAGGGGCAGAAATGGTTGTTGGAGGTTACTGGTTATAGATGTTTCAATAAGATTAGGGAGGGTGGTAAAAGAGGTGGGGGGGTGGCATTGATAATTAGAGATAGTATAACAGCTGCAGAAAGGCAGTTCGAGGATGATCTGCCTACTGAGGTGGTATGGGTTGAAGTCAGAGATAGGAAAGGAGCAGTCACCTTGTTGGGAGTTTTCTATAGGCCCCCCAATAGCAGCAGAGATGTGGAGGAACAGATTGGGAAACAGATTTTGGAAAGTTGCAGAAGTCACAGGGTATTAGTCATGGGTGACTTCAACTTTCCAAACATTGAATGAAAAATGAAATGAAAATCGCTTATTGTCACGAGTAGGCTTCAATTAAGTTACTGTGAAAAGCCCCTAGCGCCACATTCCAGCGCCTGTTCAGGGAGGCTGGTACGGGAATCGAACTGTGCTGCTGGCCTGCCTTGGTCTGCTTTAAAAGCCAGCAATTTAGCCCAGTGTACTGGGGCTGGTTATTTAGATCAAATAGTTTGGATGGGGTGGTGTTTGTGCAGTGTGTCCAGGAAGTTTTTCTAACACAGTATGTAGATTGTCTGACCAGAGGGGAGGCCATATTGGATTTGGTACTTAGTAATGAACCGGGGCAAGTGACAGATTTGTTAGTGGGGGAGCATTTTGGAGACGGTGACCACAATTCTGTGACTTTCACTTTAGTAATGGAGAGGGATAGGTGCGTGCAACAGGGCAAGGTTTACAATTGGGGGAAGGGTAAATTCGATGCTGTCAGACAAGAATTGAAGTGCATAAGTTGGGAACATAGGCTGTCAGGAAAGGACACAAGTAAAATGTGGAACTTGTTCAAGGAACAGGTACTACGTGTCCTTGATATGTATGTCCCTGCCAGGCAGGGAAGAGATGGTCGAGTGAGGGAACCATGGTTGACAAGAGAGGTTGAATGTCTTGTTAAGAGGAGGAAGGATACTTATGTAAGGCTGAGGAAACAAGGTTCAGACAGGGTGCTGGAGGATACAAGATAGCCAGGAGGGAACTGAAGAAAGGGATTAGGAGAGCTAAGAGAGGGCATGAAAAATCTTTGGCAGGTAGGATCAAGGAAAACCCCAAGGCCTTTTACACATATGTGAGAAATATGAGAATGACTAGAGCGAGGGTAGGTCCTATCAAGGACAGTAGCTGGAGATTGTGTATTAAGTCTGAAGAGATAGGAGAGGTCTTGAACAAGTATTTTTCTTCAGTATTTACAAATGAGAGGGGCCATATTGTTGGAGAGGACAGTGTGAAACAGACTGGTAAGCTCGAGGAGATACTTGTTAGGAAGGAAGATGTGTTGGGCATTTTGAAAAATTTGAGGAAAGACAAGTCCCCTGTGGGAAGCAAGAGATGAAATTGCAGAGCCGTTGGCAATAATCTTTTCGTCCTCACTGTCAACAGGGGTGGTACCAGGGGATTGGAGAGTGGCGAATGTCGTGCCCCTGTTCAAAAAAGGGGTAGGGATAACCATGGGAAGTACAGGCCAGTTAGTCTTTCTTCGGTGGTAGGCAAAGTAATGGAAAGGGTACTGAGGTATAGGATTTCTGAGCATCTGGGAAGACGCTGCTTGATTAGGGATAGTCAGCACGGATTTGTGAGGGGTAGGTCTTGCCTCAAGTCTTATTGAATTCTTTGAGGAGGTGACCAAGCACGTGGATGAAGGTAAAGCAGTGGATGTGGTGTACATGGATTTTAGTAAGGCATTTGATAAGGTTCCTCATGGTAGGCTTATGCAGAAAGTAAGGAGGCATGGGATAGTGGGAAATTTGGCCAGTTGGATAACGAACTGGCTAACCGATAGAAGTCAGAGAGTGGTGGTAGATGGCAGATATTCAGCTTGGAGCCCAGTTACCAGTGGCGTACCACAGGGATCTGGGTCCTCTGCTGTTTGTGATTTTCATTAATGACTTGGATGAGGGAGTTGAAGGGTAGGTCAGTAAATTTGCAGAAGATACGAAGATTGGTGGAGTTGTGGTAGTGAGAAGGACTGTTGTCGGGTGCAAAGAGACATAGATAGGATGCAGAGCTGGCTGAGAAGTGGCAGATGGAGTTTAACCCTGAAAAGTGTGAGGTTGTCCATTTTGGAAGGACAAATATGAATGCGGAATACAGGGTTAACGGTAGGGTTCTTGGCAATGTGGAGGAGCAGAGAGATCTTGAGGTCTATGTTCATAGATCTTTGGAAGTTGCCACTCAAGTGGATAGAGCTGTGAAGATGGCCTATGGTGTGCTAGAGTTCATTAGCAGAGGGATTGAATTTAAGAGCCATGAGGTGATGATGCAGCTGTACAAAACCTTGGTAAGGCCACATTTGGAGTACTGTGTGCAGTTCTGGTCGCCTCATTTTAGGAAGGATGTGGAAGCTTTGGAAAAGGTGCAAAGGAGATTTACCAGGATGTTGCCTGGAATGGAGAGTAGGACTTACGAGGAAAGGTTGAGGGTTCTCGGCCTTTTCTCATTTGAACGGAGAAGGATAAGGGGCGACTTGATCGATGTTTATAAGATGATCAGGGGAATAGATAGAATAGACAGTCGGAGACTTTTTGCCCGGGTGGAACAAACCCTTACAAGGCAACATAAATTTAAGGTGAATGGTGGAAGATATAGGGGGGATGTCGGAGGTAGGTTCTTTACCCAGAGAGTAGTGGGGGCATGGAATGCACTGCCTGTGGAAGTAGTTGAGTCAGAAACATTAGGGATCTTCAAGCGGCTATTGGATAGGTACATGGATTACAGTAGAATGATGGAGTGTAGATTAATTTGTTCTTCAGGGCAGCACGGTAGCATTGTGGATAGCACAATTGCTTCACAGCTGCAGGGTCCCAGGTTCGATTCCGGCTTGGGTCACTGTCTGTGCGGAGTCTGCACATCGTCCCCGTGTGTGCGGGGGTTGCCTCTGGGTGCTCCGGTTTCCTCCCACAGTCCAAAGATGTGTAGGTTAGGTGGATTGGCCATGATAAATTGCCCTTAGTGTCCAAAAGTGCCCTTGGTGTTGGGTGGGGTTACTGGGTTATGGGGATAGTTTGGAGATGTTGACCTTGGGTAGGGTGCTCTTTCCAAGTGCAGACTCGATGGGCCGAATGGCCGCCTTCACTGTAAATTCTATGATAATCTATGATTAATCTAGGACAAAGGTTCGGCACAACATCGTGGGCCGAAGGGCCTGTTCTGTGCTGTATTTTTCTATGTTCGATGTTCTATTTTTTTCCCCAATTAAGGGGCAATTTAGCGTGGCCAATCCACCTAACCAGCACATCATTGGGTTGCGGTGGTGAAACCCGTGCATCGTAGTTTAAATATTACAGTGACAGCATAACGATCTGGTTGTGGTTTTGTGTTTCAAGCTGTGACTGGCACTTAGTTGCACTATTTGTGTGCAATAAGACTGTTAGTTCACAAAATTTTCCTTAACAGTGCACCCCACTTAAAGGGATTGGAATAACCCACTGTGTATCTCCTTGAATTTATTGTATTTTATTAGTGGCTCAGAATTTGGATGAGCAGTGTTCAGTTGTCAACTAAGGATGGATTTCCAATTTCAGTCTTCACTTCCAAGAAGTTGAATGATACTGGGCACTTCTCAAACGACAGAAGGAAATTATGAGGCAGGTCTACACTGCTCAAGCCTTGCTTAGCTTCTGATTAAGATGTTATCTCACTGGTGCCCAAGATGACACCATGCCATCCGAAGATGTTTACAGACTGGAGGTGAAATAGGGAAATTGTAAACCATTTAAAATGGACAGCAACTATGTCTCTGTTTAGAACTGACCATTGTAACCTCATCTTCCACAACAGGATATAATGATGATAAATGACAGTGAATTTCTTTTATTCCAATTTATGCTGAAAAATTGCATATTGCTTAGGAGTGAGTCTTCAAGCTTACAAGAGGGAAACTGGCCGTAACCATTTCAGTGCACATTTTTGATGCATGTAGTGCCACAATAAATTGGTGGTCATCAATTCCAGCAATTCCGATGTAAATCTGTGTGGAGTCAGGATGAGTTAATGCAGTCTCGCATTGTTTTTCTCTGATGCCTATAATGGAGGATTTGCAAAAATAGATTTTTGTAGCATGCACTATTTTACCATCAACATGTTAACTAAATGGCAGCTTGATGGTGTATAAATGGCAGTGTGTCATGCAATATTTTTCATATACATTGAGTAATTGCAACTGATGGTGTGTAATTGAAGTTGTCCATTGCTTCAACAAAGTCAGATGTATGAAAAAAACATTTAAAGTCTCTATCAAATTGGTATTCCAGAAATCTCTTGAAAGGCTGTTTGGAGATTCAATGTGATATTTCCTAATATTTATTGTGATGCAGGGTCCTGCGTATCACCTGTACAAGATTGTTAGGATTTATGAGTTTTAAGTTTCCTCTGCCTTTGGTTTACAGCACAGAATATATTGCTTGGAAAGTTGTCAAAACAGCTGCTGCAAATCGGCAAACATAGCTCTTGTTTCCAAATCGCCAAACATAGCTCTTAGAGCAAGACTGGACGTTTTAGAAAGGATCTTGCAATAGTGAACTTTTTAGAAAGCAGCTTCTCTGTAATACAGTTATTGTTGGCTTGAATTTCTTCAAAGTTTTATATCTCAGCTCATTTGCTTGCAAACAACATCTCATAATGATGAGGATACCATGTTCAAACGTGTTACTCTATGCAAAATCCGCTGTGATAAATTACAACACGATGTATTTTTAAAAAGCATATTTTGTTTAGGTATTTCAGAACTTATAAATTTGCATTGAAGAGATTGTTCAGTAATTGATGCAAACCCAAAGTAATACTTAGCTATGGCCTCGGAAGACGCGTGTTAAATTAACCAATCTTATCCAGAACATTTGACTTTAGTGTTCCGGATAATCATGGGTTTTAATATTTGATCACTGTCATGGTTACTGCTAAAATGTGTAGAGGTTGGCAAGGCAGAATCAGGTTGGCTATAATGTCTTCCATGATTCAATCATTTTTCTGAGACCATTTAAATTTTAAAATAAATTTAGATAACCCAATTATTTATTTCCCAATTAAGGGGCAATTTAGCGTGGCCAATCCACCTACCCTGCACATCTTTGGGTTGTGGGAGTGAGACTCACACAGACACTGGGAGAATGTGCAAACTCCACATGGACAGTGACCCGGGGTCGTGATCAAACCGGGGTCCGCAGCGCCGTGAGGCAGCAGTGCCAACCACTGCGCCAGCGTGCCGCCTGAGACTATTTAAGTTTATACATGAAGAAATGTCACTTAGGCAGTGCATGTGAAATAGTATCCATGTAACCATCACTTTCAAAAGAAGCAGATGAGCGGAGGGGCATCTGTGCGGAGTCTGCACATCCTCCCTGTGTGTGTGCTCCGGTTTCCTCCCACATGCCAAAGATGTGCAGGTTAGGTGGGTTGGCCATGATAAATTGCCCTTAAAATTGCCCTTAGTGTTGGGTGGGGTTACTGGGTTATGGGGATAGGATGGAGGTGTTGACCTTGGGTAGGGTGCTCTTTCCAAGAGCCGATGCAGACTTGATGGGCCGAAAGGCCTACTTCTGCACTGTAAATTCTATGAAATGGGGGACACACCCCTACATTATGATTTAATAACTGCAAGAAAGAGTTCTTTGATTTATTTTCTTAATTACTTAATCTTTAATTTCTTCAGAAGGACCTTGCACTTAGACCACAAGAACGAAATGAAAAGTGGGAGAAGCAAGTCGGGAAGAAACCACGGCAGGTGGCAAATGGCATGCTGGCAGAGCCAAATGAAAATGGGCATGAGAATGGAAATACCTTTAACAGAGGACGAGATCAGGGAAGGGATCGAACAAAGAAGAAAGTTCCACTGAAGAACTCTACACAGGTCTGTGAAGTATACCTCTTTCACTTGTATATGTAACTATGAGATG
Source organism: Scyliorhinus canicula (assembly GCF_902713615.1). NCBI lineage: Eukaryota > Metazoa > Chordata > Chondrichthyes > Carcharhiniformes > Scyliorhinidae > Scyliorhinus > Scyliorhinus canicula. The sequence continues at coordinate 8,978,626 of NC_052146.1, forward strand.
GAACTGGTTTTGGCAACAGAGTTTGTATAAGGATATGGGATCTTCATCACAGGATTTTAATATACTTTTGTTTATACTTCTGAACTTGCATTTAATACAGTATATTATTCCCATTGTAATGAGGGACCAGCTCAGTACAAATATTAGCCAATTTTGCTTTGTTGTGTTCTGATTCCATCCCGTGAGATCCTGAGACATGCCTAATCCATTAAAAGTGATGCCATTGGTGACGTGTGAAAATTTGAACTGTTCCCAGATAAATCAGCCAAGTTTCAGTGGATGTGAATTGCCCATAATGACTTAGTAACCTGTGTTCAGTGACCATTGTAAGAGACATTTACATAAAGAAACTGCATTTTCTGAGATGGAATATAATAAGGCAAGGAACTCGAGGCAATGATTATCTTGCTTAAGCATTTGATATTTTTGAATTATAGCCAGTGCTGATTGTTGTTGTTGTTGCTGCTCTATGATTAAATGCTGTTTGATTTATACTTTTCTTTTGCTGTATTTTTCCTTTGGCAGAATATACTGTCCGCCTGATCCCCTATTTTAATGAAAATGTATTACTTCGATGGCAAAACATGGCTGTTTTAGCAGCTTCACATTCATTTCACAAATTTCTTTGTGTTAATTTGGGGCAGCATATGGCAGGAAATTGACGGAAAACCACACTGGAAGTGTAATGCACAAACCAGATAAGCAAATTATCAGAACTTCCTTGTCAACATATTCTTGTGAGCTTTAGAAGTTAGAGTAAACATTCAACTGGAGATTCCGAATCAAATCGCATTTACATCAAGATTTGAACTGACTTACTGAGTAGTTTATAATTGTTAAATACTATTAAGATACTAAGAGTGATGTAGGTTTAAGCAAGTACAAGACTCAATGTTTCAATCAAAATCTTGGCTTTGAGAACATGGTAAATTCTTGCTTTTCATGAACCGTAATATCAAGTCATGTTCTTCCCTGTGACCATTAAAGAGGAATAAGTGACATCCTTCTCCCTGAGCTCTAACAAGACAAATGAAGGCCTATCCAATGTGACAGCTCTTTAAAAATAATACAAGTTATACCTCTGCAGATACTTGACTTTAGTTTCAGCTAGATAGTATGCTGTGTAAAATGGCATATACTCAGAAGAGCACAACGCTGGCCAAGTGGCAATTTAGGCATGTGTAACAATTGTGTTAAATTCCAAACAGATTATTGGCTGAAGTTGATTGATTTGTTTATATTTTAAACAATGGGTATTGGAATGTGTATTGGATTAGTTTGGAATTTATATTCATTCCTATGAGGAACTACTTCAGCAGATCAATCACATTTATAGAATTAATCTGCTCTGGTTTTCACCTTAGTTTGCTTAGGTGCTTGTCTTGGTCCAGGAGACACACAATTTTATTAATTTGACAAGGCCTCTTTGTTTGACTTTTTTTTTTACTGATCTATAAATTAATCTGGCTTACATCTGTGTTGCAAATGAATCGTTTTTTTAGGTTCCACGATTTCAGTTAGCCTGTTTCTCAGCAAATGAAAACTTTTTAATTTGGCACTTTCAAATTTGTTGGGAAAACCATAGACAAGAAACAGTAAGGGAAGTGAATTTTTTTGGAGTTGCACAAAAAGAGAAAGGATTAGGTGAAAAGAGGGAAAATTGATATGATCAATAGGACAGAATAGAAATATAGAAAATAGGAGCAGGAGTAGGCCATTTGGCTCTTTGAGTCTGCTCCTTCATTCCATATGATCCTGGCAAGAATCTCTATGTCAATGACATACACCCGCTCTCCATAGTCTCACAATCTATTTACTTCTTAAATATGTTCAGTTACTTGGCCTCCACAGCTTTCTGTGGTAGAAAGTTCAACAGGTTCACCACCCTCGGAGTGAAGAGGTTATCAGCCCTGTCAGAATTTTATGCATTTCAATGAGATCCCCTCTCAGTCTTCTAAACTCCAGAGAACACAGGCCAAGGTGACCCTATCTCTTCTCGTTTGACAATTCTGCCATCTCCAGAATCAGTCTGGTGAACGCACGCCCTCTGTGGCAAGTATATCCCTTCTTGGGTAATGAGACCAAAACGGCACACACCGCTCCACGTGTGGTCTCACCACTTTCGAACAGTGGCAGCCGTGTGTACCATCTACAAGACGCATTGCAGTAACTCACAAAGGTTCCTTCGGCAGCACCTTCCAAACCCACGACCTCTACCGTTTGGGAACCCTTCCAAGTCACTCACCACCCTGGCTTGGAAATATGTCGCTGGGGCAAAATCCTGGCACTCCCTCCCTAACAGTGCAGTGGGTGTATCTACACCTGAAGGACTGCAGCGGTTCAAGAAGGCAACTCACCACCACTTTCTGAAGGATTCGCAATAAATGCTGGCCTAACAAGCGATGCCCACATCCCATAAATGAATAAAATAAATAAAAGAATTCTTTAACTCTCGGGTGGTTGAATTTTCATAGGTCCATCCTCGCCGTCTGCTCTCGAGCCATTCCTGTTATGGGCTCTCACTCTGGGTTTGGATCTGTCCATTGTTGGGTCCAGCACAGTTAAAATTGCCTCCCATGATGAGTCGGTGGGTGTCTAGGGCAGGGATTTCGGCCATTGTTTTTTTGATGAACTCTGCGTCGTCCCAGTTTAGGGGTGTATATATTTACCAAGACTACTGGGGCCCTTCCCAGGGTCCCGCTGACCATAATGAATCACCCTTCTTGGTCCGTCACTGTGCCCATTGCCGTGAATGAAACTACCCTGGTTACTAGTATGACCACCCCACCTTGCCCTAATGTCGAAGCATGCATGAAATGCTTGTCCCACCCAGCCCTTTCCTTACTCGCAGCCGGTTCTGTCCCCTTAGGGGTGTCTCCTTTAGGAAGGCTATGCCCACCCTCAGACTCTTGAGATGAGCGAGGACTCGCCTGACTCCCCCCAAAAAAATCAGAGCATCTTAAGTCAGTTCAGGTACTCTTAAAAACTGTGATCTTAGCTCAGTACAAACTAAAAATCAAAGCTAAGATACCTTGTGGTTGTATGGCTTTGTTGCACATTGATGCATTTACTGGTCTGGATTCTGGTTTATATTTCTTACTGTGAAGTTCAGTTGTAGAAATAAAACTTGCAGCATGGACATATGCAAATTATCCTTTCCATGGACTGCTGTGTACTTGATTGTTCCATGACATTTGATCTTTCAAGGTAACATACAGTGGAAACCAAGTGAGGGATCATTCCTTTTTGGCATAGCTCTTTTTGCATCTGAAGTAATGCACTGTTGCTGTAGAATGAGAGTGTGCTTTGGTATATTTTTGAGTAACTTGATATAGAAGTGGACATCTTCAGGAAGTGCTATTCTTTAAAGATTCTTTAGAAATGCACCAGTAATTGGTAAATCATGCCTGCTTCGTGAGTTTTATAATGCCAACTTGACTGTTTTTAAGCTTCAGTCTTTGGTAAGCAAAACAATTTGGTCCTTCGTGCCAAAGTGCTTTAATGCTGCTTTGTGTTCACTTCGAAAGTCTGACAGTGTGGTACAGGACAGTTGCCAAATACTTGGAAGTTATGTTGGTGTACAGGGTCACACTTGGGAGTTATGTTGAATTGTACACTTGACAGTATGTGATTATACAAGTTAAATAGACTAAACGCAGAGCAAGTATATTTCCTTCTTCACCTTTGCTCCATCACACACACACACAAAGTATTTCTAAAATGTTCAGTGCATTTTATGATGGCCAATCAGAGTTGTGAAATGTTCTAGTTTTTATTCATATTGAACCAGTTTTAAAATTCATTGAAGAATAACATTCCCATGTAGCAACGCTTAGTCATGTTTTAGTAATTTCGATCAATTTACTTTGTTGTGGCAAGGATTTTGAAATAAATATATGTCTAATATTTGTGGTTGAAAACTGAGAATTTAAACAGGTTTAAAAAGAAAAGCCACGCTTTTCCATCATTGGAGAAATGTGTATTGAAGCCATGATGATCAATGAAGTTATGCAGTTTATCATCTTGTCACAGGTCGCCATTGTGATACAGTTTGATTCTATTCACCATGTGGCACAGCAAGAGATGCCTGCGGAGGATATGCTTTTGGGAGGGAGATAGATGGTTTGGTTGACAGGTCAGCTAGTATCTCATTGGTAATGAAGATATTGGGAACACCAGCCACCCCACTGTCTCTTGGGATGGCAGGTAACAAAGCAAGGCGATATATGGGGGCGAAGTGATTAAGAACAGAAGTTTATGAAGCACATCCCTTGATTTGAACTTAGAATCTAAAATGCAGAAATTAACAAATCCACCAGATTGTGCTTTTGTATCTAAAAACACACACCAGATTTTACAGTTAGATGTAGCCTGAAAGGACAGTGAGGCAAAAACCAAGAAGTTGGGATTTTTGTTTATTCCAATGTTTTTGAAGAGAGAAGTGTGATTGAGCTATGTGCAATTTTCTTTGATCTCTCCATGGTCCCTTGCTTTCTCAGAAATAAAACAGCTTAATGATTTGTCCCTGATCTCAATGAGCATTTCTCAAAAGATTGGGAAATAACAAAGACGCAATATTCAATTCCAACCACAAGGCGTGCTATTGTTACACCCCTAGTGACGGTATCTTGTAATTAGATATTGAAAAGTGCGAGCACACATGCAGAATATCCAAAGACCATTTACAGAAGTAACTAGCTTGAAGTACTTGAAAATATCGACTTGTAACCCACTGGTGAATAATGTCTATCATGTAAGTGAAGGCCTCTTTTGTTGTTGTTGATTATGTGTGCACTTTTGTGTGTATTGTGGTAACTTTGATACAGTATTTCCATGTCAGGATGGCTTGCAAGGCCTCATCAATGACATTATGATGGAAACATAAATTTGTGCATGGAGTTGACAATCATATCAGTTCTCTCCCCTGTGCTGGTCAGACTCCTTTCACTTTTGAACCCTTCTTTAAAGATCTTTCACTTCCCATGATAAGGCAAGAAGGCAGTATATTATTGGTAGTACCTTTTGAACAGAGCAGCTTGAAGTCACAACAATGCCCTGGTTACTGCCGTATCTTCAATCCGAGACCAAAAGAAACATGGTCTCTGCTAGCATCCTCTCTATGACATTATGACAATGATAATTGTAAACTCAGATGTGTAAGTAAGTAAACCCAGATTTTGTTAGTCGATGGCACCCTGACATTTATGAAATGTAGGCATCATTTCATTCTAAATTATTTTACTTTACTTCAGAAATATACCCTTCTTGGCTCCCAGTAGCAGCTTAATTGGAAAATGTGGTTCAGAAGCACAGAAAAAGGAACCAAGGTTTGAACCCATGAATGTTGCGTTACCTGAACTCGTGTTGAGGTGTGGTAACAAAAATGTAACTTTTCTCTTTGTGGCTTTGTTCCTATTTAATGCCCATGTTTCATGCAGCACAATTGTGTGTATATGTGGTACGGGGAAGTTCAGGTTCGCCTGTAATTATTTGTAGGAATTAGCGACCAATATTTGCTCTTGACATTAAAAAGTCAATAATATGTCACTGGGTTAAGTGGCCAGTGGGATTACCATTCCCGTGGAACACTCCTGCTTTGAGAGATGTCAAGTGAAGACTAAAAATAAGTCATGAGGGATGTGTCTTTTTTTAAAGAATACAAGGTATTCTGGTTCTTTAAAAGGTGTTAGATAAGCTTTTATTAGAATAATACTGTTCAATATATGCAAATTGATTTGCAATTATGCAACGTTTCTCTGCTACTTCCTAGCACTTTCCTGATGACACAGGATGTATGTAAATCTACATAGGATTACATAAAACCAATGACACAGAAACAGGCTATTCAGCCTAGCCAGTCCATGCCAGTGCTTATGCTCTGCTTGCGTCCCCTTCCATCTTTCCTCATCAAAATCTACATAATAAGCCTTTTTTTCCTTCTCCCTCAAATGCTATTTTGCTTCTCTCTTCACTATACAGGAAACAAAATACATCCCAATAATAGTACCTCATGGTGGACAAAAGGGGAAGTCACATGGGATCAGAGAGCTGGGAACTTGGATACCGAACTGGCTTGGGTACAGAAGACAGAGGGTAGCAGTAGAAGAGTGTTTTTCTGAATGGAAGGCTGTGACTAACAGGTCTGTAGCTGGTCTGATTAGTAAGTTCGCACAAAAATTGGTGGAGTTGCAGATAGTGAGGAGGATTGTCCGATAATACAGCAGGATATAAACTGGTTGGAGTCATGGGCAGAGAAGTGGCAGATGGAGTTTAATATGGACAAGTGTGAGGTAATACACTTTAGAAGGTCCAATGCATGTAGGAATTACACAATAAACGGTAGAACTTTTGAAAATACTGACAGAGAGATCTGGGCATGCATGTCCACCGATCACTGAAAGTGGCAACGCATGTGGACAAGGTGGTCAAGAAGGCATATGGCATGCTGGCCTTCATTGGTCGGGACATTGAATATAAAAATTGGCAAGTAATGTTGCAGCTGTACAGGACCTTAGTTAGGGTTCATTTGGAATATTGATTTGGTTTGATTTATTGTCACGTACCGAAGTACAGTGGAAAGTATTTTTCTGCGGCCAAGGGAACATATACACTACGTACATAGTAGACAAAAAAAGAATCGACAGAGCACATTGACAAATGGTACGTCGACAAACAGTGATTGGTTACAGTGCGGAACAAGGGGCCAAACAAAGCAAATACATGAGCAAGAGCAGCATTGGACGTCTTGAATAGTGTTCTTACAGGGAACAGATCAGTCTGAGAGAGAGTCGTTGAGGAGTCGAGTAGCTATGGGGAAGAAGCTGTTCCTATACCTGGATGTGTGGGTCTTCAGACTTCTGCATCTTCGGCCTGATGGAAGCGTCTGGAAGAAGGCAAGGCCTGGGTGGGAGAGGTCTCTGATAATGCTGTCTGCCTTCCTGAGGCAGCGGGAGGTGTAGACAGAATCAATGTGGGGGTGGCAAGCTTGTGTGATGCGTTGGGCTGAGTTCACCACACTCTGCAGTTTCTTGCGATCTTGGACCAAACAGTTGCCATACCAGGCTGTGATGCGTCCGGATAGGATGCTTCTATGGCACATCTGTAGAAATTTGTGAAAGTCGATGCAGACATGCGGAATTTCTTTATCTTCTGTAGGAAGTAGAGATGTTGTTGGGCTTTCTTGACTGTTGCACAACGTGAGTGGATCAGGACAGAACATTGATGGTGACCCCCATAAACCTAAAGCTATCGACCATCTCTGCTTCGGAGCCATTAATGCAGATTGTTGGGGGGGGGGGGGGGGTGTACTGCGCTTCCTGAAGTCCATGATCAGTTCCTTGGTCTTTCCGAATATTGTGTACCGAACGCGACCAGAAGGATGTGGATGCTTTGGAGTGGGTACGGAAGCGGTTTACTAGGATGTTGCCTGGTATTGAGGGCATTAGCTATGAGGAGAGGTTAGATAAACTCGGTCTGTTCTCACTGGAACAACGGAGGTTGAGAGGCGACCTGATAGAGGTCTACAAGATTTGAGTGGCATGGACAGAGTGGAGTCAGATGCTCTTTCCTAGGGTAGGAGAGTCAAAAAGTTTAGAACAGATGTGCGAGGCAAGTTTGTTTTTTGCACAAGAGGGTGGTAAATATATGGAATATGCTGCCTGGTGGGGTGGTGAAGCAGGTATGATAGTGGCATTTAAGAGGCATCTAGACAAATTTATGAATAGGGTGGGAATGGAAGGATACGGACTCCATAAGTGCATACGGTTTAGGCAGGTACCATGGTTGGTGCAGGCTTGGAGGGCCAAAGGACCTGTTCATGTGCTGTATTTTTCTTTGTTCTAAATCTGGAGGTAGAGGGTCTGGAGGAACCTGGTGAAATTGCAATGATTAAGGAAGCAGTACTGAGAAAACTGGTGGAGCTACATGCTGACAGGTCTCTGGGTCAAAATGGACTTGGATTTAAACCTAGGATCTTAAAAGAGGTGGCTAATAAGGTAGTAGATGCATTGATATAAATTTTCCAAAATTCAGGAATTACGTGACGTGAGCACAGGAGGGGTTGAGGTTTTGCGTGTTCCGTCACTGCTTTAATCTTTATTTTTATCCTTGTGCATATCTCTTTTTTAAATGTCTTTTTCCAGTTAACATGGCTTTTACTATGTGCTGTGTCGTGTTGGTCAATGTTTCAACACTTGAGTCGAGACGATATGCTTTAATGGCGGCTGGGGAGTGTTGGGGTCAGACCTTGCCTTCCGGGTGCAGCTGCCTTTGAGAGGTTACCTGCCTTGACAATCCAGCTGATCTGAGAACGTTAATCATAGAATTTACAGTGCAGAAGGAGGCCATTGGGCCCATTGAGTCTACACCGGCTCTTGAAAGAACACTCTACTAAAGCCCAGTAACCCCACCTAACCGTTGGCCACTAAGAGGCAATTTAGCTTGGCCCATCCACCCAACCTGCACATCTTTGGACTGTGGGAGGAAACCAGAGCACCCGGAGGAAACCCACGCAGACACGGGGAGAAAGTGCAAACTCCACACAGGCAGTCACCCGAGGCTGGAATTGAAGCCGGGTCCCTGGAGCTGTGAGGCCCTTGAATTAACACCCCATTTAAGCCCAGTAAACCCACCATTGGACTGTGGATAGTGTGGACTGGAGGTGACCCCACAGACAGACATCTAGAGAGTTAGACAGGGTTGATCAGCAGCATCACACCACAGCACGTGGCTTAGAGCAAGCTGGTACAGTTAAACTGAGTTACTACAGTTAGATTAGCAGAGAGTCAAACTCATTTGAGAACTGTGTTAATAGTTCAATAAACACGTTGAACACATTTCAGAGTCTGGAGCATCCTTTAGTTAAGACTGCATTAGCACAAGGCGAAATCGCTAGCTTTGAAAGCAGACAAAGGCAGGCCAGCAGGACGGTTCAATTCCCGTACCAGCCTCCCCGAACAGGCGCCGGAATGTGGCGACTTTTCACAGTAACTTCATTTGAAGCCTACTTGTGACAATAAGCGATTTTCATTTCATTTCATTTCATTTCATTTCAAGTAGCAGCCGGTTATCCGAAGCAGCAGAACACAACAATCGGGAGAGAAACAGTTCTGTTTATAAATATGAGAAAAGCCAATTTTAAAATTTTCAAAAAAATAGGAGAGAAACAGTTAGTTGTCATCTGTGAGGTTCAGTTAAACTGTCTTCTGAGCAAAGGAATTGAAGTGCTATGACTAACATTTCAATAATGCAACTTACTTTATGGAAGCGCAGAAAAATAATTATTGGATGATGATGCCTTGCGCCCTCTCGACAATTTGAGAAATACTTACAAATAAATTCTTGTACAAAAGGAATTAAAAATAAGCTACTGCAAGTTGCCATTAATAGTGCTTTGTCCTAATGAGGAAGTGAGTGATCACAATTCAGAGAGCCATGCAATGATATTTTCAGTAGCTAAACTGTTCTCATCTCCTTGCCTGCCCCCTGTTTGATGTTATTTTTCTGCAACTTCTTTCCGTTCTGCTGTGCCAACTGGATGCAATGCATCCAATCTTCTGTCGGTTACAAATTGAAATTGGCTGCTGAAAGAAAAGTTTCATGCAGCTGGTCGATCTGTCTTTTGGTTCCATGCCCAATCAGTCACCCTTGACTTGCTACATCACTGTCAATCTTAAGTGAGAGCAGAAAAGTTGGAGAGGGGGCGGCTCCGTCACATCGTAAGATCTATTGAAACCAGTTGCTCCTTTCAAGCTGGAAGGCCTCTGATTCAAGAGCCTACCCCACCTTCCTTAATTGGACGGTGAGCTGACCCCCAGGACAATCCCCTACTCCACTCCTTCCCATCAAAATATGTTTCGCTATCCTTTCTTTCCTGACCCATTTTAACTGCAGCAGCCAGATGGGGGGCTTGAATATTGTCCATCAATTGTTGTGTGGCCTTTCCATGGCTGACAGCTGTCAGTTCTGCTGACAAATCTGATCCCACAAGGGATCCACTCCTGTCATTGGGCGTGCCGTCTTCAGGACATGGGGTATAAAACCTGTTGAACTGGATACAGCACTTTAATATATCCTTAGGACAAAGAGCAGAACTGCATTCCAAGTAGTTATTTTGTTGGACGGTTTTCCGAATCATGTTTTTCAAAGTTAGTTTTGTTCTTTCCACAGTACTGCTGTATCGTGGAGGATAGGCTCAGTGGAATTTCTGTTTCAGATCATTACGTTCTGCATTACCTGAGCGGTGAAATTAGTTCCCATGATATGGGGGAGACCCCATTTAGTGAACACCCGGTGTACCAGCACATTGGCTGATACTTTTGTTGTTTGTCCTAGCAGAGAATGCTTCAATCCATTTATTAAAGGTATAAATCATTTTCTATTATAAATTTAGAATACCCAATTCATTTTTTCCAATTAAGGGGCAACTTAGCGTGGCCGATCCACCATCTGCACATCTTTGGGTAGTGGGGGCGAAACCCATACAAACATGGGGAGAATATGCAAACTCCACACGGACAGTGGCCCAGGGCCGGGATTGAATCTGGGATCTCGGCGTCATGAGGCAGGAGTGCCAACCACTGCGCCATCATGTTGCCACTAAAGGTATCAATAATGACCAAAATGTAACCCCCCTTACATAGTGGCAAGGGGCCCACATAGTTTATTTGAAAATTTGTCCATGGCCCAATTACCCGCCTGTTGTGTCTCAGTTCTCCTTTCTCAGCATAGTGGTCTGGATTATTTTGAGCACAAATCAGACAACTCTCCACATAATGCTTTACATTTCCATCTACTTCGGGCCACCAACATAAACTTTTAATTCTTTCCGTAGTTGTATTCACACCTTGGTATCCCTGTACTCCGTGACAATAATTGATTACCTGGTTCCGATCCTGGGACGACACCACATATCTGCCATTGTTAAGGTTGAGACCGTCTTCTATCTCTGTTAGCTTTCCATTTGTTAAAGATGTTGGAAACTCTCCATCATTGATTAGTTTCAAATGCTCATCTGCCTCGACAACATTTTTTAAGGCTGGGGATGCGCGGTGGCCCGTGCCTTCCAGGCCTTTGTGACTCAAGCTTTCCCCATTTTCTTTTCACACAAACGGTCCCTTGGGATCATTTGCTGTCAAGACCTGACATGTGCTGTTCGCCTTCGTAACTGGGATTGTCTGTGAGAAAGATAGGTGTGCTGGTTCGCTTAACTGGGACGCAGAATTGGAGCATTAGTGTCCACAGGAGGTTAGCAAATGACTTGTAAAGTTCTCCTTTCCTTTGCCTGCTCTTATTCAGGCCATCAACCGGGTATCCCACAGCCGTTACTATGGCCGTTTTCCTCGAGTGTTCCCTAGGTCTGGTAAGACTGAGCGAACAACTGAACCTAAACACATCAACAAGACTTCCTCTCCATATCTGTATCTAAACCGTGGAGAGCCCTTCATTGATGGCTGTAATTTAAAACCTTGTGAAGAACTGCCAATGATTCATACACCGGGTTTTTCTTCTTACTTTTTCTGCTAACTGGCCCACTGTATTTGGCATGCCATACTCCATGTCCCTGGTCTGTGTTGTTGTGATGGGGTTCATGGGAATCGGTTGCGGAGCGGTGGGGCTGGGATGTTCAGCCCAAGGAAGAGAGGAGCCAGGCCTCTCAACTTCCTCCTGATCACTGTACTCTTGTACGGCTTCACGCAGTTCACCCCAATCTACCGCACCTTCCTCCTTATTCTTTGATTCTACAGCTCCAAAGGTGCACATCAAATCTGTCCAGATCTAGAATTGCGACTTTAGCTTATCTATCTAATGCTGACATCTGTGGTCAGTGGTTTGATGTTGAAAGGTTTTCATTTGATACAATGCCTTTACCGTTGCTTGTAAATTAACACATCTCAACTTTTTAACTCTCTCTGCGTTGAGCTTCGTTCACTAACAGCTCGCTCCTTTTCCTGGTAAACGGTCTCCGTTTCCACCTGGAAATTGCTTATATATACCAATTCATCGGATTCTTTTGCACCTCTAAGTAAATGTGATTTTACAGCTTTCAACTCTTGTTTTAAATTTTCTATCTCTGTTTCTTTATCATGTTGTAAATTTATTTTAACTCTCGCATGCAACTAAGCATTGCTATAGCTGTCTCACATTTAAACGCATGTTTTCTTAACTCTGAGTGGGCCTCTTCCCACTGTCTCTGTCTGACGGGTCCCAGATCCTTAAATCTTTCCCACTTGGGCCATTTATGGTTTAGATCAGTGTTTGTCAAACTTTTTTTTCCGGGACCCACTTTTGTCAACAGGCCAACCTTCAGGACCCATGCCGGCTGACCTTCGAAATCCACGTCCTGTTTGCTTCCCCAGTTTTTCCTGAGTCTAGGCAATGGTTGGGATACTAAAGCTTCCTTTCCCCAGACAAGGGGGAGAAAGAAAATCATCTAGTTTTCCTGTTCTTAATCACTAACTAGTAGCCCCTGGTGCGTTGAACTTATGTCAACATTGAGTGAGGACAGGATAATTGAGCTAACGGACCCCCAGAATGTGAAGTACCTGAATTTAAAACCGACAATACTGGAAATAGTCAAGAGATCAGGCAGCACTTGATGGCTATGATGGAAGGCCATTGATCTGAAAAGTTTAGCCATTTATTTTTTATCACTGAACTTGAAAACACTGCTCAAAGCTAAAATGAAGGGTAAGAGAAAGTAAAGGCACATTCTTATTCAGTCATTCTGACTCCCCTTTCTCAGCGATAAAGGTCTTCCATATTCAAAGTGTTGAAACCACTGAGAGTTATGTTAGCTGTCTGAGTTGTGTGATTGAATACATTCGCCTTCACGGCACTTGAAATCAGCACAAGAGGGCAAGCATTTAATTAAAATAGAGAGAGAAGGGAATGACAGGTGCTGTGGTCAGTGGTGTGAAGGGATTTAAAACATGTGCAGAATCACAGAACAGTCTGAATCCCATTTGTAGATCTTTCTAAACAGTTCCAATGCTCAATTGTATTCAGCAATTAAAACAGAATTTCGGATAGGACCATATAAATTTGCCTCCGAGCCAATGTGGGGCTGGTTTAGCTCACTTGGCTAAATCGCTGGCTTTTAAAGCAGTCCAAGCGGGCCAGCAGCACGGTTCAATTCCCGTACCAGCCTCCCCGGACAGGCGCCGGAATGTGGCGACTAGGGGCTTTTCACAGTAACTTCATTGCAGCCTACCCGTGACAATAAGCGATTTTCATTTTTCATGTGCAATTTCATCTCGATCATTTAATGAGAGTTGGTGACTCACTCCCTTAATCAATAGGCAAGTAAATCGATCAACTACGATAGTTATGATCTTTCCAATCCTGTCCTTCAAATCAGAAGTTGCCTCCCTTTGACAATTTGGTAGGTTAATCAAATGCCACCTTAAACACCCTTCACTCATCAGCGGCCGGCTTTATCACATTTCCGGACAGAAATGCTGAACACCAATTAGGGAAGGATTTTAAGCTATGAATCCCCATTCTGTTCTCACCTTTCGTGGTTGACACATGGTCACTTGCCCTGAGTTGCATTCACTTGATCGTGATCTTCCTGATAATGTATGTCCATCAGTTCCCATGTCCCCAAAATCAATTACAGTGCCCTGAAATTACTACTTCAAAATAATTAAAGGAGCAAAATTGATCAAAATGAATCTGGTTCAATAAGCCAGAATTCCTAACTGTGAAATCTGTCCTCATTGTTTAAGGAGAGGACTGAATTGACATTTTAAGTGGGATTTTCCCTGCAGGCTTTTGAATGCTGCTGTTGGGAAACTCTGCATTAGCAGTAAGGAGCAGCAATTCGATCCTGTCTCCGCAACCCAATTAATTTTTTCCAATTAAGGGGTAATTTAGCATGGCCAATCCACCTAGCCTGCACATTTTTGGGGTGTGGGGGCGAAACCTACGCAAACACGGGGAGAATGTGCAAACTCCACACGGACAGTGACCCAGAGCCGGGATTGAACCTGGGACCTCGGCGCTGTGAGGCAGCAGGGCTAACCCACTGCACCACCGTACTGCCCTCCCGCAACCCTTCTGACACCTGCCCACGATCCCAACTCAGCCAGTTCTTAGAACTCAGTTAATCAACACAATAATTGACTGTTTTGGGGGGTCGGGGAAGAGAGGAGAGTGTCTCTCCTTAATCCTTTTAAACATCTTTCCAGATACCTGTGTCATTAACCTCCTCTCTGGTCTGTCCTTGTCTACTTACTTGAGATTTGCTAAACACCCCTCAAGGCTGATTATTGGACCTTAACTTTGCTTATTAACCATTAGTTACTTTACACTTTTGCTCGAACAATTTGTCTGCAACGTCGGTAGTTCGAACATGCCCTCAGAATTAATTGCCTATCCAGTCCTTTGTTTATATGCTCCCTTCACCCAGTTAATTCTGGCCATAACGTGGGGCTACTGCCCTCTTATTTCAGGATCAGGTTGGGCTATTGAGATGTTTATCTCCAGACTGGAACAGTTACTGTAAAGTTAAACCTGTCTCATCTGGGGTGGCAATATGTTGCCGCCCTCTGCTGACATGAACTGACGACACAGAAAAATTGATACTGCAAGTTTGATTTACTTTCTTTTTCTTCTTTATAAATTTAGAGTACCCAATTCTTTTTTTTCCAATTAACGGGCGATTTTTAAAGGATGGCAAATTCACCTGTGCTGCACATCTTTTTGGGTTGTGGGGGTGAGACCCACGCTGACATGGGGTGAATGTGCAAACTCCACAATGATAGTGACCCAGGGCCAGGATTGAACCCAGGTCCTCGCTGCTGTGAGGCAGCAGTGCTAACCACTGCACCACAGTGCTGCCCCTGGTTTACATTTAAATGCAGCACGGTAGCATAGTGGTTAGCACAGTTTCTTCACAGCTCCAGGGTCCCAGGTTCGATTCCCAGCTGGGTCACTGTCTGTGCGGAGTCTGCACGTTTTCCCCGTGTCCGCGTGGGTTTCCTCCGGGTGCTCTGGTTTCCTCCCACAGTCCAAAGATGTGCGGGTTAGGTGTATTGGCCATGCTATTGCCCTTAGTGTCCAAAAACATTAAGTGGGGGTTGCTGAGTTTCGGGGATGGGGTAGATACGTGGGCGTGAGTGGGGTGCTCTTTGTAAGGGCCGGTGCAGACTCGATGGGCTGGGTGGCCTCCTTCTGCACTGTAAATTCTATGATTCTATTCTATGATTCAACTCCCTAAGAGTTCTTATTTTAAAAGTTGCATAAGTTTCAAGACTTGCAACTTGAACAAAAATACTATTCGCTAGAGAGAACTTGACCAGTCTCACTCTGGACGGTGTGTGTTGTGAACTTCCAAACTCGGGGATCCTGTCCTGCGAATGTTAATCCCAGGGTTATTGCCATTGAATCTCTGAAGTCCCTGTTATTATATAAGGGTTTATCTTGTAGCTTATAGTTCATTCATATGAACAATCCAGTAATATAAAGGCATCATTGACCCTTGAGAGAATTTTATTCTCACTCTTCCAAAACAAAGAGTCCTCAGTGTAATGTCCAGTTACAAGATATTGTTTTGTTTGTTCCCACAAGATTAATTCTGCAGAGGCAGATTTTCACACTGAGGGCAAATCTGTTGCCCTCTTTTACCATCATGCCTCATAGCACAATGTTGGCCATTGTCCTCTTTTACCATCATGCCTCACGGTACAATGTTAGCCATCTTTCCTACTCAGCAGCAACTTGTCAGGGAGGACAACAGGGAAACAATTGTCGGAATATCTTTCTGTATTGTTTTGGATCATGTTGCACACTTAGGAAGCAAAAATCCCTTTGTAAGATGTGTGATGAAATCCATAGTTTGCAGCTGTCTGTACTGACTCTGGTTTGAAAGTCTGTACTTTTGAGACAGTCCCTGACTGAAAAAGAAGCCAATACTTGAGATTTGTGGAAAATTTTGTGGGGGGTGGCATGGTGGGTAACCCTTGATTTCAGGCTGGGACATCAGATTTCTGAAAAATCAATATGTGGCCTCCGGTTGCAAAGGAAATGGAAGCTGATTGGGGGCTAAAATCATGAAGCTGAGTTGTAAAACTTCAGGCAGTGGTCTGGACAGTACAGACATGCTGTGGAGAGCTGTGTGTGGTGAGACAGCTGAGAAAGAAAGTTGTGGTACAACTGGAAAAGATGATGAAAAAGACTGGCTCTCTGAGCAAATCTGAGATGAATCTGGGACTGTGTTCCTTTTGGTAGAAATTGTACCTGTGGAGTTTGGGTGGAATTAAGTCAGTGACAGATGCTCAACTCTTGATAAATAAAGGCACTAAAATTCTACCCATGGAAGACTGAATTTTGAGGAACCTTTTGGCGGAGATTAATGCTACATATGATAAAGGGACAAGTTAATAAATTTGAGAGATCTATTTTTGTTTATTTGCTATTTAAAATGTAGTTTATGGTTTCTATTGAATACAGTTTGCTTGTTCATTCTTGTTAAATTTGTGTTGATTTCTGTTTTTTTAGAGTAAAATTCTCAATAAGTGGAATTTTTTCCCATTAGTTTCTTTTGTTGGGGCCATTTGGGAAGTTTGGTTCATTTATGTTATTGGTTTCCACAGGCATCACAACAGATCAAAGTCGCTTGACCACCAAAATCTGGACACAAATGTCAGTGCTAGAACAAATTTTGTTTTGAGTCTCTTTCTCAGCTGAGATTGTGATAGAAGGGAAATTGGAGTACAAGTAAAATTGTGTTGCTGTCATGTACAATTAAACGACATTGACAGTGAACTGGCAGGAAATCATGGACACTCTTACCTGAGCATTGTGGCTGAGCAGGTGGAACCTAAAATCATTGTAATAAATACATTTGTATTTCCAGCAACTAAATTAAAGCTTCTAATTCTGTCTCCTGTCATGGTTTATTCCATATGTTGCTTTAAAAACTGTTAAAATCTGATTCTCTCGCTGTAGCAGAAGGGTTTTACTAACTCTTGCCAAAATACTGTTCAAACTCTTCCACCATGCCCCTACTCCCCCACACTCACTTATTCACTTCATTTGTGACCAACACTTCTGGTTGGCTTTATGCAGTTCTGGACTTTTTTGTATGATTTTGAAAAAAACTCATACTGGCTTTTGATATGTTGTTTGTCATCCTGTGAACTCTCATTTCATTGTTCTTTAAGTCTGTTTTGGGCTTTTCCATCTGGGTGCTGCCATGGTCATCTGAACAATATATTACTTAGTTCCCCTCTATTCCACCGAAGAAATTATTTCCTTTAGTTTAATGTTTAGTATTTTTTTTTTTGTTATAAATTTAGATTAGCCAATTATTTTTTCCAATTAAGGGGCAATTTAGCGTGGCCAATTCACCTACTCTGCACATTTTTGGGTTGTGGGGGTGAAACCCACGCAGACACGGGGAGAATGTGCAAACTCCACACAGACAGTGACCCAGAGCCGGGATCGAACCTGGGACCTCAGCGCCGTGAGGCGGTTGTGCTAACCACTAGGCCACCGTGCTGCCCATTGTTTAGTATTTTTTAAGCCTCATTGTAACTAAACTCAATTTCCTTGCACAACTATGAGTACAAGAGTATTTGATGCTCTGAATCTGCAAATTGTTTTCAGTGCAAATAGAAAAGGTGATGTAGGAAGTGAAAGAAGACCTTGGCCTTTGTAACTTTATTCTGTCTTCCAGTGTTAAGACTCCTGTTCAATCGACTAATAATAATCTTTTTATTGTCACAAGTAGGCTTACATTAACACTGCAATGAAGTTACTGTGCAAAGCCCTTAGTCGTCACATTCCGGCGCCTGTTCGGGTACACAGAGGGAGAATTCTGAATTCTCAGCTGGTACAGGAATTGAACCCGCGCTGCTAGCCTCATTCAGCATCACAAACCAGCTATCTAGACTAGTGATCAATCTGCTTGCTTTCCTCCTAGGTCGCTTCTCTATATATTTTAAAAGCCAATAGCCTTAACAAAAGTTTCAAACTAGGTTTCAAGGACAAAAAGGGAATTGCTTGGCATAGTCACATTGACATAGCTCTTTTCCAAAGCAGCATGTTTATGTTGACCAGCTCACTCTGAAGTATGCTGGATGAGAACCAGTGTGTGAGCATTTGTTTTGAACTACTGGGGTAGGTGCAATGCTTCAGCTGCACAAAGCCCGGTTCAGACCACTGTGAACAGTTCGGGGCACCACATTAAGAAGAAATACATTGTCCTAGGAGGGAGTGCACCATAGGTTTACCAGAATGATACCTGGACTTCATGTGTTAAATTGCAAAGATAGATTATACAAACTCTGATTGTAAACAATGGAATTTGGAAGATTATGGGTGATTTAATCTATTTTTTTTAGATATTAAAGGGAATGGAGAAGGTAGATTTGGAGATGCTATTTACACTAGTCGGGGTGTCTGGGACTAGAGGGCATAGTTTAAAAACTTAAAGTCAGAGCTTGTAAGATTAGGAAACAACTCTACACAGACAATGATAAAAATTTGGAACTCTCTTCCTTAATGGCAATTGATGGTAGATTGTTCATTTCATATTGAGATTGATACATTGTTTTGTTAACCAAATGTCTTGAGGAGTACAGGGCAAAGGAGTTAGATCGTATATCAGCCATGATCTCACTGAATGGTAGAATAGGCTTGAGGGGCTAAATGGCCTCCTGTTTCTATGTTTCTCAAAGTTTTCTTTTTTTTAAATTTGGAGTATCCAATTTTTTTTTCCAATTGAGGGGCAATTTAGTGTGGCCAATCCATCTACCCTGCACATCTTTTGGTTGTGGGGGCTAGGACCCACGCAGATATGGAGAGAATGTGCAAACTCCACACGGACAGAGTTCCGGGGCCGGGATCGAACCTGGGTCCTCGGCGCTGTGAGGCTGCAGTGCTAACCACGCATCACTGGGCCACCCATTTTTCAAAGTTTTCTTTTGGTTTCCCCAAGCTGTTAATAAACTGAAGGATGTCCTGTCCTTTCAGAACCACAATGCTGTTAAATCATTTTTCTTTAAGAAAAGGCATGTTAACTCTTCAAAAACTAAATTCTCTTGCAAGTATTAAAGTGGAGAGGAGAGCTTTTTTATGTACAACTATTTGTGAAGGTAATTTTCCGGATAATGACCATTAACGGAGTGAATATTTTATCATTACAACATTGACACGATATTGCAGTTCTGCCACTCGGAATATCACACAGAACTGAATTCAAGATGCCTTGATTTGAAAGGTAAATTGTGTTGAATTGCTTCTCTATCACTTCATCTCTTGCATTATTGAAACAAAATACACTTCAGACATCTCTCGTTTGCAAGCTGCATTCATATTTTATTATTTCAGGCCATTTTTGCAAAAGAATTTAAGTGTACACTTAATGCACAGAGACTGACTATAGTTTTACGTGCTCTTTATGGCAGCATGGTGGCACTGTGATTAACACTGCTGCCTCGCAGTGCTAGGGGTCTGGATTCAATTCCTGCCTAGGGTGGAGTATGTACACTTTCCCCGTGTCTGTGTGGGTTTCCTCCCACAGTCCAAAGATGTGCAGGTTAGGTGGATTGGCCTTGATACCTAGCTCCTTAGTGTCCAAAAAATTAAGTGGGCTTATTGATATGGGGTAGGGTGGGTCGGGGGCCGAGGTAGAGTGCTCTTTGGAAGGATCACGATCTAATGCAACCTCGCGAGACATCGCGATGTCAATCCCGCCCATTGTGGGTAGGATCAGTTTCTGGCAAATCTGCATATTAGAGTGCAACAGCTCGACTCTCCAATAAGTGTTCCTGAGATCTAACCAAGGCGTAGGATCTAACTCCCTCACATTGGAGACTTCAGGCGAGTGACGATCAGTACTGGTCTCCACAAACGGTGACCAGATGAAACGGCACTCATAGGGGTCTCCCAGGAGATTGGTGGCCCCCAAGTTCATGTCGTCTGGGCAGAGTGCTACCCTGGTACTGCTTGTGTCAGCCTGGCACCTTGGCAGGGCCATCCTGGCACCCTGGCAGTGACACCTGTGTGCAAGCCTGGCATTGCCACAATGACACTGCCAGCTGACAGGCATTGCCAGGGTGACGGGTTGGCAATGCCAAGGTGTGAAGCTGGCATTTTTTGCGTGGAGGTGATTGGGCTCGGGTGTGCCCTTTGAGGGTGTGGGAGGGGAATCTCTGTATCCTGATGCATGAATTGGGGCTTGGGCAGGGGGTTCAGGGTTGTCCCGATCTTTCACTGCACTGAGGAGTTCCGGCAAGCGGAGCCCCTCCGTGCAGGAAACGGGGCTAAGTACATCCTTGTCGGGGAGTACCCCGCTGAGGCCCCCCATCTACCTGGATGGGCGCTACATAGCAGGGTTTTTCTCGGCGCTCCGGGTTGTCTCATGAGGAGAGATTATGAGGAGCAACTGGGCCTGCATTCTCTCCCATTTCCACTGTGCAGGTCTTGCACATCAATATGAAAGATAGCTATACACAGCAGCTATTAAATGGTCTCTGAGCCGACTATATTGCACCATCCCTCCAGATCATTGTAGCACTGAAAGAAGACCAAAGTTATATGTGCTTGGTGTTTCAAATCCAAGCAAATGGTGATCAACATAAAATAGGCACTGGATAGAGCAATACAGCAATAGAGAAAAATTACAAAACTCTTGAGATACAAAGGAATCTCTGTATCCTGATGCATGAATCACAAAAGGTTAGTGTGCAGGTGCAGCAAGTGATTAGGAAGGCAAATGGAATGTTTATTGCAAAAGGAACGGAAGTTGGAAAGTTCTACTACAATTGTGCAGAGCGTAGGTGAGACCACATCTGGAGTACTGTATAGGCCTCCTTACTTAAGAAAGGATATAATTGCATTAGAAGCAGTTCTCTTAACTGATTCCTGGGTTGAAAAAGTGATCTGATGTGGACATGTTGGGCAATTCCCGTACCAGCCTCCCAGAACAGGTGCCGGAATGTGGCGACTAGGAGCTTTTCACAGTAACTTAATTGAAGCCTACTCGTGACAATAAGCATTTTTCATTTTTTTTCATTTCATTTAAGACGGATAGAGAGTTATTAATCTCAGTGGGCCGTTAGTCTGAAATTATTTTACCCAGAGAGCAGTGAAGGCATTGTGAATGTTTCAAAGGTTGAGTTAGATAGATTCTTGATCAACAAGGGAGTCAAAGGGTATAAAAGGCAGACAGGAAAGTCGAGCTCCATGCATAGTCAGATCAGCCATGATCTTATCAAATGATGGAGCAGGTTCGAGGGACGAATTGGGATTTTTACAGTAACTTCATTGCAGGTCACTGTCCGTGTGGAGTTTGCACATTTTCCCCATGTCTGCGTGGGTCTCAGCCCCACAACCCAAAGATGTGTAGGGTAGGTGGATTGGCCACGCTCAATTGCCCCATAATTGGGGGGGGGGAAATAATTGGGTACTCTAAATTTATTTTCAAAAAAATACATGAAAGACAATCAAAAAGAGAACAAACAGGAAATCCCATCACAAATAAATAGCACCCTACCGCCCCATCTTCCCTGCTGTTTTCCCTCTGCCCATCCTACCTGCCCTGTTTTTACCCCCTATAACTACCCCCGCAGACTTCTGCTTCCTAAATTGATGGGCCAGCATCCTGCTCGTCTCTTCCCATATTCATACAATGCCCCCCTGGCCCTCCGTTACTGTCCCACTGATTTCCCCATGGACACCAACCCAAACTCCATCTGGAGCTTCTGCCGCTCCTTCAACAACCTTGCCTCCAGGGTCTCCGAGTGCCTCCTGTGTACCTGCAAATTCTTCTCCACAATACTAGCCATCTCTGCCCGCCCTGTCCTATCCCTATGCACCCGGATCGATATAAACTCCCCCTGACCACTGCCATAAGCGCCTCCCAGAGCATGGCGACCGAATCCTCTCCTGGTCCATTTAGCTCCACATGGCCCCGAATGGCAGCCGTCACCCGCTTGCACAATTCCACGTCTAATCTCCAATATAGGCAATCCCTCCCCGGTCCACTTGCAAGTCTACAATCGCCGAATACCCAGAGTCCACCACCCCCGCCAGCAGAGTCTTATCCACCAGTAATCGACATGCGAGTACACCCTGTGTATGGGGGAGAACTACGAAAATTTGTTCGCCCTTGGCCTCCCAAACTTCCATGGATCCCCCCCCCCCCCCCCGATGTGCTCCATGAACCCCGAAATTATTAATAATCTTAATGCAAGGATATATAATGAGAATTGAACCAAACTGAATTTAATATAAAATGTCACATTCATGAAAATGTATAGATTAATTTTGATTAACTTCAGGAAAATTCCACATTTTTACATGTTTCGGTCACACTTAATTCTGTGCTTTTTTTTGCCAACTGTCACCAGGCCAGATATTTGGCAGTTAATTGTTACTGCCTTTACCAACGTGGGGAAGTCTAGTATCAACTGATTCTGTCAAGCTGTACAAGAAAGCTCAAATGTGGTTGAGAGAGGGGAGAGATGTTTCCATAGCAGCCTGGCATAGCGTGCCCATCAAAACACTAAAATATTGCTACGGAGAGGATCAACTTCCCTGTAGAAAGCTCTGACATTCTACTAATTGACTGGGATTGTATTTAGGTATTTGGCAGAATACTTTAAATTGTTATCATTGTGCCAATAATGATGATGTGGATTTGGAAGGCATTGAGCTGCAGCACTCAAACATTAAATAAGTGGTATTTTGTTCCTGGAACTGTTATGAATAGAAATTAGTTATTTTCAGCTTAATCTTGTTCCAGCCATGATATTTTGGTAGTGGTTGGTTCATTATCTTGCAGCACTTATCTCAAGATTCAATACATTCATAGGGACGATTTGACTAGGGCATAAAATTGTTCTATGTATCTGATTAGGAATGCCATTGTTGAATGTTTAAATTTCTTTCTTGTTTGATTGTTGAAACATGGCTCCTCTAGTGGTGTCCCTGTGCCATTCCATTCCTTTCAGCTTAAAATAAGTAGTTGGCCTTATTCCAGGTCTCCACCTCGGCTGCTATTCTACTGGCAACTTTGTGTATGATTTCAGCGTGACCTTAGGTGACTTCCTCTGCTGAAGAATGGGATAGTGCTTGGTTTCCATTTAGCACCTTTGCCCCATTACTTCCTACTCTAACAACGTAACTGGAGCAGAGTGGTGAGTAGTGGGTGTAACTCCATGCTGATATTATCACTCAGTACAGCAGATGCACAAGGTCAATTTGCTACTCGTGTAGCATCTCATGCTGTATGCTACTGTGCAGCTGCGTCAAATTTCTTCATCTTTGGTGCTAACTTGTGAATAACTGACAGAGTCAACTGGATTGTTTGGGTTTGGATGTATTGGGTAAATTCTGTAAGAATAGTGTCAGAATTCTGTCGGATAAGGGCATGGTTCAGTAGACACTGTAGTCTGATCTGATGATTAAATGTTATGTTCAGGCCTAAATATTTCATGCAGATTAAATTATGCAAAAACTAACGAGTGAGTCACTGGGGTTTTATTTCTTGATGATTTCACATTTATAGTCTTTCACATTGATTGTCTTTAGTCGCTTTGTCTGTGTAATCAATTTCCTGAATGTGTGCCCAGCAGAACATTGTGTATATACATGCAACATTTGCACATACTAAATTACTGACATGGGGTTTGAATATGGATAAATATAATGTGCATGCTCATTCAGAATACTCGGTCATTCTTAACCAATCTCATCATGTTCACGCTGCTGTTTATTTGCTCACAAAACAGCAGAATGAAAAGTTGGATTGGTAAGGAAAGAAGAGAACCGGACACCCAAACCAGATTGTCTCCCAGCACAGTGGTTGGCACTATTGTTTCACAGCGCCTTGACCCGGGCTTGATTACTGCTTTGGGTCACTATCTGTGCGGAGTCTACACGTTCTCCCCATGCCTGCGTGGGTTTCCTCCGGGTTCTCTGCTTTTACTCCCACAAGTCCCGAAAGACATGCTTGTTAGGTGAATTGGACATTCTGAATTCTCCCTCTGTGTACCCTAACAGGTGCCGGAGTGTGGCGACTAGGGGATTTTCACAGTAACTTCACTGCAGTGTTAATGTGTAAGCCTACTTGTGACAAAAATTTATTTATTTTTTCTCTTTTATAAATTTAGAATACCCAATTCATTTTTCCAATTAAGGGGTAATTTAGCATGGCCCATCCACCTAACCTGCACATCTTTGGGTTGTGGGGGCAAAGCCCACACAAACACGGGGAGAATGTGCAAACTCCACATGGACAGTGACCCAGAGCCGCGATCGAACCTGGGACCTCGGCATCTAGAGGCTGCAGTGCTACCACTGCGCTACCGTGCTGTCCTACTTGTGACAATAATAAAGATTATTATTATTCATTCCCATCCATACTTATTCCAGCAGAAATCATAGGATCAGAAGTGGGAGACTGTCATTCATCACCCCACCTTACTTCCTACCCTCAGCAAAGCCTATTGTAAAGCCAATGTAGAGCCTCAGGCTAGAAATCAAATGCAGCAGCTTTTGACCTATGTGTCTTAGTACACACCAGAAAGTGATGATTTCCAGTATTCTTCGCAAAAACATTCCCATTGTCATTCCTGTCAGAAAACATCCATCTAGTTGTCATGACTGCTGGGGTGGTTCAGTAAATAACCTTGATTTTAATTTTTCCCTCACAATCTGTGTGTAAGCATGTCTATAACCACAGGAGGTTTGGATTGTTATAAGATTGCTATTCAGTCTTGTAGTTCAAATGGCTTTTTGCTTTGCTCCTGTGGCTTGACATCACGTGAAACTCTTGATTGCATTACTACCGTGTAATATACTCCAAACCAGCAATTAGATGTAGACACGGTGGGTAATTTTCCTGGCCATGGGATCAATAATTCACACATGAAAATCAAAACTGCTGATTCATGTGGATGAAATAACACAATGCTCAGTTTTCCAAAATTAGCAGCACTTGATGTAATGTGCAGTTGTCATTAATTGTTTTTGTAATTATCCTGCATCTAAATATAGCTTTCAAAAGCTGAAGATACAATAATGGTTTTGGACATCATTTCATGATCATGATAGCCTGTACTATTGATATAATCTTTGTTGAAGAAAACCATTAAGGTGCCGGGTAGTAGTAATGACAGATCAAAATGCTTTGCACAATTTTGAACCTTATTTTTGTTTCTAATTTGGGAACTGCTGGGAAATACTGCTTTGGGAATGAATTGAACTAATCCTGGCATAGTCTCCTGTAAAAAAACACCCAATGAGCAATAGCAGTGTTCAGAAGTCTGAAGCAGTTCAGAAACCTGTTGGAGTTGCTCTGTCCCTGGCACAATAGGTTGTTATAATTAAATTGCAAAATTATTTCTACAAAGTGTCCTGTGGTTGTGATAGGTTAAAGAACTTCAACTATTTTTGGCACCACTTCTCCTTATTAGATAGATAATTTTCCCTGCTTGGCCTCAGGCTAGAACATGGCCGTTCATGTTTACTGTGTTTTCCTGGTAGGGCTGAAAATGATCTTCCAAATGAAAATGGATCAGTGGATGCAGTGAACTTGCATAAACCATGACATTTTTAACAGACAAGTAGCTGTAATAGCGTCTTTTCTTGATTAGAGATGTATCGAGAGGTGTTGCTGAGAATTAACCAATGTGCACATGGTTCCTTTAGCAGTTGGCAGCCATAGGCCATGTTTTCTGTCATGTAAGCTGCAGAATAACACATGCCCATAATAAATTGTTAAATATACTGTGGAGTGTCTGTGAAGTGCAGATTTAAGAAGACCATTAGAATCAACCAATGAATAGAACATAGAACATAGAACATAGAACAATGAATAAAGTGGAAAAATGTCAACTTCCAAGGTTGTATTTCCTGCTGTCATGAGAACATTTACAATTTATCTTGGTCACAAAAGGTTGAAAGCTGATTCTGTTCTGGGGTGTTGTTCCATAGCTGACACTAATCTTCCAGTGTCTCATTATTTGCCGATGGGTTTAGTCAGTGAGTGTTAAGGTTTTCAACCACAGGCAGCATCCCAGCCAAACCTAATCCCCATTTAACTTATATTTACAAACATTCACTTGCCAGCAAATTCCCTTCCTTAACAACAGTGACGGCATTTCAAAAGTAATTCATTGGTTTTAAACAGCATCGCACATGACTGTTTTTACATGAATGAAGTAGGAATACTGTAAAATAGTAGTACGGTTTTGTTGCCAGAACATTATTATTTGCATCTCCATTAAAGGGGAAAATATTATGAGAACTTGTTTAGTCTGTGATAATTTTCCTATTCTTGGGAAATGTTAAAATCTGCTTGTAAATATTCTATATTTTGTACAGCACCTTCCATATATCACAATGATATCTAGGAATCAGCGAGAGAAGAAGAGTACAGTGCCTAAATCTGTTTCAGAAGTTTTTGATTTGTTAGAAAAACAAAGGTAGTTTTAAAGGAAGTAGATTGGATTGTATTGTTGCCTCCCAGGTGCAAGGGTAAGTGATGTCTCGGATCGTGTTTTTCGGGTCCTTAAGGGGGAGGGGGAGCAGCCCCAAGTCGTAGTCCACATTGGCACTAACGACATAGGTAGGAAAGGGGACAAGGATGTCAGGCAGGCCTTTAGGGAGCTAGGATGGAAGCTCAGAGCGAGAACAAACAGAGTTGTTATCTCTGGGTTGTTGCCCGTGCCACGTGATAGTGAGACGAGGAATAGGGAGAGAGAGCAATTAAACACGTGGCTACAGGGATGGTGCAGGCGGGAGGGATTCAGATTTCTGGATAACTGGGGCTCTTTCTGGGGAAGGTGGGACCTCTATAGACAGGATGGTCTACATCTGAACCTAAGGGGCACCAATATCCTGGGGGGGAGATTTGTTAGTACTCTTTGGGGGGGTTTAAACTAATTCAGCAGGGGCATGGGAACCTGGATTGTAGTTTTGGGGTGCGAGAGATTGAGAGTAGAGAGGTCAGGAGCACAGATTTGACTTCGCAGGAGGGCGGCAGTGTTCAGGTAGGTGGTTTGAAGTGTGTCTATTTCAATGCCAGGAGTATACGAAATAAGGTAGGGGAACTGGCAGCATGGGTTGGTACCTGGGACTTCGATGTTGTGGCCATTTCAGAGACATGGATAGAGCAGGGACAGGAATGGTTGTTGCAGGTTCCGGGGTTTAGGTGCTTTAGTAAAGTCAGAGAAGGGGGCAAAAGAGGGGGAGGTGTGGCGCTGCTAGTCAAGGACAGTATTACGGTGGCAGAAAGGGTGCAAGATGGGGACTCTTCTTCCGAGGTAGTATGGGCTGAGGTTAGAAACAGGAAAGGAGAGGTCACCCTGCTGGGAGTTTTCTATAGGCCACCTAATAGTTCTAGAGATGTAGAGGAAAGGATGGCGAAGATGATTCT
Source organism: Scyliorhinus canicula (assembly GCF_902713615.1). Lineage (NCBI taxonomy): Eukaryota > Metazoa > Chordata > Chondrichthyes > Carcharhiniformes > Scyliorhinidae > Scyliorhinus > Scyliorhinus canicula. The sequence goes on from NC_052146.1 coordinate 9,006,017, forward strand.
AGAAAAGAGCGAAAGTAACAGGGTAGTTGTTATGGGAGACTTTAACTTTCCTAATATTGACTGGAAAAGATATAGTTCGAGTACATTGGATGGGTCGTTCTTTGTACAATGTGTGCAGGAGGGTTTTCTGACACAATATGTTGACAGGCCAACAAGAGGTGAGGCCACTTTGGATTTGGTTTTGGGTAATGAACCAGGCCAGGTGTTAGATCTGGAGGTAAGTGAACACTTTGGAGACAGTGACCACAATTCGGTGACCTTTACATTAGTGATGGAAAGGGATAAGTATACCCCGCAGGGCAAGAGTTATAGCTGGGGGAAGGGCAATTATGATGCCATTAGACATGACTTAGGATGTGTAGGTTGGAGAAGTAGGCTGCAAGGGTTGGGCACACTGGATATGTGGAGCTTGTTCAAGGAACAGCTCTTGCGTGTTCTTGATCAGTACGTACCAGTCAGACAGGGAGGAAAGGGTAGAGCGAGGGAACCGTGGTTTACCAAAGAAGTGGAATCTCTTGTTAAGAGGAAAAAGGAGGCCTATGTGAAGATGAGGCGTGAAGTTTCAGTTGGGGCGCTTGATAGTTACAGGGAAGCGAGGAAGGATCTAAAGAGAGAGCTAAGACGAGCAAGGAGGGGACATGAGAAGTCTTTGGCAGGTAGGATCAAGGAAAACCCAAAAGCTTTCTATAGGTATGTCAGGAATAAAAGAATGACTAGGGTAAGAGTAGGGCCAGTCAAGGACAGTGGTGGGAAGTTGTGTGTGTAGGCTGAGGAGATAAGCGAGATACTAAATGAATACTTTTTGTCAGTATTCACTCAGGAAAAAGATAATATTGTGGAGGAGAATGCTGAGACCCAGGCTATTAGAATAGATGGCATTGAGGTGAGTAGGGAAGAAGTGTTGGCAATTCTGGACAAGGTGAAAATAGATAAGTCCCCGGGGCCTGATGGGATTTATCCTAGGATTCTCTGGGAAGCCAGGGAAGAGATTGCTGAGCCTTTGGCTTTGATTTTTAGGTCATCATTGGCTACAGGAATAGTGCCAGAGGACTGGAGGATAGCAAATGTGGTCCCTTTGTTCAAGAAGGGGAGTAGAGATAACCCCGGTAACTATAGGCCGGTGAGCCTAACATCTGTGGTGGGTAAAGTCTTGGAGAGGATTATAAAAGATACGATTTATAATCATCTAGATAGGAATAATATGATTAGGGATAGTCAGCATGGTTTTGTGAAGGGTAGGTCATGCCTCACAAACCTTATCGAGTTCTTTGAGAAGGTGACTGAACAGGTGGACGAGGGTAAAGCAGTTGATGTGGTGTATATGGATTTCAGTAAAGCGTTTGATAAGGTTCCCCACGGTCGGTTATTGCAGAAAATACGGAGGCTGGGGATTGAGGGTGATTTAGAGATGTGGATCAGAAATTGGCTAGTTGAAAGAAGACAGAGAGTGGTGGTTGATGGGAAATGTTCAGAATGGAGTTCAGTTACGAGTGGCGTACCACAAGGATCTGTTCTGGGGCCGTTGCTGTTTGTCATTTTATAAATGACCTAGAGGAGGGAGCAGAAGGATGGGTAAGTAAATTTGCAGACGACACTAAAGTCGGTGGAGTTGTAGACAGTGCGGAAGGATGTTGCAGGTTACAGAGGGACATAGATAAGCTGCAGAGCTGGGCTGAGAGGTGGCAAATGGAGTTTAATGTGGAGAAGTGTGAGGTGATTCACTTTGGAAAGAATAACAGGAATGCGGAATATTTGGCTAATGGTAAAATTCTTGGTAGTGTGGATGAGCAGAGGGATCTCGGTGTCCATGTACATAGATCCCTGAAAGTTGCCACCCAGGTTGATAGGGTTGTGAAGAAGGCCTATGGTGTGATGGCCTTTATTGGTAGAGGGATTGAGTTCCGGAGCCATGAGGTCATGTTGCAGTTGTACAAAACTCTAGTACGGCCGCATTTGGAGTATTGCGTACAGTTCTGGTCGCCCCATTATAGGAAGGATGTAGAAGCTTGCATATTCTCCTCGTGTTTGCGTGGGTTTCGCCCCCACAACCCAACAATGTGTAGGTTAGGTGGATTGGCCACGCTAAATTGCCCCTTAATTGGAAAAAATGAATTGGGTAAACTAAAATTTAAAAAAGTTTCAATGAGATATCCCTCATCCTTTTAAACTCCATCGAGCACAGACCTAGAGTCCTCAACCGTTCCAGCATGTCCAAGTACACTACTTTACCTTTCCAGGCACAGAAACATTAAATTAAACCCACTTAAAACTATAAATTATTTCTAATGGGAACATAGAACATAGAACGATACAGCGCAGTACAGGCCCTTCGGCCCTCAATGTTGCACCGACATGGAAAAAAACTAAAGGCCATCTAACCTACACTATGCCCTTATCATCCATATGCTTATCCAATAAACTTTTAAATGCCCTCAATGTTGGCGAGTTCACTACTGTTGCAGGTAGGGCATTCCACGGCTTCACCACTCTTTGCGTAAAAAACCCACCTCTGACCTCTGTCCTATATCTATTACCCTTCAATTTAAGGCTATGTCCCCTCGTGATAGCCACCTCCATCCGCGGGAGAAGGCTCTCGCTGTCCACCCTATCTAACCCTCTGATCATTTTGTATGCCTCTATTAGGTCACCTCTTAACCTTCTTCTCTCTAACGAAAACAACCTCAAGTCCATCAGCCTTTCCTCATAAGATTTTCCCTCCATACCAGGCAACATCCTGGTAAATCTCCTCTGCACCCGTTCCAAGGACATGGAAGAATGATGATGTCCATTGGCAATGCGGATTGTCAAGCCAGGAATTCAATGTCTAATAGGTTCTACCACCTTTTTGTTAAAAAGCTCCTATTACCATACTTTATTTATTTATTTATTTATTTGTTTATTTTAAAAATATTTTTATTCTCCATTTTCACATTTAGAATTCACACAAGAATTCAGTATTTACACCCCACCAACAAACAGTAAATGGTAACGAATACAATGTCAATCCCACCATCCCAAACAATGGCCCACCTGACAATATAAGCATCAAGTAAAACAAACCCTCCCAAGGTGGAAAAAAAAGTAAAAGTGAAAAAGGAATCAAGAATCACCTATGGTCACCATTGACATATATAGTCCACCTCCCTCCCAGACTCCTCCCCTCCACCTTCTCTTGTAAACTCCTCCCACCAACCTCTGTTTCTTCCCCCAACTTTTCACCCCGGCTAGACTCACCAAAACCTGTTCTATCAGGCTCCGATGGTTGCGGCCCCTCCCCCCACCTCACTCCCGTTCACTGGCCGGCTTAAACCGGCCAGCGTGGAGGTCCCCGCCCGGGTCTCCTTCCCCCTTGCTGGTCCCAGGAAAACCAAGAAATCCCCTTCAGCACACAACCCCCGCATACACACCCAAGCCCCAAAGAACCATCATTGCAAGTGAAAGTCCCATCTCTTCCCTTGTCCAAATATAAACAGCGTCGACTCATTTAGTACATACACCAACACACATGTGACAAAATAAACTTACATGAGGCTACATCGGTACACGACCATTTCTCAATTCTGTCACAGTCCTTCTGCCTTCGCAAAGTCCTCCGCTGCTTGCGCCATCCCAAAATAAAAGTCCTTGGATTTGTAGGTCACCCTCAACTTTGCTGGATATACTATGCCGCACTGCACCTTGCTGATGTACAGTACCTTTTTCACCCAGCTGAAGGCAGCCGCCTCCTTGCCAGCTCCACCGTAAAGTCCTGATATATGCGTATACCAGCTCCAGCCCACTGCTTCTGCTTTGTCCAGCACAGGACTTTCTTCTTCACGCTATACCTACGGAAACACACGGTTACTACTCTTGGCGGCCTTTGGTATAGGCTTCCACAACCGATGAGTCCAGTTCATATGGGGAAGAATTGTCCCCCTCCCCCAATGGCTTGCCAACATCGTGACAAAATACTCCATCGACCACTGGCCTTCCACCCCTTTGGACAGATCCACAATCCTCAGATTGTGTCACCTGGATCTGTTTTCCAGGTCTTCCATTTTGGCTCGCAGACCCTTGTTGGTCTCTATCACCCTTTGCAACTCCTTCCCCATCGAGGCGAGTTGATCACTGTGCTGCGATAATGCCGCTTCCACTTCCTTCAGCGCCTCACATTGCTCCTGCGCCTCCGCCGCTGCGCTTGATACCGCCGCCCTCACCGGGGCAATCGCCTCCTCCACCAGCACTTTCAATACCGCCCCCATCTCCTTCTTCATCGCTTCCATGTGCTTTGTGAACTGTTTTTCAAGTTCCACAGCTATCACCGTGGTCATTTCTTCTGCTGTGAGCGATGCGGCCTCCCCTGGTGCTCAAGCCTCCGCTTTCCTTACAGTTCTTGCGCTGACTTTTCCACTCACCGGCGGACTTTCGTTAGCCCCCTTTTTCACGGCCGTTTTTCTCCCTGTGCCTTCTTACAGCCTTTTCAGCCTGCATTGCCCCCCGGGCGTTAAAACTCCGAAATTTCTATTCCCGAGCGGGAGCCCTCCAGTGTGCGGCTGCCTCCTGCCCTCCATCACTGGAAGTCCCATATGCAGTTTTATTTTGACTGGTCGTTTACTTTTTATTTATTGTCTATTTCACATTATATTTGGTTCCCATTTTATTCCATCAGTTTATCAGCAGATGGAATAAAAATTAGTAGTTCATGTCCCAGGAATTTTCTAAGTTGTTAATGGCTCCTTGCAGGAATGTTGTGACTACAACAGAATCCTGCATTTAAAGTTCAAAGAAGCCTCAGGCAGTCTTTTCTGTCGGTACCAGGAGCTGCATTTCTGTTTGTGTACTTCATTGTTTGATAGTTCACTTACGACAGTGTAAGCAGCTTGCCTTCCTTTCGGTCTGCAGCCACAATGATCCAAAGACTTCTTTACACAGGCGCATGCTGGGGTTACACATACTGAAGTTGATTACTTGCAAAGGATGACCTTTGATCCAGTTACAATTATTTAGCATTGAATTAGTGTGCTACACATAGTAGACAGTTCCTGACTCTTGCCTTAGTGGATGTTTAGTGTTGTAAACTGCAATAAGCCGAGTAAAGCCTCACGGTAGCATGGTGGTTAGCATCAATGCTTCACAGCTCCAGGGTCCCAGGTTCGATTCCCGGCTGGGTCACTGTGTGGAGTCTGCACATCCTCCCTGTGTGTGCGTGGGTTTCCTCCGGGTGCTCCGGTTTCCTCCCACAGTCCAAAGATGTGCGGGTTAGGTGGATTGGCCATGCTGAATTGCCCGTAGTGTAAGGTTAATGGGGGGATTGTTGGGTTACGGGTATACAGGTTACGTGGGTTTAAGTAGGGTGATCATTGCTCGGCACAACATCGAGGGCCGAAGGGCCTGTTCTGTGCTGTACTGTTCTATGTTCTATGTTCTAAAGCCAACAAACGTACAGCTGACCAGTAAGACACTCAAAAAGGAGCTCATTGGCAAAACCATTTGACTGCAGACCTGGATCCAGTTTAGTGCTCAGCAGGAAGTTAGTCTAGCATTAAAGCAGTAAGAAATGCTATTTACAAGATAACTGTTTAAGTCTTGCTTTTTTCCATTCACATAGTTCCATTCATCGTGTCAGTTCTTAATCAAACAACACGCAGATACTGAGGAAGTTATGTACATGGGGGTTCCTTTATCAGTGACAGATTTTGAGTAATGTATGTTGGGTGAATAACTTCCCTTGACCAGCTGATTATATAATGTGGCACTGATGGTTGCTGAAGAGCATATTTTAGTTCACACTGGTGCCTAAACAATTGGTGAAGGGGAAGGTGGGTGAGAGAGAAAATGCTTGACAGTGAAAGGCAGGAAGGAAACTTTTTGTGATTGGTAGATAGGTGCAGGATCCAGATATCATTGTCTCCACCTTACCCAGCTTCAATATGCAGTTATTAATGTTGAGGATTGGTAAACTGTTGCACAGGCCAACTCATGACCTCAAAGCGAGTTAAGATTTTGGTTAAAATTACTCCATTATATTTGATGTTTCCACCAGACCAATACTGCAAAACATGGAGTCTCTCAAGGGGATTTGAGAGAGATTGTTTAAATGAATTAATAATGGAGTAATTTCTGCTGCCAGATAACTTAAAAAAAAACTTTCCTGTACCTTTAACTCTTCTGGTGGCTGTAATACAGGCAGCAAAATGTATTGTGAGCCCCTTTTAAAATATGGAATGAGAAGAAGCTTTTCCAAGCCCACTTTGTAAGGCGCTTTCTTGTGTTACTGTTACTTGGTGATGAAATAGCTTATTTTGTAATTACTTGGCCTCCTAGTTATCTCACTGTAATATATAGAACATAGATGCATAGAACATACAGTGCAGAAGGACGTCATTTGGCCCATCGAGCCTGCACCGACCCACTTAAGCCCTCACTTGCTCCCTATCCCCTAACCCAATAACCCCTCCTAACATTTTTGGACACTAAGGGTAATTTATCATGGCCAATCCACCTAACCTGCATGTCTTTAGACTGTGGGAGGAAACCTGAGCACCCGGAGGAAACCCACGCAGACACGGGGAGAGCGTGCAGACTCCACACAGACAGTTACCCAGCTGGGAATCGAACCTGGGACCCTGTGAAGCCACAGTGCTAGCTATGTGTGCTACCCGGGTTTCATTTACAAAGCCCAAATTTTACACCGGTGTTTGAGGCAGTTTTTCCTCAGGTTCCTCTCAAGTTACATTTTGCAGTGTTAATAAAGTTGAGTCAATTGAAGGAAAGCTGGCGTGGTGAAATTGCTTCAATATTGCTGGAAATGCACGTCCCGTGGAGCCCTCCAACACAGAATTGACATCATCTGTGCAATATCAACTGTGTTCTATACTGGCATCGAAGGAGGGCTAGAATTGATTTGATTTAGATGATGGTATGGAAGGAAAATTCAGGAAATGCTTCCATTAAAAAGAAACTTAGCTTGTTAAATGACTGCTTTATAAAAGAAAACCTGACATCATTTGGGCAGAATTCACCAGGAACTGATTCAGTTTTTGCATCATAGTGTATAGATTTAGCAAAGTACAGCAATAAAAAAGAAATGAGCAATGGAAATAGCAAAAGAAGGAATAAAGATGAGTTCCCTTCGTCTAAAGCAACAGAATCCCAGAAGGCACTGGTAACAAATTAGCGTTGATAGAAGATTGGTTAGCTAACAGGAAACCGAGTAAGGCTAAATGGGTCATTTTCGGGCTGATGAGATGTAGCCAGTAAAGCGCCACAGAAATCAGTGCTGCGGGGGGTGGTACGGTGGCTCAGTGATTAGCACTGCTGTCTCATGGCATCGAGGACCAGGTTCGTTCCCAGCTCCGGGTCACTGTCTGTGTGGAGTTTGCACATTCTCTTCGTGTCTGCGCGAGTCTAACCCCCACAACCCAAAAAGATGTGCAGGGTAGGTGAATTGGCCACGCTAAATTGCCCCTTAATTGGAAAAAAAGTAATTGGGTACTCTAAATTATTTTTAAGAAAAGGAAATCAGAGCTGGACCTTCAACTATTTACAATCTGTATTACTCAATTGGACGAGAGGGGCTAAAAATATAGCAGTTCAATTCTCTTATGACACAAAAATAGGAAAGCGAGTAAGTTGTCAGGTTGACAAAGAATTTACAGAAGGATTTAGGTTAAGTGAGTGGGCAAAGATTTGGCAGCTGGATAACAATATATGAAGTGATGAACTTGTCCACTTTGGCATGAAGAATAGAAAAGTAGCATGTTGTTTTATTGTAGAGACTGTAACACACTTGTGGGTCAGAGGAACCTGGGTGTCCTGATACATGAATCACAAAGTTAGTATGCAGGTACAGCAAGTGTTTAGAAAGGCAAATATAATGTTGGCGTTTATTGCAAGGACATAAGAGTATAATAGTAGGGAAATTATGTTATAGTTGTATAGGTGTAGACCACACCTGGAATACTGTGTATAGTTTTGATCTCCTTACTGAAAAAAGGATATAATTACATTAGAAGCAGTTTCAAAGAAGGTTCAATTAACTGATTCCTGGGGAGGGCAGCACGGTGGCGCAGTGAGTAGCACTGCTGCCTCACGGCGCCGAGGTCCCAGGTTCGATCCCAGCTCTGGGTCACTGTCCGTGTGGAGTTTGCACATTCTCCCCGTGTTTGCGTGGGTTTCGCCCCCACAACCCAAAAAGGTGCAAGCTAGGTGGATTGGCCACTCTAAATTGCCCCTTAATTGGAAAAATGATTGGGTACACTAAATTTTAAAAAAAAAGAAAAAAAAAAAAAAAAAAACTGATTCCTGGGATGACTGGGTTATTTTATGAGAAAAGGTTGGACAGATTGCCGTTCAGGAGACTTGAGGGATGATCTTCTAAAATATTTTGAGGGGATGTGATAAGGTGGATGCGGAGAGGATATTCCCCCTTGTCGGGGTATCTGAAACCAGGGGACACAGTTTAAGGGGCTGGTTGAGCACAGTGGGCTAAGACAGCTGGCCTGTAATGCAGAACAATGCCAGCAGCACGGGTTCAATTCCCGTACCGGTCTCCCCGAGCAGGCCCTGGAATGCGGTGACTAGGGGCTTTTCACAGTAACTTCATTGAAGCCTACTTGTGTCAATAAGTGATTATTATTATTAAAAATTAGGAGTCTCCCATTTAAACTGGGGTAAAGAGAATTTTTTTCTCTGGGGATCATTAGTCTGTGAAATTTTCTTCCCCAGAGAGGAATGGAGGCTGGAACTTTGAATATGTTCACAGCTGAGTTAGACAGATTTTTGATCAGCAAAGGTGTTGAGGGTTGGGGGAAGTCCAATCAGCCATGATCTTATCAAATGGCAGAACAGGCTTGAGGCGCAAATGGTCTACTCCTGCTACTAATTATTGTGAAACTTCTTTCTTTGGGCTTGTAGTTCTGGTAGAGCCACTGCTTTCGATGCATAGGAACAGGAGTAGGCCATTCAGCCCGTTGAGCCTGCTCCACTATTTAAAATGATCGTGGCTGATGGGACACTTTAGTGCCTTTTTCGCCCACTATCTCTGTCACCCTTTACGTTATTATTCATCAGAAACCTAGCAACCTCTGCTTTAAATACATTTCTCATGACATATGAGTGCAGTGTTTTTAGTTGTGTATTGGGTATGAATGATGTACATGGGAACAAAGGCAGAGGCCCTATTTGGTTCTGTGTTGCAAAAGTGCCCCCTACTGGACAAGTTTACTTATAGCTTGATCATCTTAAGAAATACATCAGTTTGGGAATATTTTGATAATTCCATTCACATACATGACAAACATACGGTTCAAAGTAAAACCTATGTGGGTCTATGCTCAGAAGTTTAAAAGTTTGAGAATAGTAAATTGCTTGGGAAATAATGCAGATCATCACCAGCAGGTTGAATATAAGATCTCAAATGTTCAATCTCTTCTAGCTCATTGACAACATAATTTAAATTCAATTTTTAAACTCAAAACTATACAACTACGACCATTGATATAATTCAGGGTTTATTTTCACCTGATATTCAGCTGTGCCACAACAATGTCCTAGTACAGGTAATTAAGCATAATTGCAGAGGGCATGGCTGAGATACCAAGTACTTCTGCATCTTTCTCTACCAAGGGACAAGGTACTGCAAAAGAGAAGGTAGCTGAGATACTAGATAAGCTCAAATATGATTAAGTCGAGGTAGAGACTGGCTGTACTTAATGTTGATAAGTCACCAGGATGAATGGGATACATATGAGAATGCTGAGGGAAGTAATGGTAGAAATTGCAAAGTACTTCCAATCCTCCAATACCAGGGTGGTGCCAAGCCTTGTTCAAAAAAAAGAGTAATAACAGTCACTCAGAGAAGTGAAGATTAAACAAGGAAAGCCAGCGTGGATTTGTTACGGCAAATTATGTTTAACTAACTTGATTGAGTTTTTTGATGACGTAATGAAGAGGTAGTCCTCGTCAAAAGGCATTTGATAAAGTGTCACAACAGGCTTGTGAACAAAATTGAATCTCGTGGATAAAGTTCAGGCCTAAGATTCAGCTTAGTGACATGGTATTCTTTTATCATATCTTTCTAAAGCACCCTTTATTGAGCTCTTAGAAAAGTATGATGCAATTTGCCCGCCATATTCAGCTGTAATTAGTAAATCAGATTGTGGGCATTAGAAATTACTGACTATTGAGCAGATGATGACTGACAGAACAAAGTTCAGATTTGGAGCAGTTTCTTCGAACAATATGTTCTGGAGCTAACCAGCGATGCGTAATAAGACAGGATTAATTAATGATCTCATAGTCAATGATCCTCTGGGCAAGAGTATAAGCATGCTCTGTACAAATTGTCTACCTTTGTGATAAACATAATAGTATGATAGAATTTCACATTCAATTTGAGGGTGAGAAACTTAGATCTGAAACTAGTGTAGTGTTGCAAACTGAAATAAATGCAATTACAAAGGGAAAATGGGTGGCAGACATTTCATGAGATATTTCGTAACTCTACAAATTTATATTCCGAAAGATGCCTTGAGAGGAATGTGCCATCCAAGGCTAACTAAGCAAGGATGGTGTCAAATTGAAAGAAAAGGCAAAGAATGTTGTGAAGGCTAGTGGTAGGCTAGAAGATTGGAAACATTTTGGAAACCAGCAAAGGATGAATAAACAGATAGAGGGTGGAATTATAATGAGGTGTAATGGGCAGCACAGTATCACAGTGGTTAGCACAGTTGCTTCACAGCTCCAGGGTCCAAGGTTCTCTATTCACGGCTTGGTCACTGTGCGGAGTCTGCACGTTCTCCCCGTGTCTGCATGGGTTTCCTCCGGGTGCTCCGGTTTCCTCCGACAGTCCAAAGATGCGCAGGTGGACTGACCATGATAAATTGCCCTTAATGTTCAAAACGATTAAGTGGGGTTACTGCATTACGGGGATAGGGTGGAGGTGCGGGCTTAGGTCGGGTGCTCTTTCTAAGGGCCAGTGCAGACTCGATGGGCCAGATGGCCTCCTTCTGCACTGTCAATTCTATTATAAACTAGTAAGAAATGTAAAAACAGAGCAAGAATTTCTACAAGTATATATAAAGGAAGAAGTGAGCTGGTCCCTTAGGGGATGAGACTGGCAAATTAATAATAAGAAACATGGAAACAACGAAAAATGTGCAGGTTAGGTGGATTGCCCATGATAAATTGCTACTTAGTGTCTAAAAGATTAAGTGGGGTTTGTGGGTTATGAGGAAAAGTTGGCGGCGTGGGCTTAGGTAGGGTGCTCTTAGGGCAGCGTGGTGGCACAGTAGTTAGCATTGCTGCCTACGGCGCTGAGGACCCGGGTTTGAATCCCGACCCTGGATCACTGTCTGTGTGGAGTTTGCACATTCTCCCGTGTCTGTGTGGGTTTCACCCCCACAATCCAAAAGATGTGCAGGGTAGGTGGATTGGCCACGCTAAATTCCCTTAATTGGAAAAAATAATTGGGCACTCCAAATTTAAAAAAAGAGAAAGGTAGGCTGCTCTTTCCAAGGGCCGGTGCAAACTTGATGGGCCGGATGGTCTTCTTCTGCACTGTAGATTCTATGAAATGGTCTCGCTAGCCATACAGGTTCAGAAAGTCTGGTTTAGTGTTAATGGAGGTAGAGCTCACCCATGCTGCTTCCACTGAGTAGGGGTGAAATTCCTTTCTGTTAGTGTTAACTGGCCCTCAACCCTTGGACTAATTGGAAAAATATGTCCATCCATTGATCATAATGGAATAAATCATTAAGATGCTGTTCCAACAAGGATTTTTTTCTTTGAATTAAACATCTGAAAATGTGTTGCATGACTTTTGTTGATGGCTGGACACACAACAGTAATGGAAAATTTAGTCACAACATTGGAACAAATCATTTTTCTATGAATGTCTGCACTCGTGTTTCTATGTGATGAGATTTCATTCGGCAATGCAGAATTAATTTAGTGTCTACAGCTGAATGCTGAAATGTTGTTCAGGTACACTTCATCATTCTGGCACTGTCAACTTTTGTGAATACAGTACTGGGAAGGAATGTCACACATAACACCAGCAGTTAAAGTAACTAATTTCTTCCAAAGACCATTCACAAGTCAGAATACACACACCAGAACATCACAAAAGGCTTTTTGAATCTCTGCCTTATCAAGGAGAGGGTTCTGAACTTCTTATCTTCAGTCACTAACCTTCAATCAACTGCATTGCAAAAAAACAGATTATCCAGCCATTGATGTGTATGTTAGCTTGCAGTGCACACATTATCTATCTACTACTTTAGCTTATGTCAAAAGAGTGGCTACACTTGAAAAAATATTTCATTTATGGTCAAGCATTTGGAATATCCTAACATTGTGAAACATTCTAAATAAATGCCAATTCTATCTTCCTGTCTGGTCAGACATGTATTTTGAAATGAATTCTTCTAAAGTCTGTAATAAAGCGATGCATGTAGTGTTTTATGTTGAGTTTTGCAACACAATAATGTTTTTAGACTGCTGATGGGATTTATAGACAGGGATTTATAGACAGATGATGAGGATTATTGGTTTATTCCTTCTTGGGCCCCAGTTGAATGAAAGCGGTCAACCATGTGTGAAATTTTGACAACTACAATTAGTTTAAAAAACAGCTTATCTTTTTTGATAAATTGTGAGGTGGGGGAGTACTCAAACACTGGGCTAGAAATGTGACATTTTTGCCAAAGTTATTTTCAGTTGATTTCTTGGAAGCTCAGCTTGCAATAATATTGGTGCCTCTCCTTGCAGGAGTGCAGACAGAGAAAAGGCACAACTTTCCTTTCAAATTCAGAAAGTTCTAAATTTATGCCCGCGAAGAATGTGATGATGGCATTCGATAATTATGATATTTTGGAGTTCGAGTTGTTCTGGAGTGTGGTGGGGTGCAAGTGGGAGGATGAGGAGGGAAGGGAAAAAGTCTTCTGGCCTTAGTAATAGAATAATAGTTTGGGCTGGAAGCTGAGCTAGATGTGTTGGAGTTCTGAAGTGAGTAAAATTAGATTAACACAAGGGCAGCACGGTGGCACAGTGGTTAGCACTGCTGCTTCATGGTGCCGAGGTCCCAGGTTCGATCCTGGCTCTGGGTCACTTGTGGAGTTTGCACATTCTCCCCGTGTTTGCGTGGGTGTCGCCCCCACAACCCAAAGATGCAGAGTAGGTGGATTGGCCACACTAAATTGCCCCTTAATTGGAAAAAATGAATTGGGTACTCTAAATGTATTAAACGGCCCGTGTGTGCGTGGGTTTCCTCCGGGTGCTCCGGTTTCCTCCCACAGTCCAAAGACGTGCAGGTTAGGTGGATTGGCCATGATAAAATTGCCCTTAGTGTCCAAAATTGCCCTTAGTGTTGGGTGGGGTTACTGGGTTATGGGATAGGGTGGAGGTGTTGACCTTGGGTAGGGTGCTCTTTCCAAGAGCCGGTGCAGACTCGATGGGCCGAATGGCCTCCTGCACTGTAAATTCTATGAAAACACTTTCTGAGCAAGTTAGGACTGAATCACTGTTGAACAGAAACGTGAAGACAAGAGGTGACCTGATTGAGGTTTTTAAAATTGTGAGGGGGTTTTATATGGTTGGTGGGAAAAATATAATTTCCACTTGTGGGGCAATCCAAAATGAGGGGCAATTAATATAAAATTGTCACTAATAAATCCAATGAGGCAATCAGGGAAAACCTTTTTACGCAGAGTGTGGTGAGAATATGGAACTTGCTTCAGGAGTTATTGAGGCGAGAAACAAAGATGCATTTTAGAGGAAGCTAGTTAAACTTAAAAAGTATAAAGAAATAGAAGAACATGGGTGATATATGTTAGGATAGAGATTTGTGTGAAACATAAACATGTTGGCCCTAATGACCAGTTTCTGCGTTCTAAATTCTATGTAATATATACAACCAGCACCAAATGTTTTTGCGTTTAGCTCATTTTGCATTTAGCATGGGAATGTCAGTACATGTCAGAATTACATCCCTGAACTTAAACAATGGACTGAAGTGTTTGAGGGCTCCTCGACCTAAAGTCATATTTTCATTTGTGACTCAATAGAAGTGATTCCAGAAATTAACTAGTCAAGAGACAACCCTATAAACCCGGGATCAGTGAATTAATGCCCCCCTTTGGTGCTTTTGGTGGGTGCAGATGGTGATGTACGGGTTAGGTTTGCCCTCTTGGCACCAGCCTCAGGCATGGACATTCCCTTGCATGCTGATCATCTTCAAATCTTGTTGATTTAAGCATAGCAATTTTTATTCTGGAAGTAGTTTTGTAATATAAACAGTTGACTATGTGCTGTCTTGTACTTATAAGCAATCAAGGTGTAAACTATTTCCAGAAACTGCACTCCTGAGAGCTTTAAATTGAGACATGCAGGTGGCATGTTGATGTCACCAAATACATCCACTAGCATCTCCTGTTACTGGTGATAGTCCAGCTGAAAGACACATTCTGATTCCATTCTTTGGCTGTTTTTACACTGTGCTGATACAGGAGGTGAAGGTGCTGATACAGAAGGTCAGGTAATTGAGGTGCTGATTGATTACTGTCAGCTTGTAGCTCATTACGCTAGTTGAATGAGGGTCTGAAGTACAAACTTTACTCTAAAGATGCCTGAATTTAGGTCACTGCAATAAGTAGTTTGAGGTATTTGAGCTTCTTGTTACTTAGTCATCCAAGGACTGGCAGTACTGCAAATAATGTGTCGTCCATTTTGAACTTTATTGTACAGAGAGTTCAGACTTCAAATAGTTGAGAAAGAGATTTTCCTTGTGTATAACCTGGCAACGGAACAGACTATTGCTCCATCTGCATGTAGAAAGCGAACAGTGGGGTATTGTGGCTTCTAAGCATGCTGAGGTCTGAAAGAGAGTGTCAGCCGTATTTATTATTCATAGTGTGTTGTGATCCTGTGTCCGTTCCCTTGGGGAGGTTGCTGTTTCTGCACTCCATATACAGACATGTGCCATTTTTAATGAGTGTAACCCTAGTCCTGTATGTGACTCCCTTCCAAGACAGCCAATCTGTCAAGTCTAGGTTAAGCAGATTAGCTATTGAAAACTAAGCTAAATGTTGTTTTTGTAAGAAACTGATAGAAAAGCTGATATTTTTGAAAGAGCTCGTCAGTTTATTTTCCTCTGCGATACTTAATACGAGACTAGAACCTGCTGTGGCACCATGATCAAGTCAAGCTGGTTCTTTATCAAATTCAAGTATGTGGAAAAGGTAACAAACCGTCCTCAGTTTTGCATAGTTTTCGCAATAGAGCTGGTAATGGGATTTTCTATGCTGTGGCTACCTTTTGAGGTTACTTCTGAAAAGTTATAACTGGAATGGTGACACGAGTTAACCAGTGCTATCTATTCGAGAGTGATCTGTCAGCTTCAGCCTTTCAAAAAAACGTGCATATCACAAGGCTTTGTGTGTTAAGAATGAATAACAAGCAAGACTGTACTGTATAAGGGAAAGGGGGTTAATTTATTCCAAAGTATAGCGATAAGATTTAAATAAGCCATTGTAGAACTTGCTTCCAATAGTGCCCGTGTAACAACAGGTGGAAATTAATCTATTTCATAGGTGTAAACTTCCTTCAAACAGCTACATCTCCAACTTGGTTTGGTCTTGATCATTTGGTGAAGAATGCAGTGTTTTTAATATATTGAGCAAACTAGTTAATGTTCTCAAAACGCTGCTGTGTTGAACTATAATGCAACAACTTGAAGCTTTTGATATTTCTTGATAAATTACAGGCTGTGGGTCAACTTTCAAATCCTGACAGTGCAGGAATGTGTACCTGTTTATTTTAGAGTTAAAGATTAATTTTGAGTTGTTGAATAAAAAAAAGCACTGTTGAATATGTAAAATAAATAATAAAATTAGCAAAATGCTAGTCAAGTGATGGGTTTTAATGGAACATGAAATGAAATGAAAATCGCTTATTGTCACGAGTAGGCTTCAATGAAGTTACTGTGAAAAGCCCCTAGTGCGGCGCCTGTCCAGGGAGGCTGGTACGGGAATCGAACCGTGCTGCTGGCCTGCTTGGTCTGCTTGAAAAGCCAACGATTTAGCCCAGTGAGCTAAACCAGCCCTAAACATCTGCATAACTATAAAGGATTAGTGATTGAATTAAATAAAACATTTTCAACCATTGTTTTTTTTGGATCCCTGCTTATATTGCTTACTGCTTTTAAAATGGTTTCCCAGAGGGCAGCACGGTGGTGCAGTGGATAGCACTGCTGCCTCACGGCGCTGAGTTCCCAGGTTCGATCCCAGCTCTGGGTCACTGTCCATGAGGAGTTTTCACATTCTCCCCGTGTCTGCGTGGATTTCGCCCCCACAACCCAAAGATGTGCAGGGTAGGTGGGTTGGCCACGCTAAATTGCCCCTTAATTGGAAAAAAAATAATTGGGTACTCTAAATTTATTTTTTTAAAATGGTTTCCCAAATGGTGACTTCCATCATGCATGCCAGTTACGTTGGAGTTAAGTGCCTTCAATGTTGAGCCTTTGAGGATAATAGTAGCACTTTGTACCAAAATAAAGGGTTATGGTGTTTTAAAGTTTTAAAAAATTGTATCAATTCAGCTTCTGAAAATATAGGGTCTCAGCAAAACTGCTTTCAGTTATTTTATCACATTCACAATTGTGATAATTGGAGGTGAAGCCAGTGTTATGATCGAGGCAGACCATAACCTTTGAAAATAAATTCAAACTTCTAATTATTAAGTGATAGAATTATGCCACAAGGTTTTAAGTTTGAAACAAAAATCTTTTCCTATACAAGAGTTAAGCAAAGCTAACACTATATTTCACAAATATTTATTCTTTAAGCCCCAAAATCTCAACTGGGCACTCCCCGCTCTATTTCCACTCCAGAGATCCCTTATACTTTACAGGATAACCCAGGGGTTATTGGGTTTTGGGGAAAGGATGGAAGTGAGGGCTTAAGTGGATTGGTGCAGACTCAATGGGCTAAATGGCTTCCTTCTGCACTGCATGTATGTTCTAAACGATCATGAGAATTCCTTCATTTCTCCCGGGAGCAAACCAAGGTGTATAAAGCTTCCAACGATTCGCTTTGATTCTCCTCCGTGTTCATGCTATTCTCCGAGTTAATATATCACAGAAAATCATAGAGAATCGTAGCAAAGTTACAGTGCAGAAGGAGGCTATTTGGCTCATCTTGCTCATGCCAGCCCGAGGACACTCAGGTGCCCTTTCTAATCTCATGTTCCTGCACCTGGTCCATAGCCCTGTAGCTTGTAACATTTAAGGTACTTTTTAAAAAAGTTTAGGGTCTCTGACTCTAGAACCCTACTCGGGCAGGGAATTCCAGACACCCATTACCCTCTGCGAAAAAATGTTCTTCCTCATGCCCCCTCTACACCTTCTGCCACTTATCTTGAATCTATGTCCCCTGCTTCTAGAATTATCCATCAAGAGAAACAATGTTATCCTGTCCGCCTTATCTCTTCCCTTCATAATTTTGTACACCTCAACTAAGTCAGTCCTCAGCCTCCATTGTTCCAAGGAAAATAACCCCAACCTATCTAATCTCTCCTCATTGCCACATCTAGGGGCTGGTTTAGCACACTGGGCTAAATCACTGGCTTTTAAAGCAGACCAAGGCAGGCCAGCAGCACGGTTCGATTCCCGTACCGGCCTCGAACAGGCGCCGGAATGTGGTGACTAGGGGCTTTTCACAGTAACTTCATTGAAGCCTACACGTGACAATAAGCGATTTTCATTTCATTTCATTTTTCACATCTCCTCATCCAGCTCTGGCAAGATTTTTGTAAACCTCCTCTGCACTCTCTCCAGACCAATAACGTCCTTCCTGTAATGCGGTGACCATAACTGCACATAATACTCCAGCTATGGCCTCACCAGTGTCTTATACAATTCCAACATTATATTTTTTCTTCTATATTCTATACCTCTGCCATAAGACATGGGAGCAGAATTAGGCCAGTCGGCCCATCGAGTCTGCTCCACCATTCAATCATGGCTGACATTTTCTCATCCCCATTCTCCTGCCAATGAAGGAGAACATTCCATATGCTTTCTTAACAACCTTATCTACTTGAAATGTTGTCTTTAGAGACCTATATACTTGTATGCCAAGATCTCTCACTTCATCTAACGCTCTATGTCTATCTCCATTTATTATGCACTCCCTATAACTGTTTGACCTCCCTAAATGTATGCCCTCGCGCGTCTGTCTGTTAAATTCCATCTGCCACTTTATCGCCCATTCCACCAATCCACCTATAACATTCTGGAGATTGTAGCTATCCTCTACACTGTCCACCACTCGGTCAATTGTTGTCATCTACAAATGTCCCAATTGTGCCCTCCTCCTATGTTCACGTCCAAATAATTAATATACAAGACAAACAGTCAGGATCCCAAAACCAAGCCCTGTGGAACACCACTTGAAACAACTTTCCAATTGCAAGGGCAGCCATTGTCCTTCCATTAGCATTTGGTTAGGCTACAGTCCATGTCCAAATGGAACAAGATTCGGACAATATCCAGGCTTGGACCAGTGGCAAGAATTATTTGTGCCACACAAGTGCCAGGCAAGTTCCATCTCCAACAAGAGAAAATCTTAACTATCGCCCCATGATATTCATAGAATGATCATAGAATGCCTACAGTGCAGAAGAAGACCACTCGGCCCATCAAATTTGTACCAACCCTTCGGAAGACCACCCTACCTAGGACCAATCCCCCACCCTATTCCTGAAACCCCACTCAAAGGTGCAATTTACCATGGCCAACCCACCTAACCTGCACATCTTTGGACTGTGGGAGGAAACTGGAGCACCCGAAGGAAACCCACGCAGACCCGGGGAGAAAGTGCAAACTCCAAACAGTTACCAGAGGTCAGAATCAAACCCAGGTCCCTAGTGCTGTGAGGCAGTGGTGCTACCCACTCTGCCACCTTACCGCCCAATGGCTCTACCTTCACTGAATCCCCCACTATCGACATACCGGGGGGGTTACCATTGACCAGCAACTGAACTGACCTAGCTGTCGCATTTGTTCCGACGATGCCACTTTCCAAAATGGTGCTTCGAAAATGTGTTCCTCCTTCCTCAACCGTGATTACCCACCTACAGTGTGGACAGGGCCCTCAACAGTGTGCGGTCCATCACCCGCACCACTACCCTCGCCCCCCCCAGTCCCTCCCAGAACAAGGATAGAGTCTCCCTCGTTCTCACATTTCATCCCACCAGCCTCCATATGCAAAGCATAATCCTCCGCCATTTTCGCCAACTCCAGCGTGATGCCACCACCAAACACATCTTCCCTTCACTCCCTCTGTCAGCATTCCGCAGAGACTGTTCCCTCCGAGACAATCTAGTCCACTCCTCCACCAAACTGGGGCAGCAGGGTAGCATGGTGGTTAGCATAAATGCTTCACAGCTCCAGGGTCCCAGGTTCGATTCCCGGCTGGGTCACTGTCTGTGTGGAGTCTGCACGTCCTCCCCCTGTGTGCGTGGGTTTCCTCCGGGTGCTCCGGTTTCCTCCCACAGTCCAAAGATGTGCGGGTTAGGTGGATTGGCCATGCTAAATTGCCCATAGTGTCCTAATAAAAAGTAAGGTTAAGGGGGGGGGTTGTTGGGTTACGGGTATAGGGTGGATACGTGGGTTTGAGTAGGGTGATCATGGCTCGGCACAACATTGAGGGCCGGAGGGCCTGTTCTGTGCTGTACTGTTCTATGTTCTATGTTCTATGTTCATACCGAGTACCTCTCCCATCACCCATGGCACCTTTCCATGCAATCGCAGAAGGTGTAACACCTGCTCCTTTACCTCTTCCATGCTTAACATTCCAGGCCCAAAACACTCATTCCAGGTTAAGCTGCACCTCTTTCAATCTGGTCTATTGCATTCGCTGCTCCCAATGTGGTCTCCTCTATATCAGAGTGTGTATTCAGGATCCTGACCTTCCTGTTGCTTGCCATTTTAACAAAAGACCCTGCTCTCATGCCCACATGTCTGTTCTTGGCCTGCTGCAATGTTCCAGTGAAGCGCAACGCAAACTGGAGGAACAACATCTCATCTTCCGGTTAGGCACACTACAGCCTTTCAGCCTGAACATCGAATTCAACAACTTCAGATGATCAGCCCCACCTCGACCCATTTGTTTTCATTTCATTTTAACTGTCTTTTACCATTTCTTTCTTTCTTAATATACATTTAATTTTACACCCCCCCCCCCAATCTTATCCACCTTTCCTGCACCTTTCTCCTGTTTGCTTCCCCCTTCCCCTCCCCCCCCCCCCCCCCCCCCCACACCTACAGTTCATCCTCTGATGTTAGTTTCCCTGCTGTTTGACCTTTCACATCTTTTGTCCTCTCTGGGGACTGCCATTAACATTCTTTCTCCTTGGTATCTGTGGCCATTAGCACCCAGTTTCCCTTGGTTTCTGTGGCTATGACTCATCTTTCATTCTCACTCCACAGTATAAATATTTTCCACTCTCTCTGTTAGCTTTGACAAAGAGTCATCGGACTCTAAACGTTAGCTCATTTCTCTCCCTACAGATGCTGCCAGACTTGCTGAGATTTTCCAGCATTTTCCCTTTCGTTAGCCATATAAATACTGTGGCTAAAAGGTGAGGAATCCTGCGCCGACTAACTCACTTCCTGACTGCCCAAAGCTTGTCCACCATCTACAAGGCACAAGTCAGGATTCTGATGGAATACTCTCCACTTGCCTCAATGATTGCCGTTCCAACAGCACTCCAGAAGCTTGCCACCATCCAGGACAAAGCAACCTGCTTGATTGCTTCCCCTTCCTCAAAGATTTATTCCCTCCAGCACTGATGCACAGTGGCAGCAATGTATACCATCTACAGGATGCACAGAAAAAACGCACCAAGGCTTATGAGACAGCACCTTCCAAACCCATGGCCACTACCATCTAGAGGGACACGGGCAGCAAACACATGGGAATACCATCACCTGTAAGTTCCCCTCCAAGCCACAAGTCGCTGTGTCAAAATTAGAACTCCCTCCCTAACAGCACTGTGGATGTACCTACACCTCGACCTGCAGCAGTTAACTTCCCATGAATAAAACCACTCTTAACCACCTCACTATTAATGGACACCCTTGCTCAAGCATGGGCCTCACTGCGCTCTTGGTCAGTGACTCCAAAATCAGAAACCAACTTTGCTTCTAGTCCACAATCCTGGCATATTTCTCGCCCCGTTTCTCAAAGCTGCTCTCAGGCTCCAACTGCAACTGCTGGCAGCTTTCTCTGCCGTTTCCAAGCTACTCCAGCTTCAGGCATTAACCTGTTTTCTCTGAAAAATATCACCGGTAAATCCAAAATAAAAAGGATACTTTCCTACAATCTATCCCCATGGCAATGTAGTACACCTGAGATGGCCCAGATAGGGATTTCTATTTAATAGGTGAATATCCATTTACCGAATTAGGCAGCAGAAAGCATTCTGATGATCTACAGGTGTTTTGTGATGCTCGTATTTTGTGTAATATTTCATCAATTATGGCATGGTTTCTTTGCATGAGTAAAGTTCTCACATGCTCCCAAACTCCTCCTTCGCAAATTTACCTCCGTTCTATGTTCTATGTATTAACTATTAAGAATGTTGTTGGTGTTACAAGACCTCTGCGACCCAGTTTTCCGTAACTTTATCCACTATTGTCTGTCCTTGTTTGTTACAGTAGATATGTTGAACCCAAATCCAAAATTGCCTTCAGTACTATTTAACCATCCACCAGCACTGGAGGGATCGACTAGTCGCTCTATTTTTGCCACTCACTGAAATGTGCTACATGCCAGCAAAATCTTGTTTCTCAAAACTGAAGCATCAGAAAAAGTTAGAACTTTAAGACATCGTATAAAACAGTCTGGGAAGTTTTCTTTTCTGATTACCTGGTTTATAAGAGAGAAGGACGCAGGGAATGAAAAGTCTGGAAAAGGTTATTGGATGTGATGGGAAAACTCGTATAACATGGGATTCAGACTATAGGAGCACGTTCTTCACAAGCAATAGGGATGAGTAGAAATTTCAAGCTCTGCGAACATAGGTAAAGGTGATGATAATGAGGTGTGCCATACTTTGAATACACGAATGCTACAATTTGGAGCCAGAGGGGCAGGATTTGCAAGCTTGAGATACATAGCAGTGCACATACTGTGATCATGAAGAAAAAGTAATCTCATTCAAAGATTGGCTGCCGAAAGTAGGTTTCTGGGTGGTGTACTGGCCAGAAGGAGCAGACAACTGGGGGAGGCCATTATAATAGGATGAGCAGCGAGTTTTTAGGCAAATGTAAAAATTGAATAAATGTCCAAGATGAGGAACGAGAGGTGAGGGTCATGGATTGGCAGCAGGGAGTACAAGAGTGGTAAGAAAACTTAGCTTGAGTATCAATTCAGGTGACATTTTTGGAAGGAGGCAGAAAAGATCATGTACAGTGAAAAGGATGGATCTCTAGACGACAGATGCCCTAATAGAAATAGTCCAGAGAGATCTCAACGAGAGAAGAGAGACAAGAGCCCGATGAGGTGACAGGGTAATACAGAAAATGGAGAGCCTTCTTGGACAGAGGAGAAAAGCAGAAGTCCCCGTAATCAAAAGTTGTTTGCAGCTAGTAACAAATGAGATAGGGCGATAAAAGAGGTTAAACTAAAACGTTATAATACTGAAAAGAATTTGGAATATATTCAAAGGTTGAGATAAGGTAAAAAATAACAAATAAATTCTCCGATCCTTTTTCCACACTTTCAGGTTCAGATGTTTGGATTTATTGTCACATGCACCAAGATACAGTGAAAAGTATTGTTCTGCGTACAGTCAGACAGATCAATCCATACAGGAAAAACATAGGACATATAATAAACACACAATGTAAAATCACAGACACCGACATCGGGTGAAGCATACGGACTTAGTGCTGGTCAGTAGAGAAGATGTGTGAAAAGATCAGTTCAGTCCATAAGATGGTCATTCAGGAGTCTGGTAACAGCGGGGAAGAAACTGTTTTTGAATCTGTTAGTGCGTGTTGTCAGACTTTTGTATCTCCTGCCCGATGGAAGAGGTTGGAAGAGAAAGTTACCCGGATGGGAGGGTCTTTGATTGTGCTGCCCGCTTTCCCAAGGAGGTGTAGACAGCGTCAGTGGATGGGAGGCTAACACTTTGTTTATTCCTTGGCTAATGGGACACTTAGGTGATGTCTTCTGATATTTAATATAAAAATCATATTGAGATGTGACTAGTTCTACAAGGGATTCATATTCTTTATCCGCAACTCCAGTATCCTTTGGCAGTAGCTTTCTTTCCAGATGATCCACTTCTTGATTAAGTAGACTCTTGTCGCCAGAGGGCAACAATACCTCTTGACGGGGAAACTCCTGGTTTCCTCAATGGAATACAATAATGTCTGGTTCCAGTGAGTTAGACGTTCACCACTTTACTAAAGACAAATACTTTGTCGTTCTCCATGAACAAACTCGTCTTTGCATTTTTCATCGAGGACTTAGTCCAAACAGTATGTCACTCTGAACCACATCAGTGCTAATGAAATGACACATTCCCACAATTTCACATGGGAGGGCCACTCTCATTGAACACATTAATGTATTATTATCCCCAAATCAAAAGCAGGTAATGCTTTTGTATTCCTTGATTCTCTTTATTTGCTTTGTCAAGGATTTCAAATAACAGTTCAACCAATTGACCAAGCACACTGTTGAGATACAGCCACTATCTAGCATAGCACAATCAAATTAATAAGCAGCCAAGATACTCTCAAACTGAAGTTTTCTGTCACTAATGCAATACTTTCTTGTCATTCATCCATGTCATGATCATTATCAGAACCGTCTGTTTCATGAGTTACTTCAAATGCTTGATGCGAGGCTTTTGGACAATTCCTTACAAAGTGATATTTAGAGTCACACCAGAAATAGTTGTTATTCTTGGTGTATTTCTGGGATTTATTTGCTGTTGCCTATCACCCAATTTTGCTTTTTGCCTTGATCCATAAATTTAATAAAAGAACCTCGGGATGTCTTTGAGCAATTCCTTTTTTGTACAAATGCCTGCGTCTAGGCCCAAATTGAAATGAAATGAAAATCGCTTATTGTCACGAGTAGGCTTCAATGAAGTTACTGTGAAAAACCCCTAGTTGCCACATTCCAGCGCCTGTCTGGGGAGGCTGGTATGGGAATCGAACCGTGCTGCTGGCCTGCTTGGTCTGCTTTAAAAGTCAGCGATTTAGCCCAGTGAGCTAAACCAAAAATTGATTTTGAGAGTCAGTAGTCATGGAGTTCTCCATTATATACCACTGCAGAATTCCAACATCTCTCACAAAGGTGTCTGGAAGCGATTGTTTCCCCTAGAATATGTTTTAGAACTGCACTCATTTGTTCAAAAAGCGAGTGCTCATCACAAATTGGAACAGCTTTCAAAACCAAAAGTCTACCCATGTGAGACTTGTGCAAAATCTAATCATTTGGATTGGCTTGGTTTATTGTCACGTGTACTGAGGTACAGTGAAAAGTATTTTTCTGTGAACAGCTCAACAGATCATTAAGTACATGAAAATAAAAAGAAAATAAATAATAGGGCAACACAAGGTACACAGTGTAACTACATAAACTTGAATGCAAGTACACACACTGGACAGTCTTTTATATATAAGATTATCTAAAACGTTTCTAATATTGAGCACAGCTCGTAGGCTTCGAACAAGTCTTTTTTTTGTGAATTCTGTCCATAAATCAGCAATTCCTCTTCGGTCTCTAAGTTCTGAAAATACCTCATTTCTAATCTTACGGGCAGCACGGTGGCCTAGTGGTTAGCACAACCGCCTCACGGCGCTGAGGTCCCAGGTTCGAATCCCGGCCCTGGGTCACTGTCTGTGTGGAGTTTGCACGTTCTCCCCGTGTCTGCGTGGGTTTCGCCCCCACAACCCAAAAATGTGCAGAGTAGGTGGATTGGCCACACTAAATTGCCCCTTAATTGGAAAAAATAATTGGGTAATCTAAATTTAAAAAAAAAAAAAAAAAATTTCTAATCTTACTACTTTCTGGTAAAGACGAGGCCAAAACCATAACTTGCTTCCTCTTGACTAGAGAAGTGAACCGAGTCCACATCTCCAGCTCATTCTTCCATTGTTGGTATTGGTCCAATTACAAAAAGACTGGCAGGTAACCATAGTTTGTGTCCTCCAACCTGACTCAACCATTTCACCTTAAAAGCTGCCGGGAGCTTTACTTTTGTCAAAATCAGGGAGCACTTTCTGTTTTCTCCATCTGAAGAGATTGAGTTAATCTTCTGCTCCCATGGTTTATCGATGAATATCAATTCACAGAATTAGGCAGCAGAAGACATTCTGATGATTGACAATTGTTTTATTGTGATACTATACTCCCATACCACTTACCAATTTTTACAGATGCACAATAGAAAACATCCTATCAGGCTGCATCACAGCCTGGCATGACAAATGCTCGGCCCAAGACCGTAAGGAAGTACAGCGAGTCATGAATACAGCCCAGTCCATCACATGAAACCGCCTCCCATCCATTGACTCTGTCTATACCTCCCGTTGCCTTGGGAAAGTGGGCAGCATAATCAAAGACCCCTCCCACCCGGGTTATTCTCTCTTCCAACTTCTTGCATCAGGCAGGAGATACAAAAGCTTGAGAGCACTAACAGGTTCAAAAACAGCTTCTTCCTCGCTGTTATCAGACTCCTGAATGACCCTCTTATAATAATAATCTTTATTATTGTCACAAGTAGGCTTACATTAACACTGCAATGAAGTTACTGTGAAAATTCCCTAATCGCCACACTCCGACGCCTGTTCGGGTACACAGAGGGAGAATTCAGAATGTCCAATTCACCTAACAGCACGTCTTTTGGGACTCGTGGGAGGAAACCGGAGCACCCGGAGGAAACCCACGCAGACACTGGGAGAACGTGCAAACTTCGCACAGATAGTGATCCAGCGGGGAATCAAACCTGGGACCCTGGTGCTGTGAAGCAACAGTGCTAACCACTGTGCCGCCCCCACAAGCTGAACTGATCTCTTCACATATCTTCTCCATTGAGTAGTAGTGCACTTCGTATGCTCACCCGTTGCTTATGCCAATGTATTTACATTGTGTATTTATGTTTGTCCTATGTCTTTTATTTTAAATAATGGAACGACCTGTCTGGACTGTACGGAGAACAATACTTTTCACTGTACCTCGGTACACATGACAAAACTAATCAAAAATTAAATCAAAAATCCAACACTGTTTCTTCATCTCCCTACTGGATCCTCCTCCTGTCCAGAAACATCCCGAACTGCGGAAAAACCAACTCTCAAGTACAAGCTTCAATGAACATCCCGTCGCAATTTACACTGAATTAACTTCATTTTCCAAAACATTCCTTTGATTCTGGGACCAACATGAATAATTTAAACCTCATACGAAGACAACTGTAGACATTTGTCTCCAAGAAACATCCATTATTTAATGTTTTCTCTCTTCCAACTAAATATTCCAACTTTATTAAATAAACAGAGGCCATCCTTTGAATTGCAGTTGCTTTAAGTCTGTTTGGCAGCCTCCCATCAGGGGTTTCCATTTATTTGAATTTATTATGAAAAATTCAATCCTCAAACTAAACGTTATATTCCTAGAACAACGGGCAGCATGGTGGCGTAGCGGATAGCGTTGCTTTTTTCTTTCTTTTCTTTTCGCGTCTGCACCGGCCCTTGGAAGGAGCACCCGACCTAAGCCCATACCTTCACCCTATCCCTCCACCATATCCCTACACCTCCACCCTATCCCCGAAACACCACCTAACCTTTTTGGACACTAAGGGCAATTTAGCAAAGCCAATCCACCTAACCTGCACATCTTCGGACTGTGGGAGGAAACCGGAGCACCTGGAGGAAACCCACGCACACACGGGGAGAACATGCAGAGTCCGCACAGACAGTGACCCAAGCCAGGAATCGAACTTGTGACCCTCGAGGTGTCAACCAACTATGCTAACCACTGTGCTACCGTGCTGCCCATTAATATAATTAATTGGCTCAGGTAAATTTTGTAATTAAGTGTCCATTGCTTTCCAGAGTCCTAATTCAGTTTGCTATGTCACTTTTTAGTTGTCAGTCTTGATTTACAATGATGTGGCGATGTTGGTGTTGGACTGGGGTAAGCACAGTAAGAAGTCTAGCAACACCAGGTGAAAGTCCAACAGGGTTGTTTCGAATCACTAGCTTTTTGAGCACTGCTCCTTCCTCGGGTGATTCGGAGCACAGCTCTTTCCTCACTTGATTTAATATGAGTACTCTGAGTCAGAATGCTGAGAGTTCAAGTCACACTCCTGAGATTTGAGCAAATAATCTCTGCTGGACACAACAGTGCAATACTAATGGAATACTACACTGAGGTGACAGCTTTCTTTTGAGATGTTAAATTGAGGCATTGTCTGCATGAAAGATCCTATGACACACCGACAGGAGAGTTCTTCCAAATTCCGTGTCAGCATTTATCCAACAACCACTATTACTAAAGAGATGGATTATCTAGTAATTTAACTCATTGCTATTTCTAGAACTTTGGCATGTGCAAATGAACTGCCATTTTTCCTACATTTCCTACAGTGACCCCATTTCAGAAGTGCTTAATTGGCTGATGTGTTTTGAATGATCATGAAAGGGCAGCACGGTAGCACAAGTGGAGAGGGCAGCACGGTAGCACAAGTGGAGAGGGCAGCACGGTAACAAATGGATAGGGCAGCACGGTAACGCAAGTGGATAGGGCAGCACGGTAACGCAAGTGAATAGGGCAGCACGGTAACACAAGTGGAATGGGCAGCACGGTAACACAAGTGGAATGGGCAGCACGGTACCACAAGTGGAATGGGCAGCACGGTAACACAAGTGGAGAGGGCAGCACGGTAACACAAGTGGAGAGGGCAGCACGGTAACGCAAGTGAATAGGGCAGCACGGTAGCACAAGTGGAGAGGGCAGAACGGTAACAGAGGTGAATAGGGCAGCACGGTAACACAAGTGGATAGGGCAGCACGGTAACACAAGTGGATAGGGCAGCACGGTAACACAAGTGGATAGGGCAGCACGATAAAGCAAGTGGATAGGGCAGCACGTTAACACAAGTGGATAGGGCAGCACGGTAACACAAGTGGAGAGGGCAGAACGGTAACAGAGGTGAATAGAGCAGCACGGTAACACAAGTGGATAGGGCAGCAAGTGGATAGGGCAGCGCGGTAACACAAGTGAATAGGGCAGCACGGTAGCACAAGTGGAGAGGGCAGCACGGTAACACAAGTGGATAGGGCAGCACGGTAACACAAGTGGATAGGGCAGCACGGTAGCACAAGTGTATAGGGCAGCATGGTAGCACAAGTGGATACCATTGTGGCTTCACAGCGCCACGGTCCCAGGTTCGATTCCCCTCTGGGTCACTGTCTGTGCAAAGTCTGCACGTTCTCCCTGT
Organism: Scyliorhinus canicula; assembly: GCF_902713615.1. Taxonomy (NCBI): domain Eukaryota; kingdom Metazoa; phylum Chordata; class Chondrichthyes; order Carcharhiniformes; family Scyliorhinidae; genus Scyliorhinus; species Scyliorhinus canicula. The sequence continues at coordinate 9,034,520 of NC_052146.1, forward strand.
GTCTGCGTGGGTTTCCTCTGGGTGCTCCGGTTTCCTCCCACAGTCCAAAGACGTGCAGGTTAGGTGGATTGGCCATGCTAAATTGCCCTTAGTGTCCAAAAAGATTAGGGGAGGTTATTGGGTTACGGGGATAGGGTGGAAGTGAGGGCTTACGTGGATCGGTGCAGACTCGATGGCCTCCTTCTGCACTGTATGTTCTATGAAAGGAAATATATAAATGTAAGTCCATTTTAATGCTCTTCATTGCATTCCATTTTTTGGCGAATGGAGGTAATAGTGAATAGTTCATAGTAAATAGATAAAATTAGAGAAAATGAGCGGGATATATGAAAATGAAATGAAAATCGCTTATTGTCACAAGTAGGCTTCAATGAAGTTACTGTGAAAAGCCGCCAGTCACCACATTCCGGCGCCTGTTCTGGGAGGCTGGTACGGAAATTAAATCGTGCTGCTGGCCTGCCTTGGTCTGCTTTAAAAGCCAGCTATTTAGCCCACTGTGCTAAACCAGTATGAAAGTACAAAACACAGATAGTCTTATCAGTTTAATTACTGATACATTTAGATATTCTTGGTAAAAGTCCTGTTTCTTTATCATGTTTATGCACAGTGAAGTTGCGTTTTTTTTAACATGGAATTCTATAAATACATATTCACAGTAATTACGATAAGGTGCAACTTGTGGAAAATTGTGTTGATCACTTCATTTGATCAAAAGAGCGAAAGCTGAGGGGTTGCATTAATAAATAGGCTCATGAAATAAGTTCAGGTACATCATAGAAAAATCACATGTAGAACATAGAACATACAATGCAGAAGGAGGCCATTCGGCCCATCGAGTCTACACTGACCCACTTAAACCCTTACTTGCACCCTATCCCCGTAACCCCACATAACCTTTTTGGACACTAAGGGCAAATTATCATGGCCAATCCACCTAACCTGCACGTCTTTGGACTGTGGGAGGAAACCGGAGCACCCAGAGGAAACCCACGCAGACAAAGGGAGAACGTGCAGACTCCGCACAGACAGTGATCCAGCGGGGAAATCGAACCTGGGACCCTGGCGCTGTGAAGCCACAGTGCTATCCACTTGTGCTGCCGTGTGATTCTGATTCTGATTCACCTGAGGAAGGAGCAGTGCTCCGAAAGCTAGTGTTTGAAACAAATATGTTGGTCTTTAACCTGGTGTTGTAAGACTTCTTACTGATTCTGAAACATTCTGATATGTTTGCAGTACAGAATGAAACCACTCGACCTATTGTGTTTGCAAGCTCTTATTTTTCAAATATTTTTATTAAGCTTTACTCATTTTATACCAAGAAATACAAAACATACAAACAACAACAATAAAAAAAAATCAATAATCGAGTAAACAAGCCCCTCTACACCTTTTATAACAACTACCAATGCCTTGAAATACAATATAAAGGTTGCCATCGCAACCCTTCAATGAACAATTAACCTCCTCACGGTGTATTTGGCCTTGAGCTGCAAAAACCCCATTCGATCACCTGGTTACAGGGCGGCACGGCAGCACAGTGGTTAGGACTGCTGCCTCATGATGCCGAGGACCCGGTTTCGGCCCGGCCCCGGGTCACTGTCCATGTGGAGTTTGCGCATTCTCCCTGTGCCTGCGAGGGTCTCACCTCCACAACCCAAAGATGTGCAGGGTAGGTGGATTGGCCATGCTAAATTTCCCCATAACTGGGAAAAAAAGAATCGTGTACTTTTTTTTTAAACAAAAAACCATTTTTAACAAGTCATCTAGTTACGCCATGGCACTAGGTGGAGTCACCAGCCTCCAACTTGACAGAATATCCTTCCAAGCAACCAACGAGGCAAAGGCCAGGACATCTGTCCCATACCTGTCCACACCTCCGACAAGTCTGAAACCCCAAATATAGCTGCTTGGAGATAGGACTCCAGCTTAATGTTCAGGATTGCTGACTGCTGAAAAAACCCACAAGTTTGGGACAGACAAAAATATGTGTGTGAGATTAGCGGGCCCCCTTGAGCAGCGCTCACACCTATCCTCAACCCCTGCAAAGAAACAACTCATTCTGGCTTTAGTAAGGTACGCCCTGAACGCGACGTTCACCTGCGAAGGACCTCATTCCACATCTCCTACTCCAATATAGGCCCCAGCTCCTCCTCACATTTGGCCTTTACCCCTTCCATCGAGACCACATCCTCCCCCAAAATCTGTCCATATATGCCAGATATACAACCCTCTTCTGACCCCGAACAGGAACGAATCTTGTCCAATAAGGATGATGGCAGCGCTGCTGGGAAATCCCCCCCCCCCCCCCCCCCCCCCCCCCCCCCCCCCCCCCGGCGGTCTATCCCTCTGCAAGGCACCCTCCGAATCGGGTTTTTCCTGCCCATATAAATCCTGATACGTGCAGGGTAGGTGAATTGGCCACGTTACATTGCCCCTTAATTGGGAAAAAAAATTGGGTATTCTAAATCTTTTAAAAATTGAATTGTGATATAAGCCGCTCACGCCCCTCCCCCCTCGGAAAAGCCCACGCGGGAATCTTTTGTGCCAGATGCTATTTAAGATCAACGCTATCACAGGAGTCTTTGTGAACTGCCTCTGACGCTGAGGACCCAGGTTTGATCCCCGGCACTGGGTCACTGTCCGTGTGGGGTTTGCACATTCTCCCGTGGGTTTTATCCCCGCAACCCTAAGATGTGCAGGTTAGGTGGCTTGGCTATGTTAAATTGCCCCTTAATTGGAAAAAAAATAATTGGGTACACAATTTATTTTAAAAAAAGACTCTTTGTGAACTTATTTTGAAGCAGTAGCAATGATACTGAAAAATTGGGTGCTGTGTCCTAACCTTTCTAGCTTCAATGCTGAGGCAGTCCTGTTACATTTTTCAGGAAATGATTTTAAGTTGTGATAATATAAAGCATACATTTTTAGATTAGGATCTATTCACTATTTGATTTTAGGGTGATAAATACAATTTGTATCTGTATTTATATTACATTAGGTAGAAAAAAGCTAACAAGGCAGCAAATCCAGTTTAATATTTCAAATAATCTGATTTGAGACCATTTAAAGAAGGTCGAGTATTTATTCTGCAAGATTGTGGGAGATGAATAATTAATTTGCATTTGTGATGATGGGAAGTAGTATTTGACATGGAACTTTTAAAATTAAAATTTGCATCAAAAGTTTGATACGTTAATTTAAGATTGCTGGGATTTAGAAATTCAGTAACCAGAGCATCCATTGCAAGTGCTATTTTAGCTATATATAAAATTACATATGTAATAAGACATGGTTTTACACTGAAAAGTATATAAACTGTAGTTATTGAGGTATAAATGGAGATATAATTTTTTACATCTTTTTTCCAATTGTGGGGGTTGAGACCCACGCAGACACAGGGAGAATGTTCTAACTCCATACGGACAGTGACCCGGGGCTGGGATTGATCCCGGGTCCTCGGCGCCATGAGTGAATCATAGAATTTACAATGCATAAGGAGGCAATTCGGCTCATCGAGTGTGCACCGGCCCTTGGAAAGAGCATGCTACTTAAGCCCACACCTCCACCCCATCCCCGTAACCCCAGCGAACCTTTTTGAACATTAAGGGCAATTTAGCACGGTCAGTCCACCTAACCTGCACTTTGGACTGTGGGAGGAAACCGGAGCACCCGGAGGAAACCCACGCAGACACGGGGAGAACATGCAGACTCCACACAGACAGTGACCCAAGCTGGGAATCGAACCTGGGAACTGTGAAGCAACAGTGCTAACTCCTGCGCCACCGTACTGCTCAATGGAGATATAATTTCATGAATATTGCAGCTTAACTGTGATTTCCTTTGCAATTTTCACAATCAGTTAAAGGAAATAGTTTCTTGGTTTGCTTTTGCAATGTTTTTTTTCAATTTTAAATGGGCTTTTTAAAATTTCTCTACACCCTCAAAAACAGTTTTATCTTTTTCTCAAGTGCATTAATAACTCCTAGTCTGTATTCCTGTATTAAAGCAATTCGAAAGGTTACATTTTAATGATCTAAACATTGCCAGCATGTTCAGAATTGACAAGTGTTCATTCACAGTAGTGCCTTGTCCCTCAATTGAAGTGGTCCCAAGTGTATTTTCCCATTTCACACTATGTGCACAGAAGTGTTTAAGTACACCCTCAAAACTTAGCTGAAGTATGCAAGACACTTACTGTGTCAAAATGATATATTGTGTCTCTGAAATGAGAAGTGAGATCTTTTGAAGAGGTTGCAGTGTGAGGGAGGGTATATGTGTTCATGTGCTGGAAGTAAATTTCCCAGTAACATTTCTTGTCATTTTAAAAGCAGTATATTAAAATATTGTTTTTGACTTTCACTGTCCCTTTCTTAAATCTCATTTTGGGCAATTTTGCTGCTTGAATTGTTTAATTGCACTGTCAGCAGGTTATGCGTATTTGTTAATTTGAGTTTTTTTCTGGTTATTTTTGTGCAGTGGAGATTTTATTTTTAATAGTTTGTTTCAGCAAATTTATAAATGGCAACATACACTTTGTTTGTTTCTCTGGTGACAAGAATTTTGTATGTCCAACTTTTCATGCGGGCTACCATTCTGCCAATTAAAGAAAATTGTCTTTTCAATTACACTGGCCAATCAGAAATGTATTGAAATGCTTTCAGGGTGACATGCACGTATGTTCACTGTGTTGCAATTGTCTAGTTCATAATTCATTTGTTTTAGAATATAACTTTTAGCTTTAGGAATTAAAGTTTTAACTGTAGAAAACAGTTAAGGAACTGATCAACTTTAAAGTAAATGCTGTTCAAGATTATGAGGGACATGGACAGGATGGATAGGAAGCAGCTGTTCCCCTTAGTTGAAGGTTCAGTTACAAGGGGTCACAAGTTCAAGGAGAAGGCAGGAGGTTTAAGGTAGGGTTTGAGGAAAAATCCTTTTTACCCAGAGGGTGGTGATGGTCTGGAATACATTGTGTGTGGGGTGCCTCACATCCTTTAAAATGTACCTGGATGAGCACTTGGCACGTCATAACATTCGAGCCTATGGGCCAAGTACTGATAAATGGGATTAGATGGTGGTGTGTCGATGCAGACTCGATGGGCCGAAGGGTCTCTTCTGCACTGTATGATTCTGTGAATCAAGCTTGGAGTTTATGACACTTGAAAAAAGGTTGGGACCCGTTGACTTAAGAGTTTAGCAGCTAGAAAGGTAAGAAAATAAAATTACAGTTGGGCTTACTTAGCTGATGAAGTGGAGACATTGGGCACAATTTTGTGGCAGTGAGAGCACACATGGCTGGGACATCCTTGGAGAAGCCTCTCATGGGCTTCCCGACAGCCTTACCCAAGTCCCGCGAGATGTCGGAATCCCCAGGGAGTCTGCATCCAGGCTCTGATCAGTACTGGTCCACACAAACATGGACCAGGTGGAATGGCACCTGCGGGGGTCTCGCGGGCCATCAGAGACCCCTGGTTCGTCAAGGATAGTGCAGGGTGGCCCCATGGCCCTCCCCCTGGAATTCGGGCACCTTGGAACGGCCCAGCTGGCACCTTTGCACTGCCAAAGTGCCCAGACGGCACTGCCAAGTCAACAGGAGCGCTGCCAGGATGTCAGTGCAAGGATGTCAGTGTGGCACTTCTAAGGGCCAGGGCGCGAAAAGGAGAGTGGAAGGGTGGGTTTGAACAATGGGGATGCATAGTAGGCAAGTAGGGGCTTCTGGGATGTTGGGGGTAATGGGTGGGGGGGGGGGGGGTCCTGTAAGGGATGTGGGGTACATGAAGAGGGGGGGACCCCCAGGGACCCATAGCAGCAGGTCCTCACTTGGGGGGTATGGGGTAGTGCTCATTTGTGTGGTGAGGGGTGGTGATATTGACCATGGGTGGGGGGTGTGAGGGACCCGCAAGCTCATTTTGAGGCACCCTTTCAAAATGGTGTCCCGAGCTGTCCAGTGCTGAAAGAAATTCCAAATGTGGGCTAAACCGGTGAGAAACTTCCCAGGGCCCAAAAAGGTGACTGTTTTTTTATAGCAGGGGTGACCTCACCAGCAGAGCCAGCAGGAAACTTCCTGAAAGGCACCATCACAAATGAACTTAGAAATGTTCCCAGTAAATTCTTTCCATTAAGTCCTCAGTTATTCAAGTCAAAGATATGTATTTCATCTGGTTTCCCAAAATTAAGGAAAACATAGGAATTAAAAGATAGTTAATTTGCATTTCAACTTGGAAAAAGTTGTCTCTCATATTGTCCTGGAGATGGTTGGAACTTAATGAAATTTATTGTTTTGTGTTTATTTCTGTATATTAAGTCACTGCACAGCCATCATTCAGGGCTGGCTGATGTTTGGAACGCAGCTTAAGAGGGTTTGTCATCCATCAGACCTGAAGTAAAGTACATGCTTGAGCTGAAAAATGGCAAATAACATTTGCACCACACAAATGCCAAGCAATGAGCATCTCCAATAAGAGACAATCTAACCATCTTCCCTCACTGAATCCCCCAACAACATCCTGGGGGTTACCATTGACACAAACTGAACTGGATCAGCCATATATATATCACGGTTACAAGAGGAGGTCAATGGCCTGGAATTCTGCACTGAGTAACTCACTTGACTCCCCAAAGCTTGTTTACCATTTACAAGTCAAGAGTGTGATGCGATGTTATGCTGGATGAGTGCCACTACATCAACACCCAAGAAGCTTGACACCATCCAGGACAAAACAGCCCGCTTGATTGGCACCACATCCATCACCTTTGACCTTCATTCCCACCACCACCACTGACACGCAGTGGCAGCAGCGCATGGGAATGCCACTATCTGCAAGTTTCCCTCCAAGCCACACATCATCCTGACTTGAAACTTTATCGCTGTTTCTTCCCTGTCGCTGGATCAAAATCATGAAACTTTCTCCGTAATAGCGCTATGGGAGTACACCAGTGTTCTTCAAACATTTTTTCCGTGGACCCATATTTACCAACCGGCTGACCTTCGCGACCCACTCCGGCCGACCTGCACGACCCACCATTTTCTCTTACCTTGTTTGCTGCTGACAAAAATAGAGGAAATGGTTTTGGGTGCCTTTGGCCCTCGTACACGCTCCTCCAATGCAACCTGTTGGATGAAGGTGCAGCCTTCCGGTATCAGAAAGTATGGAGTCTCCATCTGTCCAAAGTTCTGCATTTTTCCTGTAAAAGTTTATCAAATACCCCCCCCCCCCCCCCCCCGCGCGAACTTGTAAAAAACATAAAATAAAATTAGTTAAATAAATGAAAAAAATGAATAAATCCCCCGAACTTGTAAAAAAAATGAATAAAATAAATGAAAAAAATAAAAATTAAATGAATAAAAACCACTACAGTACTTGTAAAACAAAAAGCTGCAACCGTTAAAAAAAATAGCGGCCACACTGCACATGCATGTCCGATTACCGGCGCGCATGCGCATTTGTGCATGCGCGACAATCATTGTGCGCACATGAGCAATGCAGCTGAATTTTTTAACATGTTTGCGGAATACGCATGCGCGCCGATCATAATGCGCATTCCCCGAACATGTAAAAAAAAGTCGGCCACATTGCGCATGCACACACTGCAAGTGCAATGTGGCTGAATTTTTTTTAAAAACATGTTCGTGGCCGTTTGCAGCCGGCATTGTGAAAAGCTGCTGCGCGTAAATTTGCGCGTTCGGGAGCGCCGCAGACAACGGCTCCGCGACCCACCTGCGGGTCGCGCCCCCGACTTTGAAGATGGCTCGCCTCCACCTTGCCGCTGGCAATTGCAGATGATCAATAAATACTGGCCTAGCCAGGGATGCCCACATCCTGCAAATGAGTAAATAAAGAGAATTGCTACATCTATCTTCCATGATGCAGCCTGCGATTAGAAACTGGTATTCAGTATAAAACGAAGTTGGAAAGGGGAAAAACAACTGGAAGATTTTAGGAAATAATCAACAGAAATCTTCAATAACCTTGTTGCAGTTGAAATTCTGGGAGTAATCAGCTTGGTTGCAGTTTAAAAACATAGCAGCAAGCTATTGGAAACCAAGGATGTTTAAGCCACTGTGCAGGAGTAACAGGTGAGCCTGCTTGGTCCTCACAATCTCACTTGCTTTGTCATTCAATGTTACATTTACATTTTGGGCAGCACGGTAGCATTGTGGTTAGCACAATTGCTTCACAGCTCCAGAGTCCCAGGTTCAATTCCCTGCTTGGGCCACCCTACCCAATCTTTAGTGTTGAGTGGGGTTACTGGGTTATGGGGATAAGATGGAGGTATGGGCTTGGGTAGGGTGCAGTATTGATGGGCCGAATAGCCTCCTTCTGCACTATAAATTCTATGAAAAAGGTGCTACATTTATGCTAAGAACTTCAGTTTTTAAAAATAAATTTAGAGTAGCTAATTATTTTATTTCAATTAAGGGGCAATTTAGTGTGGCCAATCGACCTACCCTGCACATCTTTGGGTTGTGGGGGTACAACCCAGCAGACACTGGGTGAATGTGCAAACTGCACACAGGCAGATAACCCGGAGCCAGGATTAAACCCGGGTCCTCAGCGCCGTAGGCATGATAAGAACTTCAGTTGATGATTTAAGTTCCCTACACATAACACACATGGGCTTTGCATCCTGATTTGCATTGGCATAATTAATAAAGCCATACCTCAAGAAATCATCTTAATACTGCTTTGTTCCTGATTTCAGCTTCTTAATGGATTGTTCATCAGAGGCCCTGGAGCTAACATTAGCATTGCTTTGTCCTGCCGTGGACTCTCCTGCGATGCTCTCTCCAGATTCAGTTGAAAGTTCCTGGTTTGTTGTGTCTCTGGCCCTTTCTTATTATAAAATGATCCATCTTCAGTGCTTCACACAGCCCTATTGCTTGTTTGCTGGCAGCTACAAAAAGGAGGAATGTCTCCTCCCATAATTTTGCACCGATAGCATGGACTGTGTGACACCATTTCCAAAAGAATTTGACTACTTTTAGGGTGGCACAGTGTCACAATGTCACAATGGTTAGCCCTGCTGCCTCAGCGCCAAGGACCCGGGTTCAGTTCTGGCCTTGGGTGACTGTGTGGAGTTTACACGTTCTCTCCGTGTCTGCGTGGGTTTCTTTCGGGTGCTCCAAATTCCTCCCACAGTCCAAAGATGTGTGGGTTAGGTGGATTAGCCATGCTAAAATTGCCCCTAAATGTTCAAAGGTTAGATGGGGCTACAATGACAGGGCAGTGGATTGGGCCTAGATAGGATGCTGTTTTGGAGGGTCAGTACGTGCCGGGCGCGTGACCTTCTCTCTTGTCACTTCTGGCAGAAACTCTGCCGTTTTTTAAAATAAATTTGGCCCTGGGACAACGTGCTGACATCAGTAGGAGGCAGTCTGTCCGGCTGACTCCGGACCTACGCGTTGCTGGATCCGCCTGAAGGGGCAAGCATGCACGGGGCGGCCATCATTCTTAACCTAAAAGCCAGTTGCCGCCGCTGGTCGTTTCTCCCGCGATCGGAAACACCGCAGCCGATTGCTCGGACAAACCACTTTACTGCAAGAGTGCATTGTAGTATTGATTTGTTTGTCTCTTTTTCTTAAGCACAACCATTGAAAGTTGACTTTTCATTGCATTGATCCTGGCTTTGTATAATTGAAGGCTAATTTGCTGACTCTCCATTTATTTGTCTTTCATTATCATGGCAAAATAATAATTGCTAGGTTAACAAGGACTACTATTCACTCATTCTCCTCTTGGATCGCAACCCTGAGTTTGAAAAGCCCTGCCCTAAACAACTTCTGCACAAAGATTGTAGATTCTTGATGCAGAAATGAAAAGTTGTGACTACCCTGAACAGATCATGGACCAAATGTGGCGCATTCATAAATATGAAAGAGTCTTCACAGCAATATACTCCAATACTTCACAATTATCTGGCTTAGCTAACTGAATGTAAGATTATAGTTCTATATCAATGTCAGCCATAAGAAATAAGATAGCTACTACATGCCATCGGATTAAAGATGTGGACAAACCACTTTACTGCAAGAGTGCATTGTAGTATTGATTTGTTTGTCTCTTTTTCTTAAGCAGCAACCATTGAAAGTTGATTTTTCATTGCATTGATCCTGGCTTTGTATAATTGAAGGCCAATTTGCTGACTCTCCATTTATTTGTCTTTCATTATCATGGCAAAATAGTAATTGGTAGGTTAACAAGGACTACTATTCACTCATTCTCCTTCTACCATCTTGGTATGATACAGCAATAATGCAGTCCTTGATGCAGCGTACCAATCATCCAGACTCTTATCAACTAGTCTACAACAGGTCCTGAAATAAGGCAAGGGAAGCCTGCAGTGGTGACAACAATAGATCCAAAGTTTCCTGTTCCGCCCAAAAACACTGCCCTCAGCATGTCATATTTCAAATTGCTCATATGTTACATCCTACCCTTCTTTGATGCTGTCAGACATATGACTTTAGCCAACAAGGTAGAGATGTGGGTTGAAAACCTCATCACAACTGCCAACATGTTTATCACCCAATAAATCAACAGAGTTCACATCTGCAAGGTAGGACTGCTGCTAGATTTTCTTTGATTGCTTCCTGCATCTGTGTGCATCACCTTATACTTGCTATGTGCCTGCGTCAATGAAGCTGCATAGTCTGCAGAGTGTGAACTGAAAATATTCTTCATGGGTGGGTATAGTAGGGTGTTCCTTTTAATTCAAGTTTGCAGGTGACATCGATAAAATTGCTTTTACTGTTCTCAATGCTGGTAAGATTTTTTTTGGGCTCTTTTTGAGTTACATTAAAATTAATAAAAGCTATTATTTATTACCCCCTTCAGTTTAAAGTTTTTTTAGCTGCATAATTTTTAATTTGCAAAAATGTCAAATATTATCCTCCCAGTAAAGTATGTTCAGCTCAGTTTCCAAATGAATTTGAATACTTTTAGGGTGGCACGGTGTCACAATGGTTAGCACTGCTGCCTCACCGCCAGGGACCCGGGTTCAGTTCTGGCCTGGGCTGACTGTGTGGGTCACTGTTTGTGCGGAGTCTGCACATCCTCCCCGTGTCTGCGTGGGTTTCCTTCGGGTGCTCCAATTTCCTCCCACAGTCCAAAGATGGGCAGGTTGGGTGGATTAGCCATGCTAAAATTGCCCCTAAATGTTCAAAGGTTTGATGGGGCGACAACGACAGGGCAGTGGATTGGGCCTAGATAGGATGCTGTTTTGGAGGGTCAGTGCAGACTCGATGGACCGAATGGTCTCATAGAATCCCTACAATGCAGAAGGAAGCCATTCGGCCCCTCTAATCTGCACTGACCCTTGGAAAGAGCAACCTATGTAGGTCCAACCCACCCCCCCTCCCTCGCCCTACCCCGTAACCCAGTAACTCCACCTAACTGGTGGACACAAAACGGCAATTTAGCATGGCCAATCCACCTAACCTGCACATATTGAAACTGGAGCACCCGGAGGAAACCTACGCAGACATGGGGAGAAAGTGCAAACTCCAACAGACAGCAACCCGAGGCTGGAATTACGGTCCCTGGTGCTGTGCGTGCACTGTAGCGTTTCTAAACACAAATGAAGTATTGGTTCTAAGCATGGATTGCTGGTACATGATAATGCTACATTTGACAACTGCATGACGAAAGGCTGCCAAATTAAATACTGCAAGTTGGCAACATGCAGTAATGAGATAGTCCTCGGTTATCCTGGATGGAACTGAAGGCTTTAATGGCAGGCATCATTGCAGAAGGAGTATGATGAATTAGCAGGAAATGAAAAACATTTTTCTGTGTCAGAGTCCCAATTTAATAGAGATTACTTAATTAATCTAGAAACGATTTGAGATTGACATCTAGACTCTGAGAGAAGGATGCAGCGACGTTAAACGTGTCACATTTTTGCTTTGGGGGGTGGAGCATGCAGGTTCATTTTTTAGACTAGCACTCTCTTTTAAACCACATTCCAATTAAAATTATAGGTTATTGTGTCGCATGTTTTCACTTGTTAGATCGTCGGCATCCTATTTGTGCTTTAATTACATTGTAACTGGAAACCGTATTTCAATGTAGAAAATTAATGCAGTTAGAGGAGAGCTGCGCAAAATCTATTGTTATAATTATAATTTAGAATCGCAAATAAAAAACTTGGAATCAATCAGTGGTACTTCAATCCAGTGTTGCAGCTTTCTCCAGAAATTACCCAAGTTTGAAAATGGAATCTATAATTTTACTGCTGGGTATTTTTTGCAGTTCAGGTGGACATTTCATGAACATTTCAAACACTTGCAGTTGCACATGACTGAAAAAGTTCCCAGGTGTGCTATATTGGAATGGGAGCAATTTGGATCTATTCAATGTAACATAATAACATGGTGGATGGTAAGAGTCTAATACATTTGATAATCTCCAATATTCCATTGTATTTCGAGGAAAACCTTTACCTAATTTTTCACACTGGAAGAAACTGGTTGCAAGGAAAATTGTCAGAGGAAAAAAATTGAATTTCAAAATAGCTAATTTCAGTGACGCCTCCCTGGTGATGTACTATACTGCTGAAGTTGTTGGGATCATTCTGCAGTAGACATATCTTTCTTCAATTAATTAAAGATTTATTTGGAAACCATCCCATCATTTTCATAGTCACTAATCCAAGAAGGCTTGTTCTGTGTCTCTTGGCTTCAATTGCTTTAGTTTTTCCATGTTTCAGTGATGAAACTGTCTGAAAAGTCAACGTGTTAGATTTACCAGAGGGACTGTTTGTTCTTTCAGAATCCTATTCAGACTTTGCTTTGTAACTGGTTTTAGTGAGACAGAGCCCCATTTGATATTATAACTGAAGGGGTTACTCTGGTAATTCATGTACTTAATGTTTATGTCTCAAATGATACTCAATATAGCATTGTTCACAGTGATTAGTTTTCTGCTCAGCGAATTTGTTTCAGATATTTTGAAGGATTTGCAAAATAAAAATAAAGAGCTTTTCAAATAGGCTGTGCTATGAGTACTTGTCTCAACTCTCTGGTGGATTAATGACACCCGGTGTAGCATTACCCACCCAGACCAGAAACATACTTCAGTTCTATGAGTTAGCAGAGTGCTACTCGGGCAACGTTCAAACTTAGTTTGGGTTTCAAATGCCCCGGCATGGGAGGGTAAAACTTGAAAAGTTCCTGTTCCGGATTGGTATCACGTAACCATGCTGTAAAGTTGGCATGGGTGAGAGCACGTTTGGGTTTAGCTCAATGCCACACCCATAGTTGTTGTAGAATTTAAAATCCTATGAATCAATAGATTTTTAAAAGTGAAAGTGAGTGTGCATTTTTTCCATACCAATGTAAGGGATGGAATACTTTGTAGTTATACCCAGTGACAATAATTATGATTTGAGCTTTTATATAGAGGTTTACCTAGGGGGATGGTGGTAAATATCTCCGGTTCAGACAATTGTTTTCAGGTTAAATCTAATTGTCACATTTATTTATGATTAGGAATGCATAGCAATATATTCGTCATTTTTTAATGCAATAAATACTTGCTTTCAAAAGTGAGACCAAGATCTTATTTCGGCTTCTCGGTAGCTTTTAACCTCGTACGAGCAATAGCTCAAAAATGTTTAATTAGTGAAATCGGCACTGAACAGCTTGGAAGTGGACATCCTAAGGTTGCTGCCCTGTTATTACTGTTGAATGAAATTCATTGGAAGGTGAAAAGGAATCTCCTTCGGGGTTAATTTATAAACTATATCTGGCATTTAAATAATTACGAGTTGAACAGTAGATTTCTGCAACCTGGTGGTTCATTTCTTTATGACACCGTGGCAGTATTATCTTGATTGTCTAGTTGTTCAAGGTGATGAATTTTATCTCGTCCCCTCGATGGCATGCTCTAATCATGCATTAACATCTGGTGGTACTGGTCCAAATTTCATCAGTGAAGAAAGTCGCCCGATAGAGATGGCACCTTTGAAACCTTAATAAAGGAATTTAATATATTGACTACACTCTGGCACAAAGACAGAGAAATTATCTGAAAGGTGCAGCTAAGCCAATTTTTAATTCTTGTTACATATCCATCTAGAGTTGCTTACATTTCTGTTTCTGTAAATGTTTCTGTGTTCTAACATTGATGAAGCTTTGCTTCCATCCTAAAAAGTTTTAGTGCTCATTGGTCAGGCATATCTGACGCCTTTTCCCAAATAAAGGGAAAATCAGAGAAGTCCTTTCTTCCAAAACTCCTACATGACCTTTCTTTTTTTTAAAAATAAATTTGAGTACCCAATTAATTTTTTCCAATTAAGGTGCAATTTAGCGTGGCCAATCCACATACCCTGCACATCTTTGGGTTGTGGGGGCGAAACCCATGCAAACACGGGGAGAATGTGCAAACTCCACACGGACAGAGACCCAGAGCCGGGATCGAACCTGGGACATCACGCCGTGAGGCAGCAGGGCTAACCCATGCACCAACCTTGCTGCTCCCTACATGACCTTTCTAAATATTGTGTTGGCAGTAATGAGATGAGATAATACCCTTGACATCAAGGTAGCATCCAATCCACTGATTGGAGAGTTTCCAAGCGCAAAGGTTGTGGTTGTTGGAAGTCGATCCTCTCGGTTCCAGGGCATCACTGCAGGAGTCACTCAGGATAATGCCCAAGGCCCAACCATCTTCAGCTGCTTCAACAATGACCCCCCCCCCCCCCCCCCCCACATGATACGGTCAAAAGTGGAGATGTTCACTGATGATCTCACAATGTTCAGTACCGCGCATGACTCTTAAGGTACTGAAGCAGTCTATGTCCATATGCAGCAAGACCTGGGCAACTTCAGTCTTGGGCTGATAAGTGACAAGTAACATTCACGCCACACAAGTGCCAGGCAATGACCGTTTCCAACAAGAGAAACTAACCGTCTCCCCATGACATTCAGTGGCATTGACATCACTGAATCCCCTATTACCAACATCCTGCAGGTTACCATTGACCAGAAATTGAATTGGCACTAGCCATATAAATACTGTGCTTACAAGAACAGGTCAGAGGCTGGGAATTCTGTGGCGAGTATAAGATGTGGGAGCAGAAGTCGGTCATTTGGCCCATTGATCCTGCTCTGCCATTCAATGAGATCATGTATGATCTTGTATGATGATCCGCAACTCCACTTTCCTGCCTTATTCCCACAACCCTTGATTCCGTTACTGATTAAAGCATCACCAAAGCCCGTCAACCAGCTATAAACCTCAAGTCAAGATTATGGTGGAATACTCTCTACTTGCTTGGGATGGGGATGGCTCCAACAACATTCAAGTAGCTGGGCACCATCCAGGGCAAAGCAACCTGCTTGATCATCATTTTTTTTTTTAAATTTAGTGTACCCAATTCATGTTTTTCCAATTAAGGGGCAATTTAGCGTGTTCAATCCACCTATCCTGCACATCTTTGGCTTGTGGGGGCGAAACCCACGCAAACACGGGGAGAATGTGCAAACTCCACACGGACAGTGACCCAAAGCCGGGATCGAACCTGGGACCTCGGCACCGTTAGGCAGCAGGGCTAACCCACTGCGCCACCGTGCTGTCCCCTGCTTGATCATCATAAGCATTCTCTCCCTCCACCACCAGCGTACCATGGCTGTAGTATCTAGTATATACAGGATGCACCGCAACAAATTGCCAAGCTTCCTTCAACAGCGCAACTGTTACCATCTAGGGCTACAAGGGCAGTAATGGATAGAAAGATCATCACCTGCAAGTTCTCCTCTAAGCCACAAAACTGCCTGCCGTGGAACTATATCGCCCTTCGTTGTTGCTCAGCCAATAACCTGGAACCCCTTCCTAACAGTATCAGGGATTGTACCTTCATAAGGTGGACTGCAGCGGCTCATCGCCGCCTTCTCGAGGCACATAGGCATGGTGTTAGGACCTGGATATCGTTTTTAAGTAAGTTATATTTATATATGCAGGTGTTGGGAACAAGAGATGGTGTTAAGTTTATTTTTTTTAATTGCATGTTATAAAAAGTGAAACCTGGGTTTAGTTTCAGTTTAGAGTTTTGTGAGATACAGCCGGCAAGCTTGGTATCCTCATTGCATACATGCATTGCTAATGAGGTTTTACAACTCTTGAAGTGACGAGAAGGGTTACCAAGGGGCTAGTAATTTAGGTAGTTCAAACAAGGACAAAAAGTAGAAAAAAACTGCTGTTGCTTAGTGACAGGGAGAGATGAGAAAAGGCATTTAAGTTTCAGTTATTATGGATCTACCATTGACCAAAGACAGAAAGGGTGAAGACTCTGTAGCTGCTATTGATGCCAGACTACTGAAGGAACAAAGAACAATACAGTCGTATGTATTACTCTAAGGAATAGTAAATTTGGAGTTTTCTGGATTTCAAGGGCGATATCAATTATGGAAGGACTTGTAGTGAATATTCCGAAGTCTACTGGAAATGAAACCTCTTTGCAACTAAACCAGCTCTACTCTTAGTATGGAAATGGTTGTACCTCTTCAGTGGAGGGTCGGGTCTGTAAGGGCATTGCTGTGAATTTGAATAATTTCTTCTTGGTGTCTGTGTTGAAATCTTTCCACCTTTTTGTTGTCCAGTGTAATATAGTTAATATTGTTTAATTGTTTTATCTTTATTAAAAGTCAATATCAGACTCTTGAGTCTGTTAAGTAAATATCCTCCATGGTTTTTTTAAAAATCTATTTAGTGAGGTTTCCTTGTCGGATCTGACTTGCCCAGTAATGCCATCAGCTGGGATCATGACATGGGCACTAAATGTTGGCGTTGCCAGCGATGCTCACACCCCATATAGAAAAGAAAAAGATGTTGGCATAGGTACCCTGTCCAATCTAGCAGAGAAAAATAACATTCAAATTTGAGGACGGAAGCAAATGGTTTTGAAAATCAGTGAAAGGTTTTACTATCGTGAACAGACTAATGGTTTGTACTGACTCCATTTGTGCCTAATGGAGTAACAGAGTTTCTCAGTTGTCCCATATCACATAACACAAAGATAGTTGTTTTATCATTTTATAATGCTGATGCAAATGATGTTTACTGGGAATTAAAGCCTTTGATGTACTGAATTCTAAATTGCATAAATGTGGCATCAAAACTATAAGAGCAAAGTTCAAAAAATGTATACACTTTTTATAATCTTTACAATTTTCATTAATGTTTTCCACAGTGGTTGGCACTGCTTCACAGTAACAGAGCCCCGGCTTCAATTCCGGCCTTGCGTAACTGTGTGGAGTTTGCAAGTTCTCCCTGTGTGTGCGTGGGTTTGGGACTTGGTGAGGAGAAATTTCTTCACCCAGAGAGTGGTGAATCTGTGGAATTCACTGCCACAGAAAATCGTTGAGGCCAAAGCGTTGTGTAATTTCCAGAAGGAATTAGATACTGCAATTGGGGCTAAAGGGATCAAGAGATGTGGAGAGGAAGAACGGATCAGGGTATTGAACTTGATGATCAGCCATGATAATGAATGGCGGAGAGGGCTCGAAGGGACAAATGGCCTCCTCCTGCTTCTATTTTCCATGTTTCTATGTTTTCCTCCGGGTGCTCCGGTTTCCTCCCTCAGTCCAAAGATGTATAGGTTAGGTGTGGATTGGCCATGCTAAATTGCTCCTTCGTGTCCAAAGGTTAGGTGGGATTATAGGGTTCGGGGGATGGGGCGGGTGAGTGGGCCTGGTTGGGGTGCTGTTTTGGAGGGTTTGTGCAGACTCGATGGGCTGAATGGCCTCCTTCTGCACTGTAGGGATTCTATGATATGTGAATGGCAGATGATTTTATATTTTCTTCAGCAGGTTTTGTTTGGAAAGGGGAAGAGGGTCTGCAGTTTTATTTTTAGTTGTGAGATGAATGTAGATTGAATTTATTCCTCAATGCTTTTCTGCTATTCTGCACAGCCTAGAATATGAACGTTAAGTGAACAATAACTGCAAATCACCAGAATTTATTCTACCTGACCGACTGTGTTAACACCTGCTCAGGAACATTTGTACTGCAATATACCTCTAGTTAAAAGGTAAAAATTATTCCCAATTATTGCTAGTTTATTAATGATATAAATCTATGTTATGGTTTTTAAATATTTCCTGCCAGGAATAGAGTTAAACTTTTAGTCTTTGTTGAAATAGATCCTGATATTCAACTATTTTAATTACCCAATTTCTAATTTAAATTTGATTTGAACCCTGACACTGCATCCAATTGTGTGCCACATTACTGACTAGATCAGGTCCTATTCAATATCTATGGTTTTCATTTTCTTAACTTTCCAATATCCAGCAGCATGTAGGGTGAGATAGTAATTTGTCAGAAGTGCAGGATTAATGACTTTTGGTTGGTTTAAGGGAGTAATTAGTTTGGGGAAATCTTTTTGATCTTTTCGTTCCCATTTTTCTCAGAACTCTGCGTGTTTGAATCCCTCTGATCAGGTTTCTGCCTGTGCCACAGTACGAAATGGCTCTTATCAAAGTCACAAATTAGATCTTATGGACTGTCACAAAGGTAAACCTTCCTTCCTCATCCTTCTCAACATGTTCGTAGCCTTCCTCCTCCAATATCTCTCTACTGTTGTCCAGCTGGGTGGGACTGCTCTTGGGTTCTGTTCTTCCTTATCAAATTATAGCCATGCTACCACTTGAAAAGGCTTCCCTCCCTGCTTCCACCCTGTTGCCATTGGTCCACTAAGGATCCTTGGCCCCCTTCTGTTTTTCATCGACATGCTGCCCCTTGGTGACCTCATGTAATGGTGTTAGTTTTCAAATGTTTTTTTTAACGGGATGGGGCATCGCTAGTTAGGACATCATTTATTGCCCATCCCTAACTGCCCTTCAGAAGGTGGTGGGTGAGTTGCTTTCTTGAACCGCTGCAGTCCTTGAGTGTAGGTACTGTCACAATGCTATTAAGGAGGCAATTCCAGGACTTTGACCCGGCGACAGTGAAGGAACGGTGATATATTCCCAAGTCAGGATGGTGAGTGACTTGCTGAGAACCTCCAGGTGGGTGGGGTTCCCAGGTAGCTGCTGCTCTTGCCTTCTAGATGGTAGCGGTTGTGGGTTTGGAAGGTGCTGCCTAAGGATCCTTGCAGTACATCTTGTAGATGGTACTCATGGGCTGCCACTGTTCGTCGGTGGTGGAGGGATTGAATGTTTGTGGAAGGGAAAGCAATCAAGCGGGGTTGCTTTGTCCTGGATATTGAGAAACTTCTTGAGTGTTGTTGGAGCTGCACTCATCCAGGCAAGTGGAGAGTATTCCATTACACTCCTGACTTCATACCTTGTAGATGGTGGACAGGCTTTGGGGGGGGTGGGGGGTGGTCAGGAGGTGAGTTACTCTCCATAGGATTACTCGCCGTAGGATTCCTATCCTTTGACCTGCTCTGATAGCCACAGTATTAATCTGGCTAGTCCAGTTCAGTTTCTGATCAATGGTAAACCCCAGGATGTTGATTACATAGAAACATACAAAGAAAATAGAAGCAGCACGAGGCCATTTGGCCCTTCAAGCCTGCTCCACAAATCATTATAATCATGACTGATCATTAAATTCAATACCCCCCTCATATTCCTTGATCGCTTTAGCACCAAAGAGCCAAATCTAATTCCTTCTTGAAATTACACAACATTTGGCCTCAACTACTTTCTGTGGTAACAAATTCCACAGATTCACCACTCTGGGTGAAGAAATTTCTCCTCGCCACAGTCGTAAAAGGTTTACCCCTTATCTTAAACTATGACCCCTAGTCCAAAGATGTGCAGGTTAGGTAGATTGGCTATGCTAAATTGCCACGAGGTGGGATTGTGGGGATAGGGCGGGGCAGTGGACCTGTGTAGGGTGCTCTTTCAGAGGGTCGGTGCAGAATCAATGGGCCGAATGGCCTCCTTCTGCATTGTAGGGATTCTGAGTCTATGGACCTCCCCCTTACCATTGGGAACATTCTTTCTGAATCTACCCTGTCTAACCCTGTTGACATTTTATTAATGTGTCTCAGATCCCCTCTCATTCTTCTTGTAGAACACGATGAGAGATTTATTAAGAGTGTTGTTCAATATAATCAAGGTGTTGATTTTCCCAAGGCCTGTGCAAATACCCTGCTGACGTAACTACACATCACGTGACGCATAGCCAGATACATAACAGGTTTCAATTTATCTAAATGTTCTGCAGCAGGGGAAGAGGCTACACCAAAAAGGTGTTGATGTTAGCAGGGCTCCAGGCAGTTAGGGCTCAGACAAGCCCTGGGAGCTGTTTGGTGTAATTGGGGAGAGCTGAGAAGGCGGCAGATTGTTGCTTATTCCATGTTAGAGACAGGGATCAGAGAAGCCCTGGAAGTTATTTATAGTGCGGCACAGCCAGGGGACTGGAGTTCTTGGTAGTGCCAGCCTAGTAAAGTAACAGGTTTGCAAAAGAGTTGGAATTGTGTCGGTAATTAGAGGCAGGAATATAGCCTCCAGGAGGAGAGCAATCATTGAGGAATTCGGAGTCGAGTGGTTTTTGAGGAAATTTAGAGGCTAGATCTTCAAAAGGAAAGATCTGAAATCACTTTTTATTTTTTATTTTAAAAAAAAATTTAGAGTACCCAATTCATTTTTTTTTCAATTGAGGGGCAATTTAGCGTGGCCAATTCACCTACTCTGCACATCTTTTGGGTTGTGGGGGCGAAACCAACGCAAACACGGGGAGAATGTGAAAACTCCACACGAACAGTGACCCAGAGCCGGGATTGAACCTGGGACCTCGGCGCTGTGAGGCAACAGGGCTAATCCACTGTGCCCACATCTGAAATCACTCATGAGAGACATGGATTTTTAATAAGATTTCCTGACTCTCGGTGGGCACTGACATCTGGATGGGTTGCTGAGAAATATGAGCGATCTGCCTTGATTGCATCTGCCATTTAATGTGCAGTGTGATGTGTTCGACCACAGTTTACTAGCTAATTCATATTTAACCTTGGTGCTAATGTTTAGTGTTGGAGCATAATATTGTTAATAGTTTTACTTTCTGACTTTGTATAATAAAGTTTTTTTTTTTTTTTTTTTTTTCGTTTTTTTTAAATTTAGAGTACCCAATTTTTTTTCTTCCAATTAAGGGGCAATTTAGCGTAGCCAATCCACCTAACCTGCACATCTTTGGGTTGTGGGGGCGAAACCCACGCAGACACGGGGAGAATGTGCAAACTCCACACGGACAGTGACCCAGGGCCGGGATTCGAACCCGGGTCCTCAGCGCCGTAGGCATCAATGCTAACCACTGCGCCACCGTGCTGCCCGTTTGTATAATAAAGTTAAAGGCTTGTTTAAAACCATGGAATCTTGTGGCTTTATTGTGCTAGTGGGTAACTGGGATTTCAAACTTTGTCTACTTTAACAAAATGTTATTAGTCCCCAACTGGATCGTAACAACCTAATGTCTATATGCTCTGATTTTTCAGCAGACTTACTGTTCAGTGTTTAGATGAAGAGCAGAGGCTGATATTCCACTTCCCTGCTGCTCTGGCTCAGGGTACAGAGCACAGTTGTAATACAGATGTCAAGACTTTGAACGGAAAATATTGAGAATCCAATAATTGATCAGAAGTTTATTGACAAGTCAATTCCCTTTTAATCAACAATCTGGTTTCTTTTGAACTGTTCACACAAGTAAATAGTTTCTAAATTAGGTGTAATCCTACCTTACAACCCATCTCTCTGAAGACACGGGGGTTATTCTGCAGCTTTACAAAACTCTGGTTAGACCCAACTTGGAGTCACTGAGAACAGTTCTGGGCACCACATCTTCGGAAGGATATTTTGGCCTTAGAGGGAGAGCAACGTGGGTTTACAAAAATGATGCCTAGATTAGAGATTGAGTTGTAGTAATAATCTTTATTGACACAAGTAGGCTGACATTAACACTGCAATTAAGTTATTGTGAAAATCCCCAAGTCGCCACATTCCGGCGCCTGTTCAAGTACACGGTGGGAGAATTCAGAATGCCCAAATTACCTAACAGCACGTCTTTCGGAACTGTGGGAGGAAACCGGAGCAGCTGGAGGAAACCCACGTAGACACAGGGAGAACGTGCAGACTCCGCACAGAAAGTGACCCAAGCCGGGAATCGAACCTGGGACCCTGGCGCTGTGAAGCAACAGTGCTAACCAGTTTCAAGGAGAGATTAGTAGTGTCCTAAAAAGTAAGGTTAAAGGGGGGTTGTTGGGTTACGGGTATAGGGTGGATACGTGGGTTTGAGTAGGGTGATCATTGCTCGGCACAACATGGAGGGCCGAAGGGCCTGTTCTGTGCTGTACTGTTCTATGTTCTATTACTCAAATTAGACCTGTTTTCGCTAGAATTTAGAAGGGTTTAAAAAAAATATAAATTTAGAGTACCCTAGGGACTGGTTTAGCACAGGGCTAAATAGCTGACTTTTGAAGCAGACCAAGGCAGGCCAGCAGCACGGTTCAATTCCCATACCAGCCTCCGCGAACAGGCGCCGGAATGTGGAGACTAGTGGCTTTTCACTGTAGCTTCATTTGAAGCCTACTTGTGACAATAAGCGGTTTTCATTTCATTTTTGTTTTCATTTTTCAGTACCCAATTCATTTTTTCCCAATTAAGGGGCAATTTAGCATGGCCAATCCACCTACCCTACACATCTTTGGATTGTGGGGGAAAAACCCACGCAAACACGGGGAGAATGCGCAAACTCCACACGGACAGTGACCCAGAGCTGGGATCGAACCTGGGACCTCGGCACCGTGAGGCAACAGGGCTAACCCACTGTGCCACGGTGCTGCTTTGAATTTAGAATGTTAAGGGGTGATCTGATCAAAGTATTCAAGATATTAACAGGGAAAGATAGGGGAGATAAAGTTAAACTATTTCCACTGGTGGGAGATTCTGAAACTCAGGGCATAGTCTAAAAATGAGGCTAGACCATTCAGGAGAGATGTTAGGAAGAACACCTTCACGCAAAGGGTGGTAGAGGTTTGGAACTGTCCCACAAACAGCTGTTGGAGCTTGATTAGTTGTTAATTTTCAATCTGAGATAGGTTTGGATTTGTATTGGTTTATTATCACGTGTTATGGAGGTACAGTGAAAAGTATTGTCCTGCGTGCAACTCAAACAGATTATTCCGTACATGAAAAGAAAATACATAATAGGCAAACATAAAATGCACAATGTAAATACATAGACACTGGCATCGGGTGAAGCATACAGGAGTGTAGTACTACTCGGTAGAGATCAGATCAGTCCATAAGTCCATTTGTTAAGCAAATATATTGAGGGGTATGGGTGCAAGGCAAGTACATGGAGTTAGGTCACAGATCAGCCATGAAATCATTTTTTAAAAAAAATTTAGAGTACCCAATTATTATTGTTCCAATTCAGGGGGAATTTTAGGGAATTTTGGGTTGTGGGGTGAAACCCACGCAGACACGGGGGGAATGTACAAACTCCACACGGACAGTGACCCAGGGTGGGGATTCGTACCTGGGTCCTCAGCGCTGTAGTACCAGTGCGAACCACCGCCACATGCCGCTCCAGCCATGATCTTGTTTAATGGTGGGACTGGCTCGAGGGACTGAATGGCCTACTCCAGTTCCTATGTTCCTACATATCCCCTTTTATGGCTTGATGTCTAATGTGAAGTACCTTGGGGATATATTACAACATGAAAGATGCTACGTAAATATAGATTGTTGTAATAAGGAATGGCAAATATTTTAAAGGATCTAATTTTTCATGCCTCTCCTCTCTCAGCTGAAGCATATTAACATCAGCTGAAATGCAAACAACAAACTAATTTCAAATGAGCACTAAATATTAATCTCTGTTTACTATAATCATTTTCCTATTTGCCCTTCCAAAAAAGTGAAACTTTTTCTGGCAGCATGGCTGGAAGCACAAGTCGTTCTTTGAAGTAGAGCAGTGCAGGAATAATAATCAAGGTTTCCACTTGGCATCTTGGAACTATTAGTAGAATAACAATTGAAAATGTTCTATTCTCTGAATTGTAATTCCGTAACTTTAAAAAAAAAATTTAGAGTACCCAATTCATTTTTCCAATTAAGGGGCAATTTAGCGTGGCCAATCCACCTACCCTTGCACATCTTTGGGTTGTGGGGGGTGAAACCCACGCAAACACGGGGAGAATGTGCAAACTCCACACGGGCACTGACCCAGAGCCAGGATCGAACCTGGGACCTTGGCGCTGTGAGGCCTCAGTGCTAACCCACTGCGCCACCATGCTGCCCCATATGCAGCTATTTTTGATTAGGGAGATCTAATACTGTAAAATTTCTATTAGATCAGAATTTGGACGTATTTTGGTACATGCTTGTACCTGTCCCCAAGCACAGACATGACCATTTAATTCAGATTTTTTTTGCTTGTGCCCATCTTTAACCAGTATCACAATCCCCATGGGGGAATCATACAAAATAACCAAATTTACAGTATGATCCCCATATGAAGAAATTACAAAAAATATTTCACTTTTTGTAACTTTTACTTTATAATGAATCCGAACCAATGCATATTGTAAACGACAAAATGACAAGCATCCGCATCACTCCTTTCAGAAGTGTGGTACCACGTGCAGTCTCTTTCTTTCCAACTCAACTGATACAGCCCTTTAGAGGCTTTCACCAGCAAGCATATTCCATCCCAAGTCCCTGGATACGGTTAGCACTGACTCGGTGTACGTTTACCAATCTCTCATTCCGGGTTACATCAGCCTTGATGGCATAGCTTTCCAGAGTTCATTTCAACCAACCAACAATACCTGCTTCACAATCTGGTCCTCTGATACAAACACTCGGCTCAACCAACCAACAATAAATGGTTCACAATCTGGCCCTGTGAAACAAACCCTCGGCTCAACCAACCAACAATACCTGCTTCACAATCTGGTCCTCTGATACAAACACTCGGCTCAACCAACCAACAATAAATGGTTCACAATCTGACCCTGTGAAACAAACTCTCGGCTCAACCAACCAACAATACCTGGTTCGCAATCTGGTCCTCTGATACAAACTCTCTGCTCTTTCACATGTCTAAGCTATTCACACCACTTTATAGGATTCACTCTAAGACTTCCTTTTAGCCTGCTGGTGTATCAATTCATCAAGAGCTTCTGGAATTGTATTTTTCTTATTGTCAAACAGAAAACCAATCTTTTAATCGAGCTTTTTGGCTTCTCTTCAAATGAATTCTGAGACCCTCTTTCTTTTTCTGTCTATTTTCTCGCTGTGTCTGCATTTGTTTGCTTATCACTTTCCCCCTTCAGCTCTCCTGCTCGTAGCTCTCCTTTGTGTCTGACCACACGGCATTAGTATCTGTACTTCTTTCCTGCTGGTACTGCTTTCAGGCCAAGAGTCACCAGGTGTGGACCAATGTTTCTTAATCAGAGAAAATTACAACCGATCCCTTTGCAATTGATGCAAACTATTAGACGTCCTTTCAATGATTCTTAAAAGGAGTTACAGATTCCATAGACATTACATACTTTCCTTACAGCCTCAAAGATCTTCACACCAGCTAGGAGTTGATTTCGACTCTGCTTTTCCCTTCGTGTAGGTATCTCACTGAGGGATTATAGTTGGCTATACTAACCCTGACACATCTCCTAGCACTGAATGTCGGTCCCAAAAAGGCCAGATTTGCTCTAATAATTGACATCTGAAACTTCAATGTGAAACAAAAATTTAAATGAATGGAGATTTTTTATTGATTCACAGGATGTGGGTGTTGCTGCCAAGGCCAACGTTTATTTCCCCACTTTACCTGAAGCAGTTAGTGGTGAGCAGTTTTCTTGAACAGCCGTAGTCCATGTGGTGAAGATATTCCCATAGTGCAGTTTGTTTTGTCTGTGGAAAGAGTGACGTGCTACCATAACCCCATGAATCTATTGGAGAACCTGCGTCCTCTCTTCCAAAAAAACAATCCATTACTTAAGGGGGAATAGTAACGCAGCAACCGTGGGAAGGGTCTAATCTCATGGATCACCTCAATCCCTTCACGGACTCTACATTGAAAGCTATGACTTGAATGATAGATTAATTACTTAAATTATGTTGTGTGCGGAAGGAATGATTAAGTCTTGGGTCAGCATGGTAACATAGTGGTTAGCACAATTACTTCACAGCTCCAGGGTCCCAGGTTTGATTCCCAGCTTGGGCCACTGTCTGTGCAGAGTCTGCACGTTCTCCCTGTGTGTGCGTGGGTTTCCTCCGGGTGCTGCGGTTTCCTCCCACAGTCCAAAGATGTGCAGGTTAGGTGCATTGGCTATGCTAAATTGCCCTTCGTGTCCAAAAAGGTTAGGTGGGGTTTCGGGGACAGGGTGGAAGTGTAGGGATATGGTGGAGGGATAGGGTGGAGGTGCGGGCTTGGGTATGGTGCTCTTTCCAAGAGACAGTGCAGACTCAATGGGCCAAATGGCCTCCTTCTGCAGTGTAAATTCTATGGTTCTATGATGTAATAAGTAGGTTTCTCAGTAACCCTTTGTTTTTCCTTTCTGTTCTGTTTTCTCCTTTACCTTGTCAAAAGACATTGATTTCCTTGCCACTGGTGTACTTCCATAGATGTTAGTTATTCTCCATGACCAATGCAGAAGTGATCATTATTCACGTGTCAACAATCTAGGTGAATACTGGAAGGGTGGGGTTAAAATACGTTATATGGTATATTATAATGCCAAGCTAGTAAAATTGCAAATCCCATCGATAACAGCACTGGAAATTTCAGAGGTCTTTTTGGTCTGCTTCCTGCTGTTTTGTTTATGATCTGTTATATGGAGATTCATTTAAAAAGAAATGTCTTTTGATGAGTGCAGCCTACTTAACTTGTAGCTCATTTTAATGTCATGAGCTGTGATTAGAATAGAAAACTAATGGCCATAATAAAGAAATCAGGGATTTATCATGGGACTTGCTAAAGAGGCTTTATCTGTTCGCTTCATGAGAAAGTAGAGGAGTAAATGGAGAGAGAAAGCATGAAACATACATACAGATTAGGAGTAGGCCATTCGGCCCCTCTTCTGCCATTTGATAAGATCATGGCTGATCTGATTTGTGGTCTTTAATCTACTTTGCCGACCACCTTCATACCCTTTGACTCCTTCATTGATCAAGAATATTTCTAACTTGGGGCAGCACGGTGGCGCAGTGGGTTAGCACTTCGGCCTCACGGCGCTGAGGTCCCAGGTTCGATCCCGGCTCTGGGTCACTGTCCGTGTGGAGTTTGCACGTTCTCCCCGTGTTAGCGTGGGTTTCGCCACAGACCAATGGCTTTACATAGAATTTACAGTGCAGAAGGAGACCATTCGGCCCATCAAGTCTGCACCGGCTCTTGGAAAGAGCACCCTACCCCTTACCCACCCTATCTCCATAACTCAGTAACCCCACCCAACACTAAGGGCAATTTTGGACACTAAGGGCAATTTATCATGGCCAATCCACCTAACCCACACATCTTTGGACTGTGGGAGGGAACCGGAGCACCCGGAGGAAACCCACGCACACACGGGGAGGATGTGCAGACTCCGCACAGACAGTGACCCAAGCCGGAATTGAACCTGGGATTCTGGAGCTGTGAAGCGATTGTGCTATCCACAATGCTACCGTTTCTACATTTTTAGATTGTGGGGGTGAGATCTACGCAGACATGGGGAGAATGTTCAAACTCCAGACTGATAGTGATCTGGGGCTGGGATCGAGCCCAGGTCATCGGCGGTCCACTCGGATCTTGTATGTTTCAATAATATCATCTCTCATTCTTCTAAACGCCAATGGATGCAGGCCCAACATGTCCAACCTTTCCTCAGAAGATAACCCGTTCATTCCAGCAATCAGTCAAGAGAACGGCTTTAATGCAATTATATCCTTTAAGTAAGGAAACCAAATCCTACAAGTACTCCATATGTGGTCTCACCTACTCTTTTACAATTTTAGCAAATCTTGCCTATTTTTATATTCCATTCCCCTTGCAATAAACAACAACATTCCATTTGTCTTTCTAATCACTTGATGCAACTGCAAACTAACCGTTTGTGATTCATTTATCAGGACACCAAGATTCCTCTGTACCACAGAGCTCTGCAACATTTCTCCATTTATGTATTAATCTTTTCAGTGTCCATTTTATGTTGATCACCCTGGGGCTGGTTTAACACAGTGGGCTTAACAGCTGGCTTGCAATGCAGAACAAGGCCAGCAGCGCGGGTTCAATTCCTGTTCCAGCCTCCCCGAACAGGCGCCGGAATGTGGCGACTAGGGGCTTTTCATAGTAACTTCATCGAAGCCTACTTGTGACAATAAGTGCTTATTATCATATTATTATTATTATTTGTTCAGATTTGGATTAAAACATCAAGCACAGATAGATTCGGTCCTCACATTGCTGCAACTGTCTGGAGGGATTGCACAATCTGGCTCAAAGACCATTTAATAGCTGCCTTTTTAGGCAGGCAAGCAAGATGGATTTAACGGAGTAGATGAGACATTTGGCAGGGTTGGTCAGCTGGAGAAGTACAGTCTGGTATTAAGGGCAGCACGGTAGCACAAGTGGATAGCACTGTGGCTTCACAGTTCCAGGGTCACAGGTTCGATTCCCCCCTGGGTCACTGTCTGTGCGGAGTCTGCACGTTCTCCCCGTGTCTGCGTGGGTTTCCTCCGGGTGTTCCGGTTTCCTCCCATAATCCAAAGACGTGCAGGTTAGATGGATTGGCCATGCTAAATTTCCCTTAGTGTCCAAAAAGGTTAGGAGGGGTTATTGGGTTACGGGAATAGGGTGGAACTGAGGGCTTAAGTGGGTCGGTGCAGACTCGATGGGCTGAATAGCCTACGTTAGCCTGTCTTTTTGTAGTGAGCTACATACACAAATGTGTATAGCAATGGAGACTGCAGGGAGACACCATTAACTGCTAGTGAGCCAAGTGTACCAGTGGGATCTGAGTAGCATTGTGTAACTTTTCCTCTCCCTGTCCTGGAGCAGTGGTTTGGGTTACTAAAGGATGCAGTCTCAAATAAAGGAGGAGCCTGTAAGGAAAAGTCAGTGTTGATTGTCTTTCAATCAACCAAATGATGCTAAAGCTTCCACAAAACAATGAGCGGTCTGTTCTTTGATAAGCACATGATTGCTTCAGGTTTGTTTGCAGTTCGGTGTAGTTTCAACTGCAAAAAGTAACAACACTTTATTAATGATTTACGACAAGAAACTATTTCTATCTATTTTAAACAGGACTACTTTTCAGTTTCAAAAGTACCGTTTAATTTTATCTCTTGTGCACCAAATCCTGCTCACTCCTAACGTTGTTGACCCCACTTTGACTAATGGCCTCGCAATGACTTCAATTTAAAATTTGTGCGGTGTTGTTTGGTAAGTCCTTTCATGGGAAGATGAGAATTTTTTGACAGATGGTTATGATCTGGCATGCACTGCCCACACAGCCCAAGGGAATACTGAAAGCAAATTCCGTTTTAACTTCCAAAATGGAACTGAATATATGTTTGACAGATAATTTTGTAGGACTGTAGAGAAAGAGCAGGGGAGTAAGGTGATTATATATGATGGAATTAATAGCAAGGAAACAAAATTTGTCGGATACTGAAGTTGATTGTTTAGGTTATTCCCAATGTTTAATCCATCAACCAGGCTGCAGCACAAAGGCCGTGAAAGAATAATGAGAGGTGCTGGCAAGGTAGTACATGGTGCCATCAGACAGAACAGAAGGAGGCCATTCGGCTCATCGAGTCTGCACTGATTCTCCGAAAGAGCACCCTACCAATGTCCACTCCCCCGTCCATCCCGCCCAATCCCAATAACCTAACCTGCACATGCCTGGAGGCGAAGGAGCAATTTAGCGTGGCCAATCCACCCAACCAGCTTTGGACTGCGACAGAAGGAATAAACAACTTTGTGTAGTTAACTCGAGATACTAGGACTATTCCCACAGGAGCAGAGAAGGCTACGAAGAGACTTAATAACCAGTTTTAAAATTAAAAGGTATGTTGCTGATGAGGAAATTATATGTTATAAGGAATTGTCACTGATGAGGAATTAAAAAAAATTGATAATTGTCACTCAGAGGGAGGAGAGAGACTTTTTTTTTCTTATTTTTTAAAATTTAGAGTACCCAATTATCTTTTCCAATTAAGGGGCAATTTAGCGTGGCCAATCCACCTACTCTGCACATTTTTGGGTTGTGGGGGCGAAACCCACGCAGACACGGGGAGAATGTGCAAACCCCACACGGACAGTGACCCAGAGCCAGGATCGAACCTGGGACCTCAGCGCCGTGAGGCAGCTGTGCTAACCACTAGGCCACCGTGCTGCCCTGAGAGAGACTTTTTATGCAAAGTTATTGGAGGATGGAATGCTTGGCCACAAGGAGTAGTTGACCCAGAGAACATTGCATCTTTTCAGGAAAAATGGATAAATATTTGATGCAGGTGATGATTAAAGGGCAGTGGAAAGAAAGTAGTTAATTGGAATTTGTTTAGGCTTTCTCGAGCAAAGAGCCAGCATAGATATGAATGACCAAATGGCCTATCGGCGGCCCGGTAGCACAGTGGTTAGCACTGTTGCTTCACTGTGCCAGGGTCCCAGGTTCGATTCCCAGCTTAGGTCACTGTCTGTGTGGAGTTTGCACATTCTCCTCGTGTCTGTGTGGATTTCCTCCGGGTGCTCCGGTTTCCTCCCACAAGTCCCGAGACGCGTGCTGCTAGGTGAATTGGACATTTTGAATTCTCCCTCTGTGTACCCGAACAGTGTGGTGACTAGGGGATTTTCACATTAACTTCATTACTGTGTTAATATAAGCACACTTGTGACAATAATAAAGATTACTAAAATTATTAAATATTTGTGTGCTAGAAATGCTTTTGTTCTATTTGGCAAAAGTAAGAAATAGTCTCGGAGCAGCAATAGCAGTCACACAGAATAAGGTTTCCAGTATTTGAAAACCTCCTGGAGAAGTACAGATATGTTATCAGCTTAATATTAATTCACTGGATTACCAATCACAGAGTGCAACGCGGCCAGAGAATCCCGGGAGAGCCTTCCAGTGGGCCTCCTGTTTTATCCAAGTCCCACGAGACTTCAGAGCCGCAACTGCACAAAAGATGCTCGCGGAGGTAGGTCTTAAACCTACGTAAGACATACCTGCCCAATATCCACTGGCTTCCCTCGATTCTCCGACCTCTCCAGGGAGCCTGCAGCCAGGCACCGTTCAGCACTGGTCCACAAACGTGAACGGCTCCTGGGGGGGTCTCCTAGGCCACCAGAGACCCCTGGGTGGTGAGGGATACTGCAGGCTGGCTCCCCGGCCCTCCCCCTGGAACATAGGCACCTTGGCACTGCCCAGCTGCCCTTTGGCACTGCACCCTGGCACTGCCAAGGTGCCTGAATGGCACTGCCAAGTTGGCAAGAACACTGCCTGGGTGGCAGTGCAAGGGTGCCCTAGTGCCAGGGTGGCGGCCAGAGCCGAGGGGGGCCTTGCCCATGAAATGAGGGTGGAGACGTGGGTTTGAAGGGTGGGGTTATGTGCAGAGCAGGTAAGTAGGGGCCTTGGGGAGGTTGGGGAGGGGTGATGCATGGGGGTCTTGGAAGGGAGGTTTGCTAAATGGGTGCTTGGGAGGCTTGAAGAGGGGGCCCCTGGGGACCTCATAGCGGGGTGTCTTCACTTGGGAGGTGTGGGGTTGTGCCCATGTGTGTGGGGGTGACATTACCCATGGGTCGGGGTGTGTGGGAGACCAAGAAGCTCACTTGGCGATTGGGGTACCCTTTACAAGTGGCGGTCCGAACTCTGAGTTCAGCTCCCCGGTGCTAAAAAAAATTCTAAGTGTGGGCTAAACCGGTAAGAAACTCCCCGGGGCCCAAAAAAAATGAATAACGGTGGGGACCCGCCGGCAGAACTGACCGGAAACTCCCTGAAAAACCTGCCACAAATTAACTTAGAAATTTTACCAGAGAATCGAGCCCTTAATGTCTTTAGGGAAGTAGAGTGAGACTATAAGTAATGCCTTTCTGGAGCCATTGACATTCCAGAAACACATTTTTTAAGAAGTTCTGTCACACGTGCCATAAAATACATGAATTCCAGCACCACTTTCTGACCCCTTATGACACATTGGTCTTTTTGTAAAAATAATTTTAATTCAAATTTTCAACAAATTTTAACCAACACAACAAAGAAAAAACAGTAATCCCCCAATACAAAAGCAATAAATTAACAAAAAAAAAGAAAAATAAGCGTAAGACCATGAAACCACACCCCCATAGCAAACACGTAGAACCCCACCCCCCCCGGATTGCTGCTGAAGTTGACCGCCCTCTAACACTCCGCCAGGAAGTCTAGAAACGGCTGCCACCGCCGGAGGAACCCTTGCACCGACCCCCTCAGGGCAAACATGACCCTCTCCAGTTTAATAAACCCAGCCAGGTCGTTGATCCAGGATTCCGCGCTCGGGGGCTTCTCATCCCTCCACTGTAAAAGAATCCTGCGCCGGGCTACCAGGGACGCAAAGGCCGGAATACCGGCCTCTTTCACCTCCTGCACTCCCGGCTCTGATGCTACCCCGAAAATTGCGAGCCCCCAGCCCGGCTCCACCCTGGAGCCAACCACCCTTGACAAGGTCCCAGCAACACCCCTCCAGAAGTCCTCCAATGCAGGACACGCCCAGAATATGTGGGTGTGATTTTTTGGGCTCCTCGAACACCTGCCACACCTGTCCTCTCCCCCAAAGAACCAACTCAGCCTGGTCCCAGTTATATGCGCCCTATGCAGCACCTTTAGTTGAATTAAACTAAGCCACGCACAAAAGGAGGAATTCACCCTCCCCAGAGCATCCGCCCACGTCCCCTCATCGATCTCCTCTCCCAGCTCCTCCTCCCACTTCGCTTTCAGCTCTTCCACCGAGGCCTCCTCCCCCTCCTGCATCACTTGATAGATTGCAGAGATCCTCCCCTCACTGACCCACGCCCCCGAGAGCACCCTGTCCTGGACCCCCCTTGGCGGCAACAGTGGAAACTCCGCCACCTGCCGCCTAACAAACGCCCTAATCTGCATATACCTGCAGGTATTCCCTGGGGGAAGACCCCACCTCCCCTCCAACTCCTCTAAGGTCGCAAACTTCCCGTCGAGGAAGAGATGACACATTGGTCTTGATTAAAATGCCTCAAATTTCACCATCTGCAGTGGTGGGAATTGAACCTGTGCCCCAGAGCATCGCTCTGGGTCTCTGGTTTACTAGTCCAGTGACAATATCACTATGCCACCGCTTTCCCACATCTCTCCTTATGAACCAGGAGTCCTCTGCCAATCATCTCCTCTCTTTCTCCTCTCTCTCTCTTCCCCCCCCCCCCCCCCCCCCCGAAACCAGGTAAAGTTGCCGAACCTGCCCAAACCCTTCCCCACAGCCCCAGTCTTTCACTCCCTGTTTCCTAATTGCTGTGGTCCACTTTCCTGGATAACCCCGCTGTGGCCTCCTGTTGCTGGTTTTTCTGCCTAGTTGATTTCTCCATGGTATTGCGCTGCGCTCCACCACACCACCCGTACTCCAAAATATCATTAATTCGATTTTGGGAATATAATAGTGCTTTAGCAATAAGGGGTTAATAACACAATTAATTTCTGTCCTCCTGCAATGATTATAATTGACTTGATTAGAGTGTACCTTTTAGTCATTAGATCTTTTCCTCATTTGACAGATCAGTAAATGAGGATTGTAACTTCAAATGAAAAACTGGGTTTTACAGCCAGGTGATAGCTTTACTGTTGGCTCAAATTACACCATTCATTTTGTACAGTGATGTTTTCTACTTAAGGAGAGACTCAGAGGGACTGATTAAAGGTAATTGGAGCATGGTAAAATGCAGAGAAGTGTCACTTAATGGATGTGGTTCATTTAATTGTAGACTACTTGGAACACCCAAGAAATGCTTAGATTCACTGACAAGCACTGCTTTAATTGGTCTTTGGAATGGCTGTAATTAACCTGATTGCTGTGAGTAAGGAGCTGTATTTTATTTGTATCGGGAGCGGCTGGCACAAAATTGCTTTTAAAACTGCCCCAGTTGCAAGAGTTTAATCAAATGAGTCCAAAGTATCTTCTTCCAGAAGGCTAGACAAGACCTAGAGAACGGAGGATTTTATGAATTTTCATATTCTCGCTGTCCAAAATCAATGTGACATTCAATGTCCCTAAAAGAGAAAACTTTGGAACCTTGTGATTTGTATCTGAGACCTCCATTAGAAGAATTGTTATGCTATTGCTGAAGAGTATCATAGATTAACATAGAATTTACAGTGCAGAAGGAGGGCGTTCGGCCCATCGAGTCTGCACCGGCTCTTGGAAAGAGCACCCTACCCAAGGTCAACACCTCCACCCTATCCCCATAACCCAGAAACCCCACTCAACACTAAGGGCAATTTTGGACACTAAGGGCAATTTAGCGTGGCCAATCCACCTAACCCGCACATCTTTGGACTGTGGGAGGGAACCGGAGCACCCGCAGAAAACCCACGCACACACGGGGAGGATGTGCAGACTCCGCACAGACAGTGACCCAAGCCGGAATCGAACCTGGGACCCTGGAGCTGTGAAGCAATTGTGCTATCCACAATGCTACCGTGCTGCCCCTAAATACGTTTATCTGACATTGCTGTAAATTGAGTAGTTTTTTAAAATTCTATTCGTTCATGGGATGTGAGCATTAGTGACCAATCCGCATTTGTTGCCCATTCCTAATAATCTTTTAGCAGCTGGTGGTGAGTCATCGTGAATTGATGCAGCGCATGTTACACTCTCAAAACTGTGTGGAAGGCGGCCATTCGGCCCATCAAATCTGCACTGGCTCTCTACTTCGTCCCACTCCCTGCCTTATCTCTGTAACTTTGCACATTCTTTCTTTTCAGACAGCAATCCAATTTCCTTTTGAATATCTCGATCAAACTTGCTTCCACCACCCAGTCAGGAAGTTAAGTTCATTCCAGACTCCAACCACCCTCTGGGTGAAAACATTTCCTCATGTTACTTTTGCTCCTTTAGCCAATTAAATTGAATCAGTGCCCTCTATTTCTTGATGCTCGCTTGAGTGGGGACGTTTTCTCACTATACACCCTGTCTGTACCCTTCGGAATTTTGAATACCTCTATCAAGTCTCAGCTTAGCCTTCGTTTCTCCAAGGATAACAGTTCCAACCTCTCCAGTCTATCCTCATCGCTACAGTTCTTGATCCCTGAAATCATTCTTGTGAATCTCCTCTGTACTCTCTTCAATACCTTAACATCCTTTCTCAAGTATGACACCCAAAACTGGACGCAATACTGCAGATGAGACCTAATTAGTGTCTTAGAGACAGGTTTCTGACCCAGCGACAGTAAAGGAATGTCAATAAAGTTCCAAGTCCGGATGTACTGTGGCTAGGAGGGAAACTTGCAGTTGGTGGTGTTCCCATGAGTCTGTTGCCCTTGTCCGCATAGGTGGTAGAGGGCACTGGTTGGAAGGTGCTATGAAAGGAGACTTGGTTAGTTGCTGAGGTGCATCTTGTAGATGGTATACATTGCTGCCACCATGCGCCGGTTACAGATAGGATACCGATGAAATGGGCTGCTTTGTCTTTTATAGCGTTAAGATTCTTGAGTGCTGTTGGTGCTGCACTCATCCAGGCAGGTAGAGTATTCCATCACACTTGTGTATTGTAGATGATGGACAGGCTGTGGGGAATCAGGAGGTGAGTTACTCACTACAGGATTTCCAGCCATTGCCCTGCTCTTATAGCCACAATATATAATTGTCTGGTCCTTTAAATTGCTGGTCAATGCTATCCCTCCCAGGAGGCAGATAGTGGGGGATTCAGCAATGGTAACTCTGTTGAACGTGAAGGGAAGTAGTTAAATTATCTCATTGGAAGTGATCATTGCTTGGCACTTGTGTGGCATGAATGTTACTTATCATTTATCAGCCAAAGCCTGAATGTTATCAAGGTCTTGCTGCATGCAGGCACAATTGCTTCATTATCTGCGAAGTCTCAAGTGATACTGAACACTGTTCAGTCACTAGCCAACATCCACACTTCTGATCTTATTAAGAGAAGGTAATTGAAGAAGCAGCTGAAGATGGCTGGGCCTAGGATATCAACCTGAGGAATTCCTGCAGTGATGTTCTGGACTGAGAAGGTTGGCCTCCAATAGCCACAACAATCTTCCTTTGTGCTAGGAATGACTACAACCAGTAGAGATTTTCCTTTGGTTTCTACTGAGTTCAGTTTTGTTTAGTCACACTGTCAACTGCTGCCTTGATGTCAAGGGCAGGAACTCTCACCTCATCTCTGGAATTCAGCATGTTTAGACCAATGCTGTAATGAAGTTTTGAACTGAGTTGCCCTGCCAGAACCCAAACTGAGCATTGGTGAATATATTATTGCTGAGGACATACCACTTTCTTACATTGTCAGTTGCACTTTCCATCACTTTGCTGATTATTGAGAGTAAACTGATGGAGTGGTGATTGTTTCTTGGATTTGCCTTGCTATTTATGCACAGGACATATTTGACCAACTTTCCACTTTTGCCGGGTAGATACCAGTGGTGTACTGGAACAGCTTGTTAGGAGCACAGCTAGTCCTGGAGCACTAGTCTTCAGTACTACTGCTGGAATGTTGTCAGACCCATAGCCCCTCTGAATTCAGTGCCTTCATCAGTTTCTTGATATTATGTGCATGTAAATCAAATTGGCTAAAGACTGGCTTCTGTGAGGCTGGGGACCTTGAGATGTGGCCAATGGGCCACTTATTCAGCACTTCTGGCTTAACATGGTTGCAAATGGTTCAGCCTTGTCTTTTGTACTGATGTTCTGGGCTTACCATCATTGAGGGTGAGGATATTTGTAGAGCTTCCTCCTCTTGTTAGTTGTTTAATTGTGCACTACCATTCACAACTGGATATGGCACAATTGCTGAGCTTTTAGCTGACCCATTGGTTGTGAGATCGCATAGCTCTGTGTTGCATGCAGCTTCCAGTTTTTGGGGATGCAAGCAGACCTGTGTTGCAGCTTCATCAGGTTGGCACCACATTTTTTACATTAGCTTTTTGCTGATTCTGATATGTTTTCCTGCACTTCTCCGTGAACCAGGATTGATCCCTGGCTTGATGCTAATGGTAGAGTGAGGGATATACCAGACCATAAGGTTACAGATTGTATTAGAGTACAATTCTGCTGCTGATTAATAATAATAATCTTTATTAGTGTCACAAGTAGGTTTACATTAACTCTGCAATGAGAGGGCAGCACGGTGGCCTAGTGGTTAGCACAGCTGCCTCACGGCGCTGAGGTCCCAGGTTCGATCCTGGCTCTGGGTCACTGACTGTGTGGAGTTTGCACATTCTCCCCGTGTCTGCGTGGGTTTCGCCCCCACAACCCAAAAATGTGCAGAGTAGGTGGATTGGTCACACTAAATTGCCCCTTAATTGGAAAAAAATAATTGGGTACTCTAAATTTTTTTTTTTTAAACTCTGCAATGAAGTTACTGTGAAAATCCCCTAGTCGCCACATTCCGGCGTCTGTTCAGGTACACGGAGGGAAAATTCAGAATGTCCAATTCACCTAAACACGTCTTTCGGGACTTGTGGGAGGAAATGGAAGCACCCCAAGGAAACCCATGCAGACACGGGGAGAACGTGCGGACTCCGCACAGACAGTGACCTAGGCGGGAATCGAAACCGGGCCCCTGGCGCTGTGAAGCAACAGTGCTAACCACTGTGCTGCTGTGCTGCCCATGATTGTCCACAACAGGGATGTCTGATTTTGAGCTCTACTTGTTCTTGTGCCCATGGAGCACAATGGTACTAACCACTGTGCTGCTGTGCTGCCCATGATTGTCCACAACAGGGATGTCTGATTTTGAGCTCTACTTGTTCTTGTGCCCATGGAGCACAATGGTAGTGCCACACAACACAATGGGGTCTGGACTCGATGCTGTGAATTGCCGGCCGTGAATCCTGACTTTATAGCACAGTGCTGCCACTGCTGGTGGTCTGTCCTGCTGGTGGGACAGATAATATAATTTCCAGAGATGATGATGGACCAGTCTGGGACTATAAGGTATAATTTGGTGAGTATAACTATGTCAAAGGTGTTGATCACCAGAGAGTGAGCATAAGCTTTTTCAAGTTGGGTTGGTAGACAGTGAATAGTGCAGTGTTGCATGGATTAATGCTGGGCCTCAGCTAGTTACAATCTATACTCATCACTCGGATGAAACGACAGAAAGCAATGTACCAAAGTTTGCTGATGATACCAAGCTGGAAAGAAAAGTATGCTGTGAGGAGGATACAGAGGCTGCAAAGAAATATAGAAAAGTTAGGTGAGTGAGCAACAAGATGGCAGATGGAATATCAGGTAGTGTGAAGTTCTTCACTTTGGTCATAAGAATAAAAAAGCTGAATATTTAAAAAATTTGAGTGTGCATGTATAAAGAATACAAAGTTAGCATGCAGGTTCAGCTAGCAATTAAAGGCATGTTGGTCTTTATTGCAAGGGGTTTGAAGTACAGGAATAAAAACGTCTTGATACAATTACACTGAGTTTTGGTGAGACCACATCTGGAATATCGTGTGCAGTTTTGATTTCCACATTTAAGAAAGGATGTTCTTGCATTGGAAGCGGTACAGTGAAGGCTCACTATATTGGTTCCTGGGATGATCCTATGATGAGAGACCGAGTACATTGAGTTTATAATTCTGTGGAGTTTAGAAGAATGAGAAGTGATATCGTCGAAACCTACAAAATTCTGAAGGGGCTTGATAGGATTGTGACTGAGAAATTGTTTCCACTGTTCAGGGAATCGAAAACACGGGGCACAGTCTCAAGTTAAGAGGCTGTATCATCAGCAAATTTGGCTACAATGCAGTCGGTCTCTCAATCCAAATTATTAAGCTGGATCCTAAATAATTGAGGCCGCAGCACTGAACTGTATGGCACTCTACTTGTTCTAGTTTGCGGTCCGGAAAATGACCCATTTGTTTCCTGTCAGTTGGCCAGACCTCTAACCATGCTAATATATCATCCATAACACCATAAACCCTTATCTTGTGTAGTAATCTTTAATGTGGCACCTTACTGAGTAACTTTTGGAAGTCAAGAACACTACCTCTACTGGTTCCCCTTTATCAACTCAGCTTGTTACATCACCAAAGATCTGTTTCTTTAGGATTAGATGTGGCCACATCTGTCCTATTGGGCGGCACGGTAGCACAGTGGTTAGCAATGTTGCTTCACAGTTCCAGGGTCCCAGGTCCCGGCTTGGGTCACTGTCTGTGCAGAGTCTGCACATTCTCCCCGTGTCTGCATGGGTCTCCTCCGGGTGCTCCGGTTTCCTCCCATGGGTCCCGAAAAATGTGCTATTAAGTAATTTGGACATTCTGAATTCTCCCTCTGTGAACCCAAACAGGTGCCGGATTGTGGCGACTAGGGGTTTTCACAGTAATTTCATTGCATTCAAGCCTACTTGTGACAAAAGATTATTATTATTATTATTATTGGGTGGGTATAAAAGATCCCATAATAGTATTTTGAAGAATAAGAGTGGCATCCTCCCTGATGTCATACTAATATTTACCCTGAACCAATATTACTTGCCGTTTGAGGGAGCTCACTGTGTGTCAATTGGCTCCTGTGTTTAAACATTACAACAGTGATTACATTTTAAAAGTACTTTATTGGATGTAGAGGGCTCTATGAATGAAAACCAGTTGTCTTCTTTCTCTGATCATTCAATTAGCAATCCTGGATCATGGCACATGGCCTGAGAACAAACAAAATATTTGACTTTTTGGACGCATTAATCCATTTTCATGCCTGAATAGGAATTGGTCAGTGAGCAACATGGTGTGGAGTTCAGTCACATAGTTGAAGAAAATACCAGGTTTGAATGCCTTTCTGCACAAAAATAGCTGATCACAACGAAGCAACAGTGGAGTTGCTATCCTTAACTTCAGTGTCATCACTGCGAGAACAAGGGAAAATATTTTTTTTGCTCACTATCCAACAGCCCATGTATATGGTAGGCCTTTACTGGTTGGACTTGGCTGTGATGCTTCCACTGTTGAATAACCTGGTGTTCACTGCTAAAACCCATGCATGGAAGTGGTAACAGATGACTTGGTACTTAAGGAATTGTTTTTGGAGAATGATATCTGCAGCAAGTTTTGGGAGAAAATTGGAAGGTCAACCCTTTAACAAATAACATGACATTGTCCATAATTTATAGTGCACTGTTTGACATTTCAGCTGTTATGAAGGTGAATAGCTGCATACTTTAAGTTATCAATAGTGGGTTTAAGTAGCATGTTTGTTACCATAGAGACTGTGCTTATAAGCAGTGGCCTTTTGTACATCATTCAGTGAGCTTTCATGCGCCTGGAAGATGAATAATTTCCTGTGCTGAGTCTTTGGAGTGGAATTGTTCTTGGTTTGTTTGCATTGACAATACTTTTTCCTTCCTGTATAAATAAATAACTCACTGATATGACATTTTGTTGAACTATAACTACTTGAGAGCAAGGCTAAGATATTTGTAAGTGCAAGTTGGCAGACGAGTGCATTTGGCCACGCTAATCATTTGGACAAGCCACTGCAGATCAAATATTTTGTCTGATTAAAATCTAGAGATTTTCAGAAAGTCAGCAGAGCCCAACTGCACTGGATTAAAGAGAACAATGCTTTTTTTTATATATATTAAATAGATGTTGATTTTTGAAATATTTAGAATAGAGGCTGGGGGGTTTAATGCATGACTGCACTTCCACATACAATAATCTAATGGGAGCAATGACCCCCCCCTCATCCATCACTGTGTTGCCTAAAGCCTCATTTTTTGTCCACTCCTCCATCACGACCAACTTCCCATCACCTTCCCACAGCACCTTCCCATGCAATCACAGGGGGAACACATGCAATTTACCTCTTCCACAGACAAGATCCCAAATACTCCTTTCAAATGACGCAGTGTTTCACTTGCACCTCCTTCAATTTGGTCAATTGTATTCACTGTTCCAAATGCAGCATCTTCTACATTGGGAAGATTAAACGCATACCGGGTGACTGCTTTGCTGAACACCTTTATTGAGCATGACCCCAACCTTCCTGCTGCTTGCCATTTCAGCTCACCATCTTGCTGTCATACCCACATGTCTGATCACTTCCTGGTCTTAAATCCATTTCCCTACCTTCCTGTATTCCTTTAACCAATTTTTAAAGATCAGAAATATATCTATCTCCTTCTTGAAACCAGTTAATGATACAGACTCCTTCGCACTGTGGGGCAGCAAATTCACCACCTTCTGCAAGAAGTAGTTCCTCCTCATTTCAGTTCTAAATTTACCGCATCTCAACCTATCTCCATGACCTCTCATTCTAAATTGCCCCACAAGGGGGAACATTTGATCTACGTTTACTTTATCAATCCCTTTTAATATTTTTGATACCTCGATCAGATCCTCCCTCATTCTTCGAAACTCCAGCAAGTATAAACCCAAACTGTTTAATCTCTCCTCATACATCAACCCTTTCATCCCCGGAATCAATCTAGTTCTTAACACTACCATTAGCATTTCCTTTGCCTTGTGCACAAAACACATTTTTCCAATTTCTCATAGCTCACACATATCCCGGATGTTCTACTTCCTGCTCCATCCCCTCTTAAACAGTATGAAATCCATCCCATTCCTCTGCTTTCTGGCTTTGAAGATGTCATGCAGACTTGAAACATTAACTCTGTTTTTCTCTCCCCACATGCTGCTTGACCTGCTGTGTTTTTCTAGCATTTATTGTCATTCTTTTAGATTTGCAGCTTCACAGTATTTCACTTTTATTGACCTCAATGTTATTGTTTAAATTCCTTCATGGCTGCACCCATCCCTATCACTGTAAACTCCCCCAGCCTGGTAACATTGGCTCCCCTCTGGGATCTTTGTTTTTTGTTAACACCTTTTTTCCCTCAGTCACAATGTAGACCATTCCCTCAGCTACTATGATCTGGTATTCCCCTTTTACACTGCCCGTTGCTCCTTTTTTAAACCTCCTATAAAATCCTAATAATTCCCTGTTTGGTTCAATTAATTATATACATTGATGTTGAGTGTATTCGGATGGGGGGGGGGGGGGTGCTTTTGGATAATTACTTGTGGATAGTAACACTGGTGATGGGTTGTAGAGTTAGGAGCAAAACATTTCTAATGTCTCACTTTCTGAATAACACCAAGTTAAGATTAACTTCTGGTCTCCTTTACCAACTAACTACTGGAGGTTTAACATTATCCATTTTTTCTGATTCTACCTTGAGACGTTTTGCTATGTTAAAGGCTCTATAATTGTTGGCGGCAATTGACTACAAATGTCTCCTAGATCAGTGCTTCTCAAAGTGTGGTACGCGTGCCGGTGCCGGTACGCGAGCCATCGTCTGCCGGTACTTGGAGTGTTTCCAGAAAAGAAAGAGACAGTAATCCTGGATTGGCTTGTTTCGCTCACCGGTCCCTGGCACATTGAAAAAAAACCTGCCGGTATGCCACATCAGATAGTTTGAGATGCACTGTCCTAGATGATCACTTTTTTGTTCTCTCCCCCCCCCCCCCCCTCACACTGACATCTACTTTAAAGGGTAACAAAACCCAAGTGGCAAAGTGACTGTGTTTCTAATCTTCTATCCATTTAGTTGTGGTAATCTTTCTTCAAAAGTTCTGCCTTTCACTGGCGCCCTCTGTGGACTTGCCTTTAATGTGTTAAAGGTCAAGTGCTGTGAAAGAATACTTTTGCAGACTGGTTGAAATCATTTTGGATGTGTTGTTTCACTGAGACTCACTGAGGACGAAAAGATGTGTTGATTCTTGCACATCTGTATGAAATAGTTGTCAGATAGTCATCCACTGTGCATTTTTGCTGGCTGGGTTAGCTTTCCTCCACCTTGTGTTTGACCATGCCTGTTTTTGAAGTTGCTTTAAATTGTTTTTCTTTGTTTGGATGGATAATACTTTTCTGTCCTTCTGCCCACCCCACCAATTCCAAAACAATTATTGTACTTTGGATATGTGATGTTCAATCTGCCTTGTGTACTTTAAAATAAACTTCGAAAAATATGCTTCACATGTTCAAGAAATTTCAAGTGCAAATTAAGTTTCTGCAATCTTTTACAATAGTTTAAAAATTATTGAGTTGGCAGATGGGCTCACAGACAAAACTAGCCATGTTCCCTCAGATTGAATTAACCACCACAGCTGATTCAACCCATTGTGTTCTTGAGGAACTTCTTCAAGATAAGATGGGTATTTTTAGGTGCAAATGCACCTCCTTTTCTCATTTTTGAAAGAATTGAATATTTAATTTACTGAATCTGACTGGACACCAATAAAATTAATAAGTGATTTTTGTATAGTCTTTTTGGAAATAAGCTTTCCATTATTTCGTCAGGCTACTCACAAGTGGTGAATACTTACCACCTTTGGCCAACTCATGAAATGCATTTGGGATAACACCAAGCTCAACCTTTGGATCAAGCTGATGGTTTACAGGGACTGTGATTTCAGCACCCTGCTGTGTATGGCTGTGAAACTTGCAACTACAGGAACAGAAACTCAATTTCCAGCTTTGCTCTTGTGGCACATCTTGGCAAGGCAATATCATGAATGTTCCGAAGTATGCAGGCAGTAATCAAACCAAAGCTACTTAAGTAGATGGGGTTTATTTGCAGGATGGAAGAGTATCTTTTTAATGGTGAGTTAGGCTCCGCTGGAAGAATACTCCTGGAAGTCAGTAGATGGAGTTAGAGGGAAATGGTGCATATATGGAGTTAGAGGGAAATGGTGTATATATAAATGATTTGGAGGAAAATGTAACTGGTCTGATTAATAAGTTTGCGGACGACACAAAGGTTGGTGGAATTGCGGATAGCGATGAGCACTGTCAGAGGATACAGCAGGATTTAGATCTTCTGGAGACTTGGGCGGAGAGATGGCAGATGGAGTTTAATCCGGACAAATGCGAGGTTATGTATTTTGGAAGGTCTAATACAGGTACGGAATATACAGTGAATGGTAGAACCCTCAAGAGTATTGACAGTCAGAGAGACCTAGGTGTATAGGTCCACAGGTCATTGAAAGGAGCAACACAGGTAGTGAAGAAGGCATACGGCATGTTTGCCTTCATTGGCTGGGGCATTAAGTATAAAAATTGGCAAGTCATGTTGCAGCTATATAGAAACTTAGTTAGGCCACACTTGGAGTATAGTGTTCAATTCTGGTCGAGATTTACCAGGATGTTGCCTAGTGTGGAGGGCATTAGCTAAGAGGAGAGGTTGAATAAACTCGCATTGTCCTCACTGGAACAATGACAATGGAGGTTGAGGGGCGACCTGATAGAGGTTTACAAAATTATCAGGGGCATAGACAGGGTGGATGGTCAGAGACTTTTTCCCAGGTAGAGGGGTCAATTACTAGGGGGCATAGGTTTAAGGTGCGAGGGGCAGGCTTTAGAGGAGATGTACGAGGCAAGTTTTTTTACATAGGGTAGTGGGTGCCTGGAACTCGCTGACGGAGGAGGTGATGGAAGCTGGGATGATAGTGACGTTTAAGGGGCATCTTGACAAATACATGAATAGGATGGGAATAGAGGGATACGGACCCAGGAAGAT
Source organism: Scyliorhinus canicula (assembly GCF_902713615.1). NCBI lineage: Eukaryota > Metazoa > Chordata > Chondrichthyes > Carcharhiniformes > Scyliorhinidae > Scyliorhinus > Scyliorhinus canicula. The sequence continues at coordinate 9,079,201 of NC_052146.1, forward strand.
TTTAGTTTAGACGGGCAGCATGGTCGGCGCAGGCTTGGAGGGCCGAAGGGCCTGTTCCTATGCTGTACTTTTCTTTGTTCTTTGTTCTTTGTTCCTGTGAGCTGGCATGCACTAACAACGTGACCGTGTGATCCCAGGGATTACAAGGCTATGAGCTAAGTGCTGGAATATGGGATTATAATGGTTAGGTGGTTGGGTTTGACCGGCAAGGACGCAACGGGCCAAATGGCCTTTTCTGTGTTGTATGATTCTATGACTCAATGACATAACGTCACTTGGAAACTTCATGTGTGGCATACTTGTGGCAGAATGTGCCACTCATGGATTGACCTTCACCTGCATCAACAAAGGTGCATCAAGTAAAGGCACCTCACCAAAATGGATTGATTGCTCCGTGTCCATCATCTCTTGTAGATAGAAGGACGCCAACACATTCAGGTACTGGATATGAGACACTTTTTAAAATTTCTATTTTTGTGCTTAATCCATTTTCAGTGTTAATAAAACTGCCAATTATTCACTGAACATGACTTCCACCCTATCTACCCCCTTTCCACCACCTAAGACACCCAAAACCCAACAGGAAAGATGAATCTACCGTGGCTAACAAAATAAGTTATAAGATTGCATGAAATCAAAGGAAGTGGTTTATAAGGTTGGCAGATAAAGTGGTAAGCCTGAGGATCGGGAGCAATTTACCAACCCAGAAAAGAAACCAAGAAATTGATAAAGGGAAATGAAAATACAAATGTAAGCTAGTGAGAAACATAAGAGAGGACCGTAAAAAGCTTCTTTAGGTTTGTGAAAAGGAAGAAAAGATTAGCAAGTACAAACGTGGGTCCATTTCAGGCGGGGACAGAAGAATTTATCATGGAGAATAGGGAAATTGTGGATGAACTAAACAATTATTTTGTGCTGTCTTCACAGACAAAGATGGAGAAAATCTAGAAATACTAGGGAACCAAGAGGCTTGTGAATATTAACTGAACTAAATTAGTATTAATAAAGAGGTGGTACTCACACTTAATTGGATTGAAGGTTGATAAATCCCCTGGACCCGATGAGCTTCATCCCAGAGTGTTGAAGAAGGTGGCTAGAGAGATAGTGGATGCATTGATGGCTATCTTTCAAAATTCTATAGATTCTATAGATTCCCGCAGACTGGAAAGTAGCAAATGTAACCCCAATATTTAAGAAGGTGGAGAGAGATAGGTAACTGAGAATTGCAGACCTGTCAGTTTGATATTAGTAGTAGGGAAAATGTTAGAATCTATTCCAAACTATGTGACAACTAGATACTTGGACAATAATATGTTTGGGCAGAGGCTGCCTGGATAGTTTGAATGCTAGAGATTAAACAAAGGTTTTCCTGAGAAAAATATGCAAGATATTTATGCTTGGAAACAATGGCAGCAGCCTCTGCGTTTGCAGTGAACAAACTCAGTCATCCAAAGTACCAGAAAGGTGTTGAAGACACCGTATTTTAAATAATTGTGCTGTAAACATCGCATTTACTTCTAAAATAAAGGCTGCTTGATTTTGCAAGCTATTATAGCCAGGTGTGGTCGGGAGATGATCTTTCGTTGAAGAGACAAGTTCTGCAGCCTTCTACAAATTCTGAGACTTTTGTTCTGGCATGGCCAGAGGGAAGAAGAATCATCAGAACAGGCTTTACTGATAATGGTAGGTTTAAGAAGCTCTCTGAAAACTGAGGAAAGCGCCTGGGGACAGTAAATCAAAGTTGCTACTCAGTGAAATGACTAATACCAGGAATTAGTCTTATGGATGTCTTATGAGGAAAGATAGGAGAGGTTAGTTTGTATCCACTAGAGTTTAGACAAGTAAGAGGCAACTTGATTGAAACGTTTTACATCCTGAGGCATATAGACAGGGTAGATGTGGAGCAAATGTTTCCTATTGTTGGAGAATCTCGAACATGGGGGTCACTGTTTAAAATTAAGAAGTCGCCCCTTTAAGGGGCTGGTTTAGCACACTGGGCTAAATCGCTGGCTTTTAAAGCAGGCCAGCAGCACGGTTCAATTCCTGTACCAGCCTCCCCAGACAGGCGCCGGAATGTGGCCTACTCGTGACAATAAGCGATTTTCATTTTATTTCATTTCTTTAAGACGGAGATTGAACCTGTAGTTCAGCACGGTAGCATTGTGGATAGCACAATTGCTTCACAGCTCTAGGGTCCCAGGTTAGATTCCGGCTTGGGTCACTGTCTGTGCGGAGTCTGCACATCCTCCCCGTGTCTGCGTGGGTTTCCTCCGGGTGCTCCGGTTTCCTCCCACAGTCCAAAGGTGTGCTGGTTAGGTGGATTGGCCATGATAAATTGTCCTTAGTGCCCAAAATTGCCCTTAGTGTTGGGTGGGGTTACTGGGTTATGGGGATAGGGTGCTCTTTCCAAGAGCCGGTGCAGACTCGATGGGCCGAATGGCCTCCTTCTGAACTGTACATTCTATGAAAAAAAGAATTCTGTTTTTAAAAAATAAATTTAGAGTACCCAATTCACTTTTTTCCAATTAAGGGGCAATTTAGAGTGTTCAATCCACCTATCCTGCACATCTTTGGGTTGTGGGCAACCCACGCAAACATGGGGAGAATGTGCAAACTCCACACGAACAGTGACCCAAAGCCGGGATCGAACCTGGGACCTCGGCACCGTGAGGCAGCAGGTCTAACACACGTTTAAGATGGAGATGAGAAGGAATATTTTCTGAAGTCTCTGAAACTCCCTCCTCAAAAGGCAGCCTTGGAATATTTTTAAGGCAGCACTGGATAGGTTCTTGATTAACAAGGGGGTGAAAGGTTATCGGGGTAGCCAGGAATGTGGGGTTGAAGTCACAATCAGATCAACCATGATCTTGTTGAGTGGTGGAGCTTGCTTGAGGGGCCAAGTTGAGCCCAGTTCTGGTCACCACGGTGCAGAGATGTACCAGAATGGTCCTGGTGATGAGGGAAGTTAGCTATAAAATTAAGTTGGTGACGCTAAATTACTCGACTTGGAGCAAAGCAGATTGAGGTGGTGATTTGGTGGAGGTGCACGAGAATCATGGATTTGGATAAGGTGGACAAAAGCTGTTCCCATTAGCTGGCACGAGTAGTAGGGGACACAGATCTAAGGTCTTGGGCAAACAATGCGAGGGGAATGTGAGGAAGAACTTATTTCCACAGCAAGTGATAATGACCTGGAACACTGCCCATGAGGATAGTGAAAATTGAAACGCTGAATGATTTCAAAAGGAAATTAGATGGGTACTTGAGGAGAATATATTTGCTGGGCTCCTGAGATAAAGTCAGTGAATGGGACTGACTGAATTGATATACAGACTCAGTAGGCCAAATTAAATCCTTCTCTGTCATAAGGACTCAAAATAAAATGATCAATTCAATTTTGCAATATGCGCGATATTTGTCTTCACGTTTGTTTACAATGCTAATTTCTCGCTTTCCTTTTAGCACTGAATTTACAGAGCCAACTTCTGTTCAGAAAGTGGAAATTTTTTTTATCTTTACAGCAAGAGTGTCCAAAATATAGCCTCTGCAGTCAGATTATCTAGTTATTTATCTAACCTTTTTGGGTGCAAATTGGCTGTCATATTTTCCTGCATTACCATAGTAATGCTACTGTGGGGGCCAGTTTAGCTCAGTTGACTGGACCGCTGGTTCGTGATGCAGAGCAAGGCCAGCAGCGTGGGTTCAATTCCCATACCTGCTGAGGCAATTCATGAAGGCCCTGCCGTCTCAACCTTGGCCCCTGCCTGAGGTGTGGTGGCCCTCAGTTGAAATCGCCACCATTCAGCTCTCCCCCTCAAAGGGGAAAGCAGCCCATGGTCACCTGGGACTTTGGTGAGTTTACTTAATACTTCAAAAGTACTTAATTGGCTGTAAGTCATTTTGGGATGTCCTGATCATAAAGAGCTATACAAATGCAAGTTTGTTCATTTAAATTGTAATACAGTATTAAGATATGTTGGTGTCTGCAACTCGACGTATATGTAATTTAAAAGGAAGATTCAGTTAAATTTTAACGGCGGCCTGCTAAGCTGATGATATACGCTTTGATTGTTCCTTTTGTTGGATCCTATGGAGAGGTATTCCAGCACACTTTCTCTTTTATTTTCTCCTCTCTGTGAGGCATTGTTCCTCATTACTTATTGTATCTGCCCTGTGCACACGACAGTATATTAAAGAAACAGTTTTTTCACAAAGTGAAATAGTACAGTAGTTTTATTTTCTTGTATATAGTGCTTGTAATTAATCACAACACATTTGTGGAACTTCAACATTGTTTCATTTAAAAAAAATAAATTTAGAGTATCCAATTCATTTTTTTCCAATTAAGGGGCAATTTAGCGTGGCCAATCCACCTAGCCTGCACATCTTTGGGTTGTGGGGGCGAAACCCACGTAGACACTGGGAGAATGTGCAAACTCCACACGGACAGTGACCCAGAGCCGGGATCGAATCTGGGACCTCGGCGCCGTGCGGCAGCGGGGTTATAACCCACTGCGCCACCCTGCTGCCCGAACATTGTTTAATTGAGCATTCAATTGAGCTTTAGTTTTTGAAAGATAGAAACATACATAGAAAATAAGGATATTAGGGTCATTCGGTCCTCCGAGCCTGCTCCCCATTTCGTTATAATCATGGCTGATCATCAAGTTCAGTACCCTGATCCCGTCTTCTCTTCTCCCCCCCCCCCCCCCCCCCCCCCCCCCCATATTAGCCCCAAGAGCTATATCTAATTCCTTCTTGAAATTACATCATGTTTTGGCTCGTGGTAACGAATTCCACAGATTCACGACTCTCTCGGTAAAGAAATTTCTCCTCGCCTCAACCCTAAAAGGTTTACACCTTATCTCAAACAATGACCCTTAGTTCTGGACTCCTCCCACTATCAGGAACATTCTTTCTGAATCTACCCTGTCCAATCCTGTTAGAATTTTTAACGTTTCTATTAGATCCCCTCTCGCTCATCTAAACTTCAATGAATATAATCCTAACTGATTTAGTCTGTCCTCGTGAAACAATCCTGCCATCCCCAGGAATCAGCCTGCTAAACCTTTGCACTCCCTCCATAGCAAGAACATCCTTCCTCAGATAAGGACTCCAAAACTACAAACAATACCCCAGGTGTGGCATCACCAATGCCCTATACAATTACAGTAAAACATCGCTATTTCTATACTCAAATTCTGAAGTGATGCTGAAGTTTTTATGTTACCCCTCTCGTTTATTTGAAAACATCATCAATTAGAGTGTTTTCGCTTTCTGTTTAAATAGAAAGTACCGAGTAAGACCTTGTGCATTCATCATCTGATTTGGTTCAGGGAACCAGCTGTCTGGAGCAGGCTCCCATTGATTATGTTGTTAAACCTATTCTCTGCAGAGTAAACTGGTTTCACAGGTCTGCAGATGGATTACCAAAAACATGGTTTATCGCTATAATTATGAGAAACCACTGAAAGATTATAGGATGTCGAAATGAAAATGCAATTTACAACTGGCTAGAACACACAGCTGTTTTCAGTGGGATCAAGACTTTAGCAAACCTCAATGCCAAGTTAAAGATTAGCAAATTGGGCAAAGAAAGAAATCTCATTTGGTTCATGATTTTTCACATCCTCTGGTCACCCTGAATGCAACCAGCTAATCATAGAATCATAGAATCCACAGTGCAGAATGAGGCTATTCGGCCTATCGAGTCTGCAACACCCTTGGAAAGTGCGCCCTACTTACGCCTCTGCCTCCACCCTATCCCTGTAACCCAGGCACCCCACCTAACCTTTTTTTGGGCACTAAGGGGCAAATTAGCATGGCTAATCCACCACCGTTGGACTGTGGGCGGAAACCGGAGGAAACCCACGCAGACACGGGGAGAAAGTGCAGAGTCTGCACAGACAGTGACCCGTGGCCAGAATTGAACGTGGGACCCTCTTCTGAGTTGGGGGGGAAGGGAAAGTGAAAGCGACAGGGAGCATGGAGTTAAATGGCAAGATACGCAGGAGGATAACACGTAGGCAGGTGGATTTAAGCTTGAGGCAGACTAGGAATTCAACAAAAAGGAAGGATAACTTTGGACATCTTAGGACTTCCAATATCTGTAATGATAAGAAAGTTAGCATTAAGGCACTTTACCTGAATGCTCGTAGCATTTGTAACAAAGTAGACGAACTAATGGCACAGATCATCGTGAATGATTATGATGTGGTAGGCATCACAGAGACATGGCTGCAGGGGGTTCAGGACTGGCAGTTAAACATCCAAGGATATACAACCTATCGAAAAGACAGGGAGGTGGGCCGAGGGGGTGGGGTTGCCTTGTTAGTTAAAAACAAAATTAAATCTATGGCACTAAACGACATAGGGTCGGATGATGTGGAGTCTGTGTGGGTAGAATTGAGGAACCACAAAGGCAAAAAAACCATAATGGGAGTTATGTACAGACCTCCTAACAGTGGTCAGGACCAGGGGCGCAACATGTACCGGGAAATAGAAAAGGCATGTCAGAAAGGCAAGGTCACGGTGATCATGGGGGACTTCAATATGCAGGTGGATTGGGTAAATAACGTAGCCAGTGGATCCAAAGAAAAGGAATTCATGGAATGCTTACAAGATGGCTTTTTGGAACAGCTTGTCATGGAGCCCACAAGGGAGCAGGCTATTCTGGACCTAGTGCTATGAAATGAACCAGACTTTATAAAAGATCTTAAAGTAAGGGAACACTTAGGAAGCAGCGATCATAATATGGTTGAGTTCAGTCTGCAGTTTGAAAGAGAGAAGGCAAAATCGGATGTAATGGTGTTACAGTTAAATAAAGGTAATTACGAGGGCATGAGAGAGGAACTGGCGAAAATCGACTGGAAGCAGACCCTAGTGGGGAAGACAGCAGAGCAAAAATGGCAGGAGTTTGTATGCATAATTGAGGACACTGTACAGAGGTTCATCCCCAAGAAAAGAAAGATTATCCGGGGAGGGATTAGACAGCCATGGCTGACAAAGGAGGTCAGGAAATGTATCAAAGAAAAAGAGAGATCCTATAAAGTGGCCAAAAGCACTGGGAAATCAGAAGATTGGGAAGGCTACAAAAACAGAGGTTAACAAAGAGACAAATAAGGAAGGAGAGGGTCAAATATGAAGGCAGGCTAGCCAGTAATATAAGAAATGATAGTAAAAGTTTCTTTCAATACATAAGAAACAAACAACAGGCCAAAGTAGACATTGGGCCAATTCAAACTGATTCCGGAAGGCTAGTGATGGGAGACGAGGAAATGGCTGGAGAACTTAATAAGTACTTTGCGTCTGTCTTCACAGTGGAAGACATGAGTAATATCCCAAAAATTATAGAGGGTCAGGGGGCTGAGTTGAGTATGGTTGCCATTACAAAAGAGATGGTGCTAAAAAAGCTAAAAGGTCTTAAAATTGACAAATCTCCTGGCCCCGATGGGCTACACCCTAGAGTTCTGAGAGAGGTGGCTGAAGAAATAGCGGAAGCGTTGGTTGAGATCTTTCAAAAATCACTGGAGTCAGGGAAAGTCCCGGACGATTGGAAGATTGCTGTTGTAACCCCCTTGTTCAAGAAAGGATCAAGACAAAAGATGGAAAATTATAGGCCAATTAGCCTAACCTCGGTTGTTGGTAAAATTCTAGAATCGATCGTTAAGGATGAGATTTCTAAATTCTTGGAAGAGCAGGGTCGGATTAGAACAAGTCAACATGGGTTTAGTAAGGGGAGGTCGTGCCTGACGAACCTGTTAGAATTCTTTGAGGAGGTGACAAGTAGGTTAGACCAGGGAAACCCAGTGGATGTGGTCTATCTGGATTTCCAAAAGGCCTTTGATAAGGTGCCACACAGGAGGCTGCTGAGTAAGGTGAGGGCCCATGGTGTTCGAGGTGAGCTACTGGCATGGGTTGAGGATTGGCTGTCTGACAGAAGGCAGAGAGTTGGGATAAAAGGTTCTTTTTCGGAATGGCAGCCGGTGACCAGCGGTGTCCCACAGGGTTCAGTGTTGGGGCCGCAGCTGTTCACCATATATATTAATGATCTGGATGAAGGGACTGGGGGCATTCTAGCGAAGTTTGCCGATGATACAAAGTTAGGTGGTCAGGCGGGTAGTGCTGAGGAAGTGGGGAGGCTGCAGAAGGATCTAGACAGTTTGGGAGAGTGGTGCAGGAAATGGCTGATGCAATTCAACGTGAGAAAATGTGAGGTCTTGCACTTTGGAAAAAAGAATCCAAGCATAGACTACTTTCTAAACGGTGAGAAAATTCATAATGCCAAAGTACAAAGGGATCTGGGAGTGCTAGTCGAGGATTCCCTAAAGGTAAACATGCAGGTTGAATCTGTGATTAAGAAAGCGAATGCAATGTTGTCATTTATCTCAAGAGGGTTGGAATATAAAAGCAGCGATGTGCTACTGAGCCTTTATAAGGCTCTGGTTAGGCCCCATTTGGAGTACTGTGTCCAGTTTTGGGCCCCACATCTCAGGAAGGACATACTGGCACTGGAGTGTGTCCAGCGGAGATTCACACGGATGATCCCTGGAATGGCGGGTCTAACATATGATGAACGGCTGAGGATCCTGGGATTGTATTCATTGGAGTTTAGAAGGTTAAGGGGAGATCTAATAGAAACTTACAAGATAATACATGGCTTAGAAAGGGTGGACGCAAAGAAACTGTTTCCGTTAGGCGAGGAGACGAGGACCCGTGGGCACAGCCTTAGAATTAGAGGTGGTAAATTCAGAACAGAAATGCGGAGACATTTCTTCAGCCAGAGAGTGGTGGGCCTGTGGAATTCATTGCCGCGGAGTGCAGTGGAGGCCGGGACGCTAAATGGCTTCAAGGCAGAGATAGATAAATTCTTGATGTCGCGAGGAATTAAGGGCTACGGGGAGAATGCTGGTAGGTGGAGTTGAAATGTCCATCAGCCATGATTGAATGGTGGAGTGGACTCGATGGGCCGAATGGCCTTACTTCCACTCCTATGTCTTATGGTCTTATGGTCTAATAGAAGTATGTGGATATAAATTGTCGGCTCATTTAATTTTATTAAGTCTGCACTTAATCTCAATTTGGTAACAACATCTTGGTGTGGTAAAGGACATAGATACTGTACTGCACTAGTTTAAAACTGGAAAGGAATGATTTTACAACATCTTGTAATTGCTTTGCCAAACTTTGGACATGTAACTTACCCCACCCACCACTGTAATTCAGTCAAGTTATAAGCAGCCTTCAACCTTGCCCCAACCAATTGCCCCAACCAATGCATGTGACAGTTTTTTGTGTGTACAATTAAAGCACTCACTCAAAAATGAAGAGAGAGCCTCAGCAGCGAATCCCCCCGCCCTCACAAGAGCTCCGTTTACTGTACTAACATTCAGTTTATCTTGCCAATTGCCTTTCATTTTTCTGATTGTTAAATTAATGCTGATTAATTATGAGGAGAGTTTTATTTACAAATTGATGTACTCTGGCACTAATTGAGGACTGCCCAAATGTATTCAACCAGGCAGAAGAGAGATAATTTCATTGTATTTAATTTAATCATAGAAATGAAGAGGATCATGCTTTAACCCTAGGTACTAGTCAGTTTCTAGTAAAGTCAAAAATGTTCATTAACAGTGATTCTGTGACAAAACAATGAAGTATGGGCCCACACGCTTGTTGCACATTAATCTGTTATTTTGAAACAATGACGCTTGTCAGGCACTTCCTGCTGGGACTTGTACCGACACGATAAGATAGAATCATAGAATGGTTACAGCACAGCCTGTGTTGGCCCTCTGCAAGAGCAGGTCAGTTAGTTTTTGTTTAAACTCTCTGGCCCTTTTCCATAGCCGCGCAATTTCCTTTCCTTCAACTGCTTATCCAATTTTCTTTTAAAAGCCATAATTGAATCTCCTTCACCACCCTTTCAGGGGCAGTGTGTTCAAGATTGTAACTTTTCACTGTACAAAAAACGTTTTCCCTCGAATCACCTTTAATTCTTTTGCCAATCGCTTTAAATGTGACCTGTGGTTCTTGACCCATCGACGGGAACAGTTTCTCTGTCCAATCTTATCTAGATCAGTGTTGGCCTGTTGTAGCATTTCTAGCACTCTGGCTAAACAATCCATAATTAGTTTTAATCGTTGTGATCATACGGTTACACAGTAAACATTATTTTAAATTAGTTGGAATGAACTGAGCTGATTCAGCTGCAATTATTTTATTGAGCCATTTTACAACAAGATTGCAGCAGTTTCCTTGGTGGAAAGCCGGACTTTGTGAAAAGATTAACTTGTTTATTTATGTGTGGCTGTCTAACTTTCGACATTTGATATGAATTATTGCTCACATAGCAGTATTACAGGGCGTTGCACTTTGATAACATATCCTAGATCACCTATTGTAAAGGCTCAGTGTGATAAACTACTGTATCAGATTGTTTGCCTTCAGGATTATGGGAACTAATTTGATAGCTCTGTCAAAGAGCCTGTACAGCATGATGGGCCTGATGGTTTCTTTCCAATTCTAGGATAAAGTGACTAACTGTGACTGGGCAAGTTATGACCCACAACATGCACTTTCAGAGATATTTGCTGTGACTTGAGAAATTGTATTCACTTGTATGGAAGCAATAGCAACCTGTTAAATATTGTTTCCCGTTATTTACTAAGTTTTTGTCTCTTTTAATAATAATCTTTATTATTGTAACAAGTAGGCTTTACATTAACACTACAATGGAGTTACTGTGAAAATCCCCTAGTCGCCGCATGTTCGGATACATTGAGGGAGAATTCAGAATGTCCAAATTACCTAACTGCACGTTTTTCGGGACTTGTGGGAGGAAACCGGAGCACCTGGAGGAAAACCACGCAGACACGGAAGCAGACTCCTCACACAGTGACCCAAGCCAGGAATCCAACCTGGGACCCTGGTGCTGTGAAGCAACATTGCTAACCACTGTGTTACTGTGCTGCCCATTTAATAATGTATTCTGAGCAGAAGTTCCCATTCATCCAAATATCTATTGTTTTTCTCAAATTGTTATTCAACTTTGACTGCGCAACAAGTGGATGATAGGAGTCACACCTTCCACGGCCAAAGGGAATAATGAGAGGCAAGTTGACCAGGAAGAACAGGTGGATGTGGTTTATTTAGAATTGGATTGGATTGTTTATTATCACGTGTACCGAGGTACAGTGAAAAGTATTTTTCTGCGAGCAGCTCAACAGATCGTTAAGTACATGAAAAGAAAATATATAATAGGGCAACGCAAGGTACACAATGTAAATACATAAACACCGGCATCGGGTGAAGCATACAGGGGTGTTGTATTAATCAGGTCAGTCCATAAGAGGGTGATTTAGGAGTCTGGTAACTCCTAACTCCTAAAGTCTCACATAGCAGATTATTATGTAAAGTTAAAGCGCATGGGATTACGGGTAGTGTCTTGAGATGGATCGAAATCTGGTTAGTAAACAGAAAGCAAAAAGTTGAAATAAATGGGTCTTTTTCTGATTGGCAGACAGTGATTAGTGGGGTACCACAGGAATCTGCTAGGACACCAAACGTTCACATTATATATTAATGATCTGGATCAGGGAAGTAAATGTATTATCTCCAAATTTGCAGATGATAAAGAGTTGGATGGGAGAGTGAGGCTGAGATCTTCAGCGGGGTTTGGACAGGTTGAATGAGTGGGCATATGCATGACAGATGTAGTATAATGTGGATAAATGCGAGGTTATCCGCTTTGGTAGCAAATATAGGAAGGCAGATTATAATTCAAATGGGTGTAAATTGAGAGAGGTGGATCCTCAGCGAGACCTTGGTGTCCTCCTGCATCAGTCACTGAAAGTAAGTGTGCAGGTGCATCAGGCAGTAAAGAAGGCAAATGGTATGTTGGCCTTCATAGCAAGAGGATTTGAGTATAGGAACAGAGATGTTTACTGCAATTGTATAGGGAATTGGTGAGGCCACACCTGGAGTATTGTGTGCAGATTTGGATTTTGTTTATTGTCACGTGTACTGAGGTACAGTGAAAAATATTTTTCTGTGAGCAGCTCAAACAGATAATTTAGTACATGAAAAGAAAGTAAAATAGAAAGAAAATACATAATAGGGAAACACAAGTACACTGTAAATACATAAACACTGGCATCGGGTGAAGCATACAGGAGTGTAGTATTAATCAGGTGAGTTCATAAGAGGGTCATTTAGGAGTCTGGTAACAGCAGGGAAGAAGCTGTTTTTGAGTCTGTTTGTGCATGTTCTCAGACTTTTGTATCTCCTGCCTGATGGGGGAAGTTGGAAGAGTGAGTAAGCCGGGTGGGAGGGGTTTTTGATTATGGCCTCCCCTTTAGGCCTCCCCGCCTTGTCTGGAGCTTTTGGAATATTTCCTTCCATTGCAAGTACTGCGGAAATTCAATGTTTTATGTCCTGGGGCTTGTGTTACACAGGTGGCATTGGGATAGTTTCTTCTCTGCTTCCCCCTCCCAGCTCACTCCAGTGGTAAAATGGCAGCTGTCTACTTGGCACTTCTTTATTCATCACAGTTGATAGTCAGATAATTCTCAGGTGGAAGACTTTACAAGCCGACGACTGCACAGGGTTGAAGAATTGTCACAATTCCTTTTCTTGTTATCAAATTTAAATGAATTCTCTTGGATGATTCCTGCAGAAATACTTGTCTTGTTTGACTGTATTTAATAGTACTGACACTGCATATCTGGAATGTGTGCAACAAAGCAACTGTATTCTGACATATACGGTAATTAAGATTTATAGTCTGGTGTCATAAAGCAATCATTGTAATAGCTGTACAGGTAGGTTCCTCATTTGAAAAGTTTGATATAGTACAAAATAGGCCAATCAAACTAAGATTCCAATGAAAAACGCTTCATTGCATTTAATCTTTAAGATCTGAATGAATACTTTTGTATTGGATCAGTTGATAAATACATTACTAAACTGTATAGACCAGTGAAGTCCCCAGTTTTGTCCGTACCCCATGCTTGGTTAGTGTGTCACTGGGTAAATTTCATTTTGGGGGCCAGGAAGCTGCTGAGGTGAAGAAGCACTGCTTTCATAGAATTTACAGTGCAGAAGGAGGCCACTCAGCCCATCGAGTCTGCACTGGCCCTTGGAACGAGCACCCCACTTAAGCCCACACCTCCACCCTATCCAAGTAACACCACCTAACCTTTTTGGACACAAGGGCAATTTATCATGGCCAATCACCTAACCTGCACATCTTTGTACTGTGGGAGGAAGCCCATGGAGACACAGGGAGAACATGCAGACTCCGCACAGATAGTGACCCAAGCCGGGAATTGAACCAGGGACCCTGGAGCTTTTAGGGCAACTGTGCTAACCACTATGCTACGGTGCTGCCCTCACTTTCTCACTTAACTTGCTGCCCAATAACCCCTGCTATGAAGTGTTGATGTGTATATTAAGTGAGGACAGGATTGGACTAGGCTGTGATTTTTTAAGCAAACCGGATTTTTTAAATGGACTGACAAACACAAAATACATAAGCCCAGAAAACTGTCATTGATATGGAGTTAGTGGATCATGAGTAAGGACTTTGGGACCAGTGTTAGATTAATGGAAGCAGCTTGTGTGGGGAACAACTAGCTTTATAGATTGAGCAAAACAGGGCAGAGGTAGACTGTAAAACTCATAAATTCCCACAGGCTTCTATTATTGCCACATTTAATTGCTCCAACTGCCATAGCAGGGAGGCTTATCAGCTGCTGTTCTAGCAAGTGTTTGGTTTAGATAAGTGTAGAAGTCTGATAAAATACTGATAACAATAGCATGATAGGGATGTTTTGAAATTCTTTTGACTTAAGCCTTGGATCATCCCAGCGTGTTTGCTCCAAAACTCTCTGGTTGCTTGAACCTTTCAAGTTTTCTCTGCACTGCTTATCTTCACTCAACAAGTGACGCTTTACTTTCAGCTGGACCTGAATTGACCAAGTTTGCAGGATTCAGTTTCATCCGTCATATCTTTGTCTTCCGATTTAGTTTGAAGGAAAGTTGTTGGTGAAATCAAGTTACGAGGAAGCACACAAGGTATAAACTGATCGCTGAAAACTGTTTAAAGGAGCCTTTAAAGGAGTGTGGTAAATGTGGAGGTGTGTCTGGAAGTAGATCTAAATAAAAGTGATGGGGTTTTATTTAAAATAGATTTCTTATGATAAATACTTCAGACAATGATATGGAAAGATCAGTAATAAGCTATAACATTTTTATTGTTTTAGAATAAGAAATGCCGGCTGGCGCAGTGATTAGCAATGCTGCTCAAGGCACCAAGGACCCAGGTTTTGATTCCGGCCCCAGCTCACTGTCCGTAAGGAGTTTGCACATTCTCCCCGTGTCTGCGTGGGTCTCACCCCACAACCCAAATATGTGCAGGGTAGGTGGATTGGCCACGCTAAATTGCCCCGTAATTGGAAAAAAAATTGGATACTTTAAATTTATTTTAAAAAAGAATAACAAATACTATTGGTCCTTTGTTTTGTTACAACATTTTCCTTCCAAACACATTGTGAATGGTGAAATGAAATGAAATGAAAATGAAAATTGCTTATTGTCACAAGTAGGCTTCAATTAAGTTACTGTGAAAAGCCCCTAGTCGCCACATTCCGGCGCCTGTCCGGGGAGGCTGGTATGGGAATTGAACCGTGCTGCTGGTCTGCCTTGGCCTGCTTTATAAGCCAGTGATTTAGCTCAGTGTGCTAAACCAGCCCCTGGTGTTATGTTAACTTGATAACTTATCCATTAAATAAAAAAAATAGCCTTAGCTGTATTCATAGTACTACTTGTATTAATATTTAAAGCAGTGGTGTAGTTGTATTGTTTGGACTGTTAATCCAGAACCCAGGTTGACACTCTGGGGATTAGCGTTCGAATCCCACGGCAGATTGTGAAATTTTAATTCAAACGTCAAACGATGACCATGAAGCCATTGTCAATTGCCGTAAAAACCCATCTGGAGTCCTTCACTGCTGTCCTTTAGGGAAGGAAATCTGTCATCCTTGCCAGGTCTGGCTTACATGACTCCAGATCCATGGCAATATGGTTGACTATTGAATGCACTCTGAAGTGACTTCTCAGTTCAAAGGCAATTAGAGATGGGCAATAAATGCTAGCCCAACCAGAAATGCCCAAGAAGGTAAGAGGAAGGCAAGAATTGGCATTAGACCTCTAGAAAATGAGGCTGGAGAAGTATAGGTGGCACGGTAGCACAGTGGTTAGCACTGTTGCTTGACATCTCCAGAGACCTGGGCACAGACAGTTTGGGTCACTGTCTGTGCAGAGTCTTCACGGTCTCCCCAGGTCTGCGTGGGTTTCCTCCCACAAGTCCCAAAAGTTAGGTGGCTTGGACATTCTGAATTCTCCCTCAGCGTACCCGAACAGGCGCCGGAGTGTTGCGACCAGGGAATTTTCACAGTAACTTCATTGCAGTGTTAATGTAAGCCTACTTGTGACACTAATAAAAATGATTCTGATTATTATTATAGTAATGGGGAACAAAGAAATGGCAAAGAATCTGAATAGGTTCTTTGCATCAGTCTTCGGTAGAAGACACGAGGGGCATACTAGAAGTTCAAGAGAGTCGGGGGGTAGAGGTGAGTATAGTGACCATCGCTAAGAGAAGATGCTGAGGAAGCTAAAAGGTCTGAAGGTGGATAAATCACCCGGACCAAATGGACTACAGGCCAGGGTTCTGAATGAGATACCTGAGGAGATTGTGGAGGTATTGGTGGTGACCTTTCAGGAATCACTGGAGTGAGGGAGGGTCCCAGGGAACTGGGAAATGGCTAATGTAACACTGCTGTTTAAGAAGGGAGGGAGGCAGAAGAAGAGAAATTATAGGCTGGTTAACTTGACTTCGGTCATTGGTAAGAGTTCATTATTAAGGATGAGAATCTGGAGTACTTGGAAATGCATGGTAAAATAGGGCCGAATTAGCACCACTTTGTCAAGGGGAGGTCACACCTGACAAATCTGTTAGAATTATTTTAGGACAGAACGGTGGCGCAGTGGTTAATACCGATGCCTGACGGCGCCGAGGACCCGGTTCAATTCGGCCTTGGGTCACTGTCCATGTGGAGTTTGCACATTCTCCCCGAGTCTGCGTGGGTTTCCTCCGGGTGCTCCGGTTTCCTCCCACAAGTCCAGAAAGACGTGCTGTGTTAGGTAATTTGGACATTCTGAATTCTCCATCAGCGTACCCGAACAGGCGCCGGAGTGTGGCGACTAGGGGTTTTTCACAGTAACTTCATTGCAGTGTCAATGTAAGTCTACTTGTGACAATAAAGATTATTATATTATTATTATTATAGACTATTTTCTAAATGGGGAAAGACCGGAAATTTGAAGCACAAAGAGACTTAGAGTCCTAGTTCAGGATTCTCTTACGGTCAATGTGCAGCTAGGAAGGCAAATACAATCTTTTGTTCTATAAATTTACAATACCTAATTAATTTTTCACAATTAAGGGGCAATTTAGCGTGGCCAATCCAACTACCCTGCACATATTTGGGTTGTGTGGGCGTTGATGGTGATCTTTCAGGAGTCACTGGAGTCAGGGAGGGTCCCAGAGGTTGAGGGGGTGAAACCCACACGAACACGGGAGAATGGGCAAACTCCACATGGACGCAATCCCAGTGCTATCCACTGCGCCACATGCCCCCCCAAAATTTGGAATATTGTGCACAGTTGTGGGCCCCGTCCGTAAGGAAGCATGTACTCACCTTGCAGGTGGTCCAGAGGAGGTTCACAAGAATGATCCCAGGAATGAAGGGCTTGTCATATGAGGAACGGTTACGGACTCTGGGTCTGGAGCTCCAAAGGATGAGGGGGGTTTTCATTGAAACTTGCATAATAGTGAGAGGCCTGTATAGAGTGGATGTGGAGTAGATATTTCCACGTAGGAGAGACTAGAACCTCAGGGCACAGCCTCAGACTGAAGGGACGATCCTTTAAAACAGAGATGAGGAGGAATTTCTTCAGCCAGAGGGTGGTGAATCTGTGGAACTATTTGCCGCAGAAGGCTGTGGAGACCAAGTCACTGAATGTCTTTAAGACAGAGATAGAAAGGCAGCATGGTGGCGCAGTGGGTTAGCCCTGCTGCCTCACGGCACCGAGGTCCCAGTTCGATCCTGACTCTGGGTCACTGTCCGTGTGGAGTTTGTATATTCTCCTCGTGTTTGCGTGGGTTTCGCTCCCACAACCCAAAGATGTGCAGGGTAGGTGGATTGACCATCCTAAATTGCCCCTTAATTGGAAAAAATGAATTTGATACTCTAAATTTTTTTTTTAAAAGATAGAGATAGATATGTTCCTGATTAATAAGGGTATCAGGGGTTATGGGGAGAACGTAGGAGAATGGGGATGAGAAACAGATCAGCCATGATCGAATGGTGGAGCAGACTCGATGGGCCGAATGGTGTAATTTTGCACCTCTATCTTATGGTCTTATTATAGTGTTTTTTTTAAAAACTGCCTTTGTTTGCACTCTGGTGACAGGAGGCGGGAGTGTCTCAGAAAACTTTCATCAAAATCTGAGATGATTGAGCAGGCACTTGTTGACTTTTATAGACCATCTGCATTGTAATCTGGGGATTGATCTATATACATCAAGTAAATTAAATGGTCTGGGGCATCTGCTAGGCTGTGTAAAATGGCTCAATACTGTAATGAAATGAGGGTGAGAAATTCCTGCTGTAAACATTCGCATTTCTAATTTGTATTGATCTGCCAATGACAAATGATCAAAATAAATCAGCAGAAGCTGACATCGGCGAGACTAGATACCTTCAATCGTTCAACATATACAATAATATTACATTTGTGTTGTCAGATTTTTTATTGATTCTTGGTCATGTTGATTTATTTTACATCTGCTTAGCACTATTTATTATGGTTTGTGGTTCATAAGGAAAAAATGTTTAGATGTTACTGACAAGTTTCTAAATAAATTGATTGGTTTAGAAAATTGAAGAAACACTTAGTTATAGAAAGCTATTCCAAAACCATTATATATGGCCCCGGTGTGTTAATAATCCGTAGAGTTGTGCAAGTTCCTAAATTAAATCCCAGATCTACACTGAGCTGTCTAAACTTGAACCAAGGGAAAGATCCTTCAATTGACCTTGGCACATCTTGGCTGACAAGGTTAGAAATAATAAACCAGCCACTGTGCTTTACATGTGAATATACATTCTCTTTATTTTAACTTGGCACATGAATAGTAGGTCTGAAGATTACTAATTGTGAAATGGACAAACTTATTTTTGTTTGACCAAGATTTGGCAGTAGTACCCAAGCAGCTATATAGATGATGCAGTAGCTGCTTTTATATTAGTTTACTGAAGTGTTTGTCACCAGCAACTAACAACTAGGTGGAAGATGCACTATTCTCAGTATGCCATTGGTTTAAGGCTGTTGCTTTCGCTAATGTCTGAAGCTTGAATAAAATAAAAATTTAAGAATTGGATAAAGAAGCTTGGCTAAAATAAAGTTTGAAGAATGGAATTAAAGCGGAATTAATGAGAGTGCAGCTGTTTGGAGGGGGTTCAAGATGTGAATTAGGGTAGGTAACAGACTTAAGTGAAGAGAGGAATAATAGCGTACAGAATTTTAGGTGTCAAGACCTCAGAAGAGATTAGTTGTAAGTGGAGACATGAAAATACGGTTCATGCCTGAATGCTAAAAGCCTGACTTCTAATAAAGATGTTTAGATAGTTTGAAATGGAAATATGTTATATAAGTAGCTGCGTAGCTCTGCACTAATGGGCGGAAGAAAGGGGAGAAGCAGGGCTGAATAGCTAAGATCATAGCCATACCCAGCTGGAAATGCAAGTTCTCCAGAAAGCAAGTCTGTGCTGAAAGTTGTTGATTTGAAAACCTCAGAGAAAAACCACACTGAACTTAAGAAAGGCTTTCTAAGCTTAAAGATAACAAGCGGATGGTAACTATTTGCTGGATTTAACTCCTAGAGTTATACTGTATGGGATGATTGCTTTGAGACAAGGTACATTTCTCAAAGTTCATGGATGTAATAGATGAGAATGGGGTTAATTCCAGAATATTGCTTGTGTGCGTTTGGCGATTATTCTAATTAAGTGTACCCTTGTTTTGTATTGTGGCTTCTTGAATGTTTCTACAAGTTAATAAAAATTCCTTTATTTGAATAGTTGCAACAAGACTCAAACTTTTCCTCACTGATTTACATATCTTTCCCCGCGTTGTACCAAATTGAAATAATACACTCCGTAGAACCGGTGTTCCAAGTTACCCTTCTGGGTTTTGGGATTTCCTCGCATCCAACATCAGTGTGGTTCTTTTTTTTTTAATAAACAATTTTATTGAGGTAGTTTTTGGCTTTGTAAACAGTTACAGACATCAACAGAAAGAAAGCAAAAAAGGCAAAAAAATGTGCAAACATCCATGTACTTTCAATACTTCAATCGTAACATACTGCACAAGCCCGCTCCTCTCCCACCGGTACTACCCGCCATTTTCTCCCTCCTACTCTACTCTACTCTACCCCCCCCCTCCCCCCCACCCCCTACTGACGCTCACTCTCCCGCAAAGAAGTCAATAAATGGTTGCCACCTCCAGGCGAACCCCTGTACAGATCCCCTCAAGGCGAACTTAATTTTTTCCATACCCAGGAAACTTGACATGTCCGCAAGCCACAACTCAGTCTTCGGGGGCTTTGAGTCCCTCCACGCCAATAGTATTCGTCGCCGGGCTATCAGGGAAGCAAAGGCCAAAACATCGGCCTCTTTCTCCCCCTGGACTCCCGGGTCTTCCAAAACCCCAAAAATTGCCACCCCTGGACCCATCGCCACCCTTGTTTTTAGCACCCGGGAAATGACGTCCGCAAATACCTCCCAGTACCCCCTCAGCTTAGGGCATGCCCAAAACATGTGAACGTGGTTCGCTGGTCCTCCCGCGCACCTAGCGCATTTGTCCTCTATCCCAAAGAATTTGCTCATCCGAGCCACCGTCATATGGGCCCGGTGAACGACTTTAAATTGAATCAGCCCGAGCCTGGCACATGTTGCCGTTGAATTTACCCTACTCAGGGCCTCTGCCCACAGCCCGTCCTCCATTTCCCCGCCTAGCTCCTCCTCCCATTTAAGTTTCAGTTCCTCCGTCTGGGACCCTTCCTCCCTCATGAGCACCTTATAAATACCAGAGACTCTACCCTCCCCTTCTTCCCCCCTAGAGACTATTCTGTCTAGGATCCCCATTGGCAGGAGGCGTGGGAAAGATGGGACCTGTCTACGAACAAAGTCCCGCAACTGTAGGTACCTAAAATCATTTCCCCTTACCAGCCCAAATTTCTCCTCCAAGCTCCTCAAACTCGCAAAGCTCCCTTCCAGGAACATATCGCCCACCCCCGCCCGCCGCCATACTCGAAACCCCCCATCCATACTCCCGGGGACAAACCGGTGGTTGTCGCAGATTGGTGCCCAAACCGACGCCCCCGTCTCCCCTACATGCCTCCTCCACTGGCCCCAAAACCGCAGGGTCGCCACCACTACCGGGCTGGTGGAGTACTTGGCCGGCGGCAGCGGTAGAGGAGCCGTGACCAGGGTTGCCAAGCTGGAGCCCCTGCACGAAGCCGCCTCCACCCGCTCCCAGATAGACCCCGTACCCACCATCCACTTCCTTATCATAGCGATGTTGGCCGCCCAGTAATAATTAATCAGACTCGGCAAAGCCAGCCCTCCCTCGCCGTGGTTCCTCTCCAGCATCGCCTTCTTCACCCGCGGGGATTTTCCCGCCCAGACAAAGCTCATGATCATCCTGTTAACTCTTTTGAAGAGGGATATGGTGGGGGCGGGGTCGGGGCTGAGAAGCGCGGGTCGTTGCTGGCTGTTTTCTTTTCCCCGCGCAAGAGCGGGGGAGGGGGGGGTACTAGGTTGCTGCTGAAATGGTCAGGAAGGAGCTGGAGGACGCAGGGGGTGTTGGAGGGGGGCAGTTGCCACCGTGGGAAACTGGCAGAGCGGGGGACGCTGGCCGGGGGTGGGCAAGGGATGGGGTATGGCTAACCGGCAGGGGAGGGGGTTAGGGAGCCCTCTGATCCGGCTGATAACCTGGAATGTGAGGGGGCTGAATGGGCCGGTCAAACGGGCCCGGGTGTTTGCGCACCTGAAGGGGCTGAAGGCGGATGTGGCCATGCTCCAGGAGACACACCTGAGAGTGGTGGACCAGGTTCGGCTGAGGAAGGGATGGGTGGGCCAAGTATTTCACTCGGGGCTGGATGAGAAGAGTAGGGGGATGGCGATCCTGGTGGGGAAGAAGGTGTCATTTGAGGCGTTAAATGTGGTGGCTGACAGTGGCGGGAGATATGTGATGGTGAGTGGCAAGCTGCAGGGGGAGCGGGTGGTGTTGGTGAATGTTTACGCCCCAAATTGGGATGATGCGGGGTTTATGCGGCGTATGTTGGGCCGCATTCCGGACCTGGGGGTGGGGGGCCTGATCATGGGGGGGGGACTTCAACACGGTAGTGGATCCCCCATTGGATCGATCCAAGTCCCGGACGGGTAGGAGGCCGGTGGCGGCTAAGGTGCTGAGGGGATTTATGGACCAGATGGGGGGGGGGTGGATCCCTGGAGGTTTGCGAGGCCAAGTGCCAGGGAATACTCGTTTTTCTCCCACGTACATAAGGCCTACTCGAGGATTGATTTTTTTGTCCTGAGTAGGGGGTTGGTTTCGAGGGTGGAGGATGCGGAATACTCCGCCATTGCCATTTCAGATCATGCCCTGTACTGGGTGGACCTCGGGCTGGGGGAAGAGAGGGACCAACGTCCGCTCTGGCGCTTGGAGGTGGGGCTGCTGGCAGATGAGGAGGTGGCCGAGAAGGTTCGGGGGTGTATCGAGAGGTACCTTGAGGCCAATGACAACGGGGAGGTCCGAGTGGGGACGGTCTGGGAGGCATTGAAGGCGGTGATGAGGGGGGAATTGATCTCCATCCGAACCCATAGGGAGAGGGGGGAGCAGAGGGAGAGGGAGAGACTGATAGGGGAGATGGTGCGGGTGGATAGGAGATATGCGGAGGCTCCAGAGGAGGGATTGCTGGGGGAGAGGCGTAGCCTTCAGGCCAGATTCGACCTACTGACTACCAGAAAGGCGGAAGCTCAGTGGAGGAAAGCACAGGGGGCGGTGTATGAATACGGGGAGAAGGCGAGCAGGATGCTGGCACACCAGCTCCGAAAGCGGGACGCGGCCAGGGAGATTGGGGGAGTGACGGATAAGGCTGGGAAGGTGGTGCGGAGGGGAGTAGATGTTACTGGGGTCTTCAGAAACTTCTATGGGGAACTGTACCGGTCGGAGCCCCCGGTGGAGGGGGGTGGAATGGGGCGCTTCTTGGACAAGCTGCGATTCCCGAGGGTGGAGGAGGAGCAGGTGGAGGGACTGGGGGCGCCGATCGAGCTGGAGGAGGTGGTCAAAGGGATAGGGAGCATGCAGTTGGGGAAGGCGCCGGGGCCAGACGGGTTTCCGGCGGAATTTTATAAAAGGTATTTGGACCTGTTGGGCCCCCTGTTGGTCCGGACCTTTGACGAGGTAAGGGAGGGGAGGGCTTTGCCCCCAACTATGTCACGGGCGCTGATTTCCTTGATCCTGAAGCCGGACAAGGACCCTCTGCAGTGCGGGTCATATAGGCCGATTTCGCTGCTGAACGCCGACGCTAAGCTGCTGGCAAAGATCCTGGCCACTAGAATAGAGGATTGCATGCCCGGGGTCATTCATGAGGACCAGACGGGTTTGTGAAGGGAAGGCAGTTGAATACCAACGTGCGAAGGCTCCTCAATGTCATTATGATGCCGGCCATGGAAGGGGAGGCGGAGATAGTGGTGCCATTGGATGCGGAGAAGGCCTTTGATAGGGTTGAGTGGGAGTATTTGTGGGAGGTGTTGGAGAGGTTTGGGTTTGGGGAGGGGTTTATCCGGTGGGCGAGGCTGCTCTACGAGGCCCCAATGGCGAGTGTAGCCACAAATAGGAGGAGGTCGGAGCACTTTCGGCTGTACCGGGGGACGAGACAGGGGTGCCCCCTGTCCCCCTTGCTCTTCGCGTTGGCGATTGAGCCCCTGGCCATGGCATTGAGGGAGTCAGGGAACTGGAGGGGCCTGGTGCGGGGTGGGGAGGAGCATCGAGTGTCGCTGTATGCGGACGACCTGTTGCTGTATGTGGCGGACCCTGTGGGGGGGATGCCGGAGGTGATGAGGATTCTTAGTGAATTTGGGGGTTTCTCGGGGTATAAGTTGAACCTGGGCAAGAGTGAGTTGTTTGTGGTGCATCCGGGGGATCAAGAGGAGGGGATTGGTAGGCTCCCATTGAAGCAGGCAGGGAAGAGCTTCAGGTACCTAGGGGTCCACGTGGCTGGGAGCTGGGGAGCCCTGCACAAGCTCAACCTCACAAGGTTGGTGGAGTAGATGGAGGAGGAGTTTAAGAGGTGGGATATGTTACCGCTGTCACTGGCGGGGAGGGTGCAGTCCGTTAAGATGACGGTGCTCCCGTGGTTTTTGTTCCTGTTCCAGTGCCTCCCCATCCTTATCCCGAAGGCCTTTTTTAGGAGGGTCAACAGGAGTATCACGGGATTTGTGTGGGCGCATGGGACTCCGAGGGTGAGAAGAGTGTTCCTGGAAGGAGGCAGGGATAGGGG
Source organism: Scyliorhinus canicula (assembly GCF_902713615.1). Lineage (NCBI taxonomy): Eukaryota > Metazoa > Chordata > Chondrichthyes > Carcharhiniformes > Scyliorhinidae > Scyliorhinus > Scyliorhinus canicula. The sequence continues at coordinate 9,102,893 of NC_052146.1, forward strand.
GGGGCGGGGCTGGCATTGCCCAACCTCTGTGGGTACTATTGGGTTGCCAACGCAGCGATGGTGCGTAAGTGGTAATGGACGAGGAAGGGGCAGCATGGAAGAGGATGGAGGCGGCGTCATGTGTGGGCACGAGCCTGGAGGCGTTGGCAATGGCGCCGTTGCCGCTCCCTCCAACGAGGTATACCACGAGCCCGGTGGTGGCGGCTACCCTCAAAATTTGGGGGCAATGGAGACGACATAGGGGAGAAGTGGGGGGCTCGATGGAGGCCCCGATACGGGGGAACCATCGGTTTGTCCCAGGGAGCATTGATGGCGGATTCCTGGGTTGGCACAGGGCAGGGGTTAGGAGGTTGAGGGACCTGTTTGTGGAGGGGAAGTTCGCGAGCTTGGGGGGAGTTAGAGGGGAAGTTTGGGTTCCCCCCGGGGAACATGTTTAGGTACATGCAGGTGAGGGTGTTTGCCAGGCAGCAGGTGGAGGGGTTCCCCTTGCTGCCCCCACGAGGGGTGCGGGATCGGTTGCTCTCGGGGGTGTGGGTTGGAGGAGGGAGGAATTCGGACATATACCGGGTAATGCAGGAGGTTGACGAGGCCTCGGTGGAGGAACTAAAGGGTAAATGGGAAGAGGAGCTGGGTGAGGAGATTGAGGAGGGGACGTGTGCGGATGCCCTGGAGAGAGTGAATTCCTCCTCTTCCTGTGCGAGGGTTAGCCTCATACAGTTCAAGGTGCTGCATAGGGCCCACATGACTGGGACGAGGATGAGTAGATTTTTCGGGGGCGAGGACAGGTGTCTTCAAGGCGGTCTTCAGGACATGCGACAATGCAGAATTGCCGAGCAAAAACTTATAGCTAAGTTCCGCACGCATGAGTGCGGCCTCCACCGGGATCTTGGATTCATGTCGCATTACATCCACCCCCCACCATTTGGCCTGGACTTGCAAAATCCCACCAACTGTTCTGGCTTGAGACAATTCACACCTCTTTAACCTGTGATTATCCCTCTCTCTGGATCTGTAATGATTTGATTACCTGTAAATGCTCGCATTCCAAGCATTGTCTGGCATCTCTGACTTTGTCTATATAAATGTTTCTGGATCATACCTCTCCATTCACCTGAGGAAAGAGCTGCGCTCCGAAAGCTCGTGTTTGAAACAAACCTGTTGGACTTTAACCTGGTGTGGTAAGACTTCTTACTGTGTTCACCAGAGGCCCTGGAGCTCGGTATGCAGTTCACACTTGCACTGCTTTGTCCCGCCATGGATTCTCCTGAGCAGCTCTCCAGCAGATTCAGTTGTAAGTTCCTGCCCAGGAGGTACACTGCCTGATTGGCCCTCTTTTATAACAAAACAATCCATCTTTAGTTCCTTGTTGTGCTTGCTCGCAGCTAGAAAACGGAGGAATCGCTCCTCCGTGATTTTGTGCACATGCAGGGCACATGAAGTCAGTGTATGTGCTGGGTGCATGACCTGCTCTCTGCTTCTGGCCGGAAGACTGCACCGTTCCATTTAAAAGCCAGTTTAACAGCTGGTCACGGCCAGCATTTTCGATTTAGATTTGGATTGGATTTAGATTTATTGTCACACGTACCGAGGTACATTGAAAAGTATTATTCTACATAGAGTCCAGAGAGATTGTTCCATACATGAAAAAAAAAATCGGACATACGATAGATACACAATTTAAATACGTAGACACAGACGTTGGGTGAAGCATATTGATTGTAGTGCTACACAGTAGAGAAGGTGCGTGGAGAGATCAGATCAGTCCCTAAGAGGGTCGTCTAGGAGTCTGGTAATACAGTAGTCCCCCGTTATACCGCGCTCCGCAATACCGCGGTTCGCGATATACCGCGGGGGGGCTTATGGACCCCAACTGTCAGTTGTGTCAATTTCAGCGGCCGGCTCACTTTGATCCGGAGAGGGAAGCTGCTCTCTCACTGAAGCAATCAGCCGGCCGCTGAAATTGACACTGCCCACTGCTCTCTCCCTCCAATCCAACTTTTAAGTTTTAATGTTTCTGATTGGAGGGAGAGAGCAGCCGGCAGTGTCAATTTCAGCGGCCAGCTCACTTTGATCCGGAGAGGGAAGCTGCTCTCTCACTGAAGCAATCAGCCGGCCGCTGAAATTGACACTGCCGGCTGCTCTCTCCCTCCAATCAGTACCACAGCAGCCACAGCCTGTACCCCAGCAGCCACAGTACCCCAGCAGCCACAGCCTGAAGCCCAGCAGCCACGGCCTGTACCCCAGGAGCCACAGCCTGTACCCCAGCAGCCACTGCCTGAACCCCAGCTACAGAGGGGAGGGGCGATGTGAGACCATGCTGGTCTTGCAGAGGCCCGTATGACCTCCTCCTGTGTTCTCTGCTCTCTCCCTCCAATCAGCCGGCAGTGTCAATTTCAGCGGCCGGCTCACTTTGATCCGGAGAGGGAAGCTGGAGGGAGTGAGCAGCCGGCAGTGTCAATTTCAGCGGCCGGCTGATTGTTTCAGTGAGAGAGCAGCTTCCCTCTCCGGATCAAAGTGAGCCGGCCGCTGAAATTGACACTGTTTTAATTAGATCCATGATGGGGGTTTTAAATTTATTTAAAAATCTATGCTAGCGCTTCCCATTGTGAGTCTACGGGGGTCTGACCTCTCCCCCCGCCCCCCGTAGACTCTCAATGGGAAGCGCTAGCATAGATTTTTAAATAAATTTAAAACCCCCATCGTGGATATCCGCGGCTCGGTTGCAACGCGGGTGGCTGTCTTGGACCCCAACACCCGCGTTATAAAGGGGGACTACTGTAGCAGGGAAGAAGCGGTTTTTGAATCTGTTAGTGCGTGTTCTGAAACTTTTGTACCTCCTGCCCAAGGGAAGAGGTTGGAAGAGAGAATAACCCAGAGGGGAGGGGTCTTTGATTATGCTGCCCGCTTTCCCAAGGCAGATGTAGATAGTCAATGGATGGGAGGCAGGTTCACGTGATGGTCTGGGCTGTGTTCACGACTCTCTGTAGTTTCTTATTGTCTTGGGCTGTGATGCAGCCAGATAGGATGCTTTCTAGGGTGCATCTCTAAAAATGGATAAGACTCAATGTAGGCATATCAAATTTCCTTAGTTTCCTGAGGAAGTATAGGCGCTGTTGTGCTTTCTTGGTCTTACCGTCCACATGGGTGGACCAGGACAGATTATTGGTGATTTGCACACCTAGGAACTTGATGTTATCAACAATTATTGATGCAGACAGGAGTGTGTGCGATACTTCGCTTATTGAAGTCAATGACCAGCTCCTTAGTTTTGCTGGCATTGATGGAGAGATTATTGTCGGTGCACCACTTCACTAGGTTCTCTATCTCCCTCCTGTACTCTGACTCATTGTTGTTCGAAATCCGACCCACTACGGTCACGTCATCAGCAAGCTTGTAGATAGAGTTGGAGCCAAATCTTGCCAGACAGTCGTGTGTGTATATAGAGTATAATAGGGGGTTAAGTGCACAGCCTTGCGGGGCCCCAGTTTTGAGGACAGTCGTGGAGGAGGTGTTGTTGTTCATCCTTACTGATAGTGGTTTATGTGCCAGGAAGTCGAAGATCTAGTTGCAGAGGGAGGAGCCAAGTCCTAGGTTTTAGATTTTTAATATGAGTTTGGCTGGGACTATGGTGTTAAAGGCGGAGCTGTAGTCATTGAAAGTCTGACATAGGAATCCTTGTTGTCGAGATGCTCCAGGGGTGAGTGTAAGGCCAGGGAGATGGCGTCTGCTCGGGACTGCATTTAGCGGTATGAGAATTGCAGTGGATCAAGGTGTTCTGGGAGTATGGAGTTGATGTGTCTTATGACCAATGTCACAAAGCACTTCATAATGATCTATGTCAAGGTCATGGAATGGTAGTTGAGAAAGTAGAATAAACAGAAAGAGTTAACTCAGAAAATATGGGTTAGCGTGTCTTGGCAGGGGTTACAGACGATAGTGGGTAAAAATAAAAAGTAAGCATAAAAAAGAAAAATGAAATGTCCCAGGGAGACAGCTAAACATAAGAACATAAGAACTAGGAGCAGGCGTAGGCCATCTGGCCCTTCGAGCCTGCTCCACCATTCAATGAGATCATGGCTGATCTTTTGTGGACTCAGCTCCACTTTCCGGCCCGAACACCATAACCCTTAATCCCTTTATTCTTCAAAAAACTATCTATCTTTACCTTAAAAACATTTAATGAAGGAACCTCAACTGCTTCACTGGGCAAGGAATTCCATAGATTCACAACCCTTTAGGTGAAGAAGTTCCTCCTAAACTCAGTCCTAAATCTACTTCCCCTTATTTTGAGGCTATGCCCCCTATTTCTGCTTTCACCCGCCAGTGGAAACAACCTGCCCCCATCTATCCTATCTATTCCCTTCATAATTTTATATGTTTCTATAAGATCCCCCCCGCATCCTTCTAAATTCCAACGAGTACAGTCCCAGTCTACTCGACCTCTCCTCGTAATCCAACCCCTTCAACTCTGGGATTGACCTAGTGAATCTCCTCTGCACACCCTCCAGTGCCAGTACGTCCTTTCTCAAGTAAGGAGACCAAAACTGAACACAATACTCCAGGTGTGGCCTCACTAACACCTTATACAATTGCAGCATAACCTCCCTAGTCTTAAACTCCATCCCTCTAGCAATGAAGGACAAAATTCCATCTGCCTTCTTAATCACCAGTGATTTAATCATGGATGTAGCATTATATTTTAGTGAGAACTTATTGGTTAAACAAATTAAGATAGGAAATCCATTTATTTAGGAATGAGCATACTTATAGAATTGAATACAGTCATATGATTATATCCGTATGCAATTAAGTATACTCATGTGAATGGATCTGTACAAAACACAGCTGTAACTGAGCAGATCTTGGTGATCACTCCCAATGGCCACTGTAAGCACAAAATAAAGTAATGTTGTGTGAATTTGCCGCTATGTTGGTTATTCTTTAAAATTTCCTTTAACATAGTTGTTGAGGACAAATGTAAGCGGTGCAAGAGGGGCCCAGCCAACCACACCCAAATGTTTTGGTCTTCCCCCAACCTTGCTGGGTTCTGGACAGTCTTCTCCGAGGCAATGTCCAAAGTTGTGGGGTGAGGGTGACATGCCCAATAGTGGCAATCTTCGGGGTATCGGAGCAGCCAGAGTTACACATGGGGAAGGTGGCCGACGCCCTTGCTTTCGCTTCCCTAATCGCACGCCGGAGAATCCTGCTCGGTTGGTGTTCGGCAGCACCACTCAAAGCTTCAGACTGGCTCGCTGACCTCTCGGAATTTCTCCACCTGGAGAAGATCAAGTACGCCATCCGAAGGTCAGAGGAAGGCTTCCTGGATACTTGGGGGCAGTTTGTAGGCCTGTTCCAAAACCTGTTCGAGGCCAGCAACGAGGAGTAAGCTAAGGGGGAGAAAAGAAAGATAGGCGGGGAACCAAAGTTTGCGCAATGGGAGTGTGGGGGGAGGAAGGTGGGGAAGCCACAAGAGAAGAGGAAGGGTGCTGAAGCCGGCGGGGGGGAGAGAATCATAGACCGATCCAGAGGGCAATGTACACAGTTAGTTAAATGAAGGACAAAACAAACCTCTGTAAAATAAATTAGCGTGGGCAAGACAAATGTAATGTATACAGAGTAACTGTTTATAAAAAAGAGAAAAGCCGTTAAAAAGAGTTTTAAAAAATCATAGTTGTTGAGGCACGTTGCCTGGTTCTTCATTGGTATCTTCTTGAAGCAGGTGGGAACCTCGGAATGGAGTAGGGAAAGGTTGAACACATCCACGAACACACCCATCAGTTGGTTTAAAAGCCGGTAGTTGGACGCTTCTCATGCAATTGGGAACGCAGCGACCAATTTCTCCACGACCTCCCCAGCACCCGCTCACGATCCACGCTTTGAAAAACCCTGATCTGAAGCCTGGCCTGGAAATTATGCTGGATGAATATTAATACCCGAACAATGAACATTTGATCAAATTCTTTTGTTTGGATTGGATTGGATTTTGTTTATTGTCATGTGTGCCGAGGTACAGTGAAAAGTATTTTTCTGCGAGCAGCTCAAACAGATCATTAGTACATGAAAAGAAAAGAAAATACATAATCGGGCAACACAAGATACACAATGTAAATACATAGACACCGACATTGGGGGGTGATGCATACAGGAGTGTTGTATTAATCAGGCCAGTCCATAAGAGGGCCCTTTAGGAGTTTGGTAACAGCAGAGAAGAAGCTGTTTTTTAATCTGTTGGTGCGTGTTTTCAGATTTTTGTATCTCCTGCCCGATGGAAGAAGTTTGAAGAGTGAGTAAGCCGGGTCAGAGGGGTCTTTGATTATGCTGCCCCCTTTCCCCAGGCAGCAGGAGGTGTGGATGGACTAAATGGATGGACTAAATGGATGGGAGGCAGGTTTGTGTGATGGACTGGGCTGTGTTCACGACTCTGAAGTTTCTTGCTGTCTTGGGCCGAGCAGTTGCCATACCAGGCTGTGATGCAGACAGATAGGATGCTTTCTATGGTGCATCTGTAAAGGTTGGTAAGAGTCAGTGTGGACATGCCAAGTTTCCTGAGGAAGTATAGGCGCTGTTGTGCTTTCTTAGTCATAGCGTCGACATGGGTGGACCAGGACAGATTTTTGGTGATGTGCACCCCTCGGAATTTGAAGCTGTTAACCATCTCCACCTCGGCTCCATTGATGCTGACAGAAGTGCGTCTAATACAGTACTGTGTTTCCTGAAGTCAATGACCAGCTTTGATGACATTGAGGGAGAGATTGTTGTCATTACACCACTTCACTAGGTTCTCTATCTCCCTCCAGTATTCTGCTGTTTTAATGGCAAAAGTCCATTTGTTTAACAGAGGCTCTAAACCTGTTTGTTAATTCTCATTACATTGTTTCAAATCCCAAGTTACAATGAGTTTCCCATTGGTCAAATAAACAAAGTCTAAATTCAGTAGGACTTGAGGTTAGGTTATTGGTATCTGTAATTTTGACTATTCCCTAATGCTCTTTATATCTGTTAGGCAAATAAAAAATCCACCTGTCAAGTGTCCAGTAAAATTTTATTATTTGCTTTTCAACTATGGAGTCTTGTGCAGGAACGTGACTTAAATATTAATACCTCCACTTATAGTTTTGATAGTCACTGCAGAGGAAAACATTCTGCAGACTAAACACGCAAGGAGACCAGGAGGAGTAGATTACTAGTAGCAATGGTTCTAATTTCCTCTTTAATGTTAAGGACCAGAAATGCCGTAAGTTTTGTCTGGAATGATAACTATCCACATTACAGAAACTGTTGAGGGCTGGATTTTCTTAATCTAATAACCTCTGGTGGTCATGCACTAGCAAATAAACCTTTGGCGAGAAAATTATTATTTTTAGCCAAATCACACTGCGGCACAGAGAGGCAGGGAAAGAGCAACACTGAGGCTGGCAGATGTTAATGTGGAAGTCACTGGGTGGTTTAATTTCCTATCATTAACAAAATGTTCTATGAATTGCACTGCTGTTTTTAAATAGTGAAAACTTGTCAGTTGCAGAAAACCTGGTGAGTGTAACATTTGCCTTGTTGCTCCTTACCCCCCCCCCCCAATCCCCAATGTGGGTGGTGGAGTTACTGGTATATTACTTGTTAATTGTGTGCAGTGAGTTTATTGCAGTGTTAATGTAAGCTTACTTGTGACACTAATAAAGTTTATTATTATTAATTGGTAGATCAGAATTAGGACAGATCAAGCCCTCAACCCTCTCCTCACATGCTGATCAGCAGCATGATCATGGTACAAATGGAAGGTGCATTACATTTTGCTTAAGTTAGAAAATGAAATCTTGAACAGTGCAGCACTTTTTTATTAAATGTACTTTTCCTCCCTCCCACATGTTTATTAATTAATATTTGTTTCAATCATTTTAATAGAGTTTAAATCAATTTTCTGATGCACTAATTAGAGGCACTAATTAGAGAAACAATCACTTAACCACTATAACCACTGAGTTCAGTCTGCAGTTTGAAAGAGAGAAGGCAAAATCGGATGTAATGGTGTTACAGTTAAATAAAGGTAATTACGAGGGCATGAGAGAGGAACTGGCGAAAATCGACTGGAAGCAGACCCTAGTGGGGAAGACAGCAGAGCAAAAATGGCAGGAGTTTGTATGCATAATTGAGGACACTGTACAGAGGTTCATCCCCAAGAAAAGAAAGATTATCCGGGGAGGGATTAGACAGCCATGGCTGACAAAGGAGGTCAGGAAATGTATCAAAGAAAAAGAGAGATCCTATAAAGTGGCCAAAAGCACTGGGAAATCAGAAGATTGGGAAGGCTACAAAAACAAACAGAGGTTAACAAAGAGACAAATAAGGAAGGAGAGGATCAAATATGAAGGCAGGCTAGCCAGTAATATAAGAAATGATAATAAAAGTTTCTTTCAATACATAAGAAACAAACGACAGGCCAAAGTAGACATTGGGCCAATTCAAACTGATTCCGGAAGGCTAGTGATGGGAGACGAGGAAATGGCTGGAGAACTTAATAAGTACTTTGCCTCTGTTTTCACAGTGGAAGACATGAGTAATATCCCAAAAATTATAGAGGGTCAGGGGGCTGAGTTGAGTATGGTTGCCATTACAAAAGAGATGGTGCTAAAAAAGCTAAAAGGTCTTAAAATTGACAAATCTCCTGGCCCCGATGGGCTACACCCTAGAGTTCTGAGAGAGGTGGCTGAAGAAATAGCGGAAGCGTTGGTTGAGATCTTTCAAAAATCACTGGAGTCAGGGAAAGTCCCGGACGATTGGAAGATCGCTGTTGTAACCCCCTTGTTCAAGAAAGGATCAAGACAAAAGATGGAAAATTATAGGCCAATTAGCCTAACCTCGGTTGTTGGTAAAATTCTAGAATCGATCGTCAAGGATGAGATTTCTAAATTCTTGGAAGAGCAGGGTCGGATTAGAACAAGTCAACATGGATTTAGTAAGGGGAGGTCGTGCCTGACGAACCTGTTAGAATTCTTTGAGGAGGTGACAAGTAGGTTAGACCAGGGACACCAAGTGGATGTGGTCTATCTGGATTTCCAAAAGGCCTTTGATAAGGTGCCACACAGGAGGCTGCTGAGTAAGGTGAGGGCCCATGGTGTTCGTGGTGAGCTACTGGCATGGGTTGAGGATTGGCTGTCTGACAGAAGGCAGAGAGTTGGGATAAAAGGTTCTTTTTCGGAATGGCAGCCGGTGACCAGCGGTGTCCCACAGGGTTCAGTGTTGGGGCCACAGCTGTTCACCATATATATTAATGATCTGGATGAAGGGACTGGGGGCATTCTAGCGAAGTTTGCCGATGATACGAAGTTAGGTGGTCAGGCAGGTAGTGCTGAGGAAGTGGGGATGCTGCAGAAGGATCTAGACAGTTTGGGAGAGTGGTGCAGGAAATGGCTGATGCAATTCAACGTGAGAAAATGTGAGGTCTTGCACTTTGGAAAAAAGAATCCAAGCATAGACTACTTTCTAAACGGTGAGAAAATTCATAATGCCAAAGTACAAAGGGATCTGGGAATGCTAGTCGAGGATTCCCTAAAGGTAAACATGCAGGTTGAATCTGTGATTAAGAAAGCGAATGCAATGTTGTCATTTATCTCAAGAGGGTTGGAATATAAAAGCAGCGATGTGCTACTGAGCCTTTATAAGGCTCTGGTTAGGCCCCATTTGGAGTACTGTGTCCAGTTTTGGGCCCCACATCTCAGGAAGGACATACTGGCACTGGAGCGTGTCCAGCGGAGATTCACACGGATGATCCCTGGAATGGCGGGTCTAACATATGATGAACGGCTGAGGATCCTGGGATTGTATTCATTGGAGTTTAGAAGGTTAAGGGGAGATCTAATAGAAACTTACAAGATAATACATGGCTTAGAAAGGGTGAACGCAAAGAAACTGTTTCCGTTAGGCGAGGAGACAAGGACCCGTGGGCACAGCCTTAGAATTAGAGGGGGTAAATTCAGAACAGAAATGCGGAGACATTTCTTCAGCCAGAGAGTGGTGGGCCTGTGGAATTCATTGCCGCGGAGTGCAGTGGAGGCCGGGACGCTAAATGGCTTCAAGGCAGAGATAGATAAATTCTTGATGTCGCGAGGAATTAAGGGCTACGGGGAGAATGCTGGTAGGTGGAGTTGAAATGCCCATCAGCCATGATTGAATGGCGGAGTGGACTCGATGGGCCGAATGGCCTTACTTCCACTCCTATGTCTTATGGTCTTATAAATAACTTCACCCAGATATTTATCTAATTGAATGAAATAAATATAACTTCCACCAATTTTGCCCGTGATTCGTCAGTTCTCTGCAGAAGAAAAATAATGCATGAGCTCTGGCATATTTCATCTCTTGATATGAATTGGACTGGATCTAGCATAACAATGGGGAATCGAGGTGTGATGGACACACACTTAGAATTAGCGCTAATTCTAATAAATGTAGTGGATTTGTGAAGGCTGCCCTCCAGTTTCCCAATGCATTAGTCCCATATTCCAATATATTTTCCTCCTTTTTGTTTGATTCGTTCATGGGAGGTGGGCGTCGCAGGCTCTGCCAGCATTTATTGCCCATCCCTATTTACCCTTGAAGGGCAGTTGAATGTCAGCCACATTGCTGTGGGTCTGGAGTATGTTGGCCAGACCAGGTAAGGACAGCAGATTTCCTTCCCTAAAGAACATTAGTGAACCAGATTTTACCAGTGCTGGGTTTTTATACAACAATCAACAATGGTTTCATGGTCATCATTAGACTTCTAATTGCAGATTTTTATTGAATTCAAATTTCACCATCTGCTGCTGTCCTCCTTCTAGGTGGCAGAGGTGACAGGTTCTATCGACGGAACCTTAGTCAGTTGCTGCAATGCACCCTGTATATAGTGCACACTGCTGCCACTATGTGTTGGTGGTGGAGGGATTGAGTGATTAAGTTGGTGGATGGGGTGCTTATCAAGCAGACTTTTTTTTGTCCTGGATGGAGTCTAGTTTCTTGTGTTGTTGGAACCATCCAGGCAAATGGAGAATATTTCATCACACTTCCTACTTGTGCCTTGTTGATTGTGGATGGTCTTTGGAGAGTCAGGAGGTGGAATTCTTCACTTCAGAACTCCTTGCCTCTGGCCTGCTCTAGTAGCCACCATATTTGTATGGCTGGTCCAATTCGGTTAACCCCGAGAATGCTGATAGCGTGGGATTCAGTAATGGTAATACCGTTCTGTGTCAAAAGGCGATGGTTAGATTCTCTGTTGTTAGAAATGGTCATTGTCTGGCACTTGTATGGTGCGAATATTACTTGCCACTTAAGTCCAAAGCTAAATGCTGTCTGGGTCTTGCTGCAAATGGACAGGACCGTAGCAGTATCTGAGGATTTGCGAATGGCGCAGGACATTGTGCAAACATTCCCTCATCTGACCTTAAGCTGGAGGTAAGGTCAGTGATGAAGCAGCTGAAGATTGTTGGACGTGGATACTACCCTGTGAAACTCCTGCAGCAATGTCCTGGGACTCAGATGATTGGCCTCCAACATCCACAACTATTTTTCTTTTGCTAGGTATAATTCTAACCAGTGGAGAGTTTTCTCCTCTATGTCCATTGATTACAATTTTACCAGTGCTGCTTGATGTCACGTTCGCTCAAATTGTTGCTTTGCTGTCAAAGGCAGTCGCTCTCACCTTTCCTCTGAAATTCAGCTCTTTTGTCCATGTTTGGGCCAATGCTGTAATAAGATCAGATGTTGAATGGCCCTGGCAGAACTCAAACTGTGCAGGATATTGCGGTTAGGTGCGGCTTGGTAGCATTGTCAACAATGCCTTCCATCATGTTGCTGATGATTGACAGTAGATTGATGGGGCGGTAATTGGTCAGAATGGATTTGGGTTACTCGGCAGTGACAGTACCAGTACGCCACTGTCTCCTCATTTATACAGCTGCAACCTCAATAACAACTACCCCACCAAACTTTGTATGTTGCTTTCATGAAGAAAGAACTTTATAACTCAGCTGAATTGGTAAAACTCCTGTCATTGAGTCAGAAAGTTGTGGATTTAAGCCCCATTCTGGATACCAGCCGTACCAGCCTCCCCGAACAGGCGCCAGAATGTGGCGACTAGGGGCTTTTCACAGTAACTTCATTTGAAGCCTACTCGTGACAATGAGCAATTTTCATTTTCATTTTTCATTTTTATATAACCACATAGTCTATCTAAGGTGGCAGTTAATCCAATACTGAGATGGTATTGTATTGTTGGAGAGCGCTGACTTTTCAGGTGCAATGTTAAGCAACGGCGGACAAGAAGAATAATGAGAGTTCACCTGGATGCTATGGCAAAATGTCCAATCTCAGTCAAGGCCACCAAAAAAACCATCATCTCTTCAGTTACTTTTTTGCTGCTGTGTGCAAACTGGCTGCTGCACTTGTTTATCTAATCGAAGGCTCGCCTCAGTTGTGAAGCACTTTAGGATTTCCTGAAAATATGATGTCATGGCAGTAATTCACCTTTTTCCTTTACTCATATCAGCTTGATATTTATAATGTCCCCAACATTAATAAAAGCAAGAAATTGCCAAGCAAAAACTTGAATAATTCCTTGAAGTACGATGTGGCACATTTACCAGCAAACCTGCAAGATTGGAGAACTTATTCCCAATTGGGTCTGGTAAATTTATGATGTATGAAGGCTCGGGCAGGAAGACATTTCTCTGGGAGCCTTTGGTTTCCAGTACACTTTACTAGCGATTTTTTTAAATCCCCTGATATTGAGCAAAGAAATACTGATTTCTTGACTATAGACAAAGCTGGTGCCAGAGAGTGGTCAGATATTTTGCAATAGTGTTTCGTTGAGCAAATTCCTATTGCTTAAATCAATATCAGAGCAAAGATAGAAACATGAGGTTTTCAGGGGTCCAAGAGATGTTTTTTATTGCACACAGAAAATCAGCTTTCGAGAGTTTTAAAATGGTTTGTGTTTAAAACATTAACATATCAAATATACCTTGGTTTATTTCATTTTTAAAAGACAATGTTTTCAAAATATTATTTAATGTTTTGCTATTTCAATAGTTAATTTCCTGAAGCAACTTGAGCATCAATAGATCATTGTTTTGATGAAATCGAACGTCCCAACATTCCATGTGTACAAAATGGAGTTGGATTACCGTAAAGATCAATTGCAGCCTTAAAGTTTGTGCATATTGCCAAAATAGATAAACCACGAGGTAGTTTCCAAAACTTGTCAACTATAAAGTGGTGTATAGTTTCTTATTGCATTCGTCTATATGGGACGCTACTTTAGAGTATTTTTAGCTCAGTAGCTTATTGATTTTATTGCATTTTTTATTGCCATAGTAAAATGTCATTGAAAAGTTAGCCTTGATAATGTTTCTGGATGTTAACTTTTTATGATGGTTATGGAAAGTAAGAATGAACCTCACAGACGGAAGGTTAGTGCAGATTTAGATTGTGTCAGGTACGGACATAAAACAGGAAATAAAACAGGGGCTGGTTTAGCTCACTGAGCTAAATCGCTGGCTTTTAAAGCAGACCAAGCAGGCCAGCAGCACAGTTCAATTCCCGTACCAGCCTCTCTGGACAGGTGCCCGACTAGGGGCTTTTCACAGTAACTTCATTGAAGCCTACTCATGACAATAAGCGATTTTCATTTCATTTTCATTTCAAATGGACAGATGGATTAGAACTGTGTCAGCTGATTCCAATATATTTGTAATAAAGCCTTTTTCTGCGAGCCAAATTGACATCAGACTTAACTTGCAATATCCCATCTAGTCTTACTACAGCAGTGGGAATGTAAACAGTTTGTTGGAGGCTCTTTGAAAGAGCTATCCAATTAGTCCCCAAAACTACAGCCCTGCAAATATTTCCTCTTCAAATATTTATCCAATTGTATTTTGAAAGGTATTATTGAACTTGCTTCTACCGCCCTTTCAAGCAGTGCCTTCCAGATCATAACAATTTGCTGCTTTAAAAAATGGGCCTCAGCTTAGCTCTGCTTCTTTTGCCAGTTACCTTGAATTTGTATTTGGCTGACTCCCTTTTCTGCCACAGAAAACTGTTCCTCTTTACTCATTGTATCAAACACTGAAAGGGGTTTCCCCTTGTGGGAGAGACTAGAACTAGGGCACTCAGTTCAAAAGTGAGGAGTCTCACGGGCAGCATGGTGACACAGTGGTTAGCACTGCTGCCAAACTGTGCTGAGAACCCGGGTTCGATCCTGGTCCCGGGTCACTGTCCGTGTGGAGTTTGCATATTCTCCCCGTGTCCATGTGATTCTCACCCCCACAACCCAAACGATGTGCAGTGTAGGTGAATTGGCCACGCTAAATTACCCCTTAATTGGGGGGGAAAAAGAATTGGATACTCTAAATTTATTTTTTAAACGTATGGAGTCTCCCATTTAAAGTGGAGATGAAGAGAAAGCTATTTCCTGAGATGGTCATGAGTCTTTGTAACACTCTTCCCCAGAGAGTGGTGGAGGCAGGGTCATTGGATATTTTTAAGGCAGAGATAAATAGATTCTTGACTAACAAGGGAGTCGAAGTATACTGGGGAGTAGGTGGAATGTGGAGTTGAGGCCACAGTCCGATCTGCCATGACCTTATTAAATGGTGGAGCAAGCTTGAATGGAAATTTGACCTCCTCCCATAATTACCTCCGTAATATGACATCGCAATCACACGGAGGTAACAGTTGCAAACGTATGTTCATTGTGGAGTTGCACTAAATAATCCATTGTGAATACTGTTAAAGTTGAATATTTTAATGGAACTTTTGAGTGATGACTCCCGCCTCTCAGCAGTTGAACTGGCGTTGGCTGTGAAGCAGAAGGTTTTCCTCAGGCTGATGTAAATGGCTCATGTAGATCTCTTGCTGTTTCTTGTGAGAAAGAAAAGCTCTGCATGCAATGAGCTGGTAATGAACTGAAATTGGGCAGCCGTACGTGTAAAGTCCTGGGAGATGCATTCAACTTGAATCATGCTGATGCAAAATGAGTGTGGTCTTCATGGCATCACAGCATAAATGTAGCCTTAAGACTATTTTTTTTCAAGCTGATGAATGTGTTAGGGATATTCTCTTTGTACCAATGGACCGTTACTGGATTTGATGTTTCCAGTTTGTCTGGCGCCAGCTGTAACTTGCTGCCTTGGAGCATGGTGACTTTATGTACAGCTAGTTATATTTATATATAATATAACCTGTAGTTTGTTACTTGTCTGGTTGAATGAATCGGGGGAGAGATTATGAATATTGTCTTCATGTAGTCTTCATTAACCCTCAGCTAAGTGATTGACAGTGCCAGTGGATTAGTTCAGTTAATAGTTGTAAAAGATATAATTCTGTGAAGCCCTTTTTTGAAAATTGCTATAATTCCATCCAAGAAAATTTTCACATTGTAAAATGTGGAATCCAAACTGCTGTGTTCTGAGCTCTGTCTTTTCAGTCTTTAATTCTGGTACTGTTCACGCCATTGACGGTCAGTTCTGGGCAGCATGGTTGCCACTTGTCATCTAAAACTATTGTGTAACATATCAAGCAAATTGCACACCTTTTAGAGTTTTTAAAATCTCATTTGAAGCTTAAATTTGTATCAGGCAGAAAATCATTCTGAATCCATTTATACTCCTTGTCAGACTCCCATTCTATTACTTTTGTTGAGAAACATAATCCCATCATGCATGGCACCTTAAAAAGCAAGATAAATCTGCTGTGATTAGGGATCACAAAACTTTTGTTTTGAACCTTTGTAGGTATTAGGAACAGAAAAGCCTGTTTGGCCGAGGGGGCGGGGGGGGGGGGGGGGGGGGGGGGGGGGGGTCATTATTTCCTGGAAAGAATGTGTTGAGTAGGAGATGGCACAGCACATCTTGAATTCAGCACAGGATGAAAGAAGGTCCTGCAGGAAGTCAAGACACAAGAAGGAAATTCGAAAGAGCATTGATCATTATTGTATCAATAAAGTAGAAGCAGGGCACCTTGCAACAAAACTGACCACTCCTTGCGTTTTTAGAAAGTGTTTTGTCCCTTTAGTTGCAAAATTTGAAATTCTGACTTCCCAATAGTACTCTCTGACATTAGCTCTTGGTACTTACCTCTCAGAAGAGTTGGCATTTCAGCACATAGGTAGGCACAATTGTAACTTTTCTAGAATTTCAGGTACAGCTATTTAGCAGAGATCTTTGAATTTACATTCGTACAATTGGGTCATAATGCCGGAATTCCCTCCCTAACAGCATTGTGGGTATACATATACCCCAGGGACAGCAGTGGAGCACAAACAACTTGCATTTATAGAGGACCCTGTACCATAGTAAAAGAGCCCAAGGTGCTTCACAGGTGGACTATCAACCAAAGTTTGACATCAAGAAAGAAAAGGAGAGATTATGGCAGGTGACGAAAAGAGGTAGGTTTTAAGGAGAATCTTGAAAGAAAAACGAAAGGTGGAGGTTGAGGAAAGAATTTCCAGCTGCAGGCACAGCCACCGGTAGTGGAGTGATTAAAATTGGGAATAATCAAGAGGCCAGAACTGAGGAGCACATATATTTGAGAGTTGTCAGACTGCAGGAGATTAGTTATAGGAAGAGATCAAGGGTTTTGAAGAGTATGGTGGATGAGGACATGAAGCGTAGAAAGTGGGAAGCTAGCTAGATGTGCGTTGGAATAATCACTGTCACTGAGGTGGTTGAGCAATTCCCAAATTTAAAAATTCTCATCTTTGCTTTCAAATCCCTCTGTGGTCACATCCCTCCTTATCTCTAATTTCCTGGGATAGTCGAGTGTAGAGGTAACAAAGGAATAATTGAGAGGTTCAGCAGCAGATTAGCTGAGGTAAGGGGGAAGTGGGATGATGTTACAGAAGTGGAATTAAACAGCATCATGTGTCGGAGGCATATCTCAGGGTCAAATATGACACATTAACTCTATTATTTCTCCACAGATGCTGCCAGACCCGCTGAGTTTATCTCGCATTTTCTGTTTTTATTTCAGATTTCCAGCATCCGCAGTATGTTGCTTTTATTTGCAAACAGTCTTCTTGCCAGGGTGAAGTAATTGTTGACTAGGGAACAGAGTTTGTGGCAATGGCTTTGACCTTCCCAATATTTACTTGGAAGAAATTTCTGCTTATCCAGTACTGGATAGTGGATGAGTAGTCAAACAATTTCAGGACAACAAATGGGTCAAGAGAGTTGGTGCTGAGGTGGGACTGAGGGTCATCAGTGTACAGATAGAAACTGATGCTGTGTTTTCAGTTGATGATGCCAAAGGGAAATAAGAGAGGGTCAGGATAGCTCCTTGGTGGACACCGGAGGTAATGGTGTTGTAACACAAAGCAAAACTCTTGCAGGTAAATACCTGGAGAACAAAGTATTCAAATAAAATGTTGTTTTAATTTATTTTTGTCACTCTTAAAACATGGGTGATGGAGAATAGGCTTTTTAACTGACAGTCCAGACTCATCCAATTGGGAAATTAGTCTTTTCACTTTTCAATTGGTGTGAGAAGATGGAGCAACAAGAGGATGAACGTATTGAGCAGCCAGTGGTAGAAGTGTGGGGGTGGACACTTGGATCTGGAGATCATGTAATGAAACCTCCAGAAATGCATTCAAATAGACTTGGAAACTCTGGGGTTGGTGGGGAATCCAGTATTCTATAAACCAGGTTTCCTAGACTGTATTTAATTTATGCTCCCTAAAATGTCAAACTGGACTGGTATGGAGACTATCTGCAGGTCAGGTACTGATTGTGGATGCGCCCTTAAATCTAGTTTAGCGTGAAGCAGAAATTGTTATGCACTGATGATGAATGTGTATACAAAATCCCTTGATATCCTCCACTGACCTGTACGAGTTAGAACATAATTTTCTTTTTGTATTATTTCTGGTGAATGAGTTGCTGTATTTATCTTTCCTTAAGGGATCAGAACCATGCCTTTTAAGTGATATTGACATTGCTATAGTAACATGTCAATTCAAGAGATCACTTCATAATTTTGGTGGGAAGCAGAACTGATTCAAAGAACTATCTTGTGGGTTTTGTGGTGGCAGATGTTGCTGGTGCAAACAGCAGAGATAGTGTATTTGCAGCAGTAACTAAGCAGCCGCATTTAAAAGGATTGCATCAGTAATCTGCAGCTTAGTTATGATAAAGAACTCCACCCTAACCATGTGACCAAAAAGTTACAAAGCAAGCTACATGTGAATGCTATATTCAAGTATTGAAGAGCCTAAGATTTGGACCCACTTCCAATCATGTGAAGGTTGTAGAATTATAAAGTGAAAAATATCCGAGAGTATCAGTGTGTGCTGAGTAGAGTTCCTTGTTTCAGTGATGTTTGATGTGCCACCGCGTCTTTTTTTAAATTGCTCCCTCGATTGAAACTACAGACTGTGAAACAAAATAATTGCAACACAACATTTGACATGCTTTCTGCTCAGGTACCAAAAAACAGCTCTGGAACTGTTGTAGTTTCCTGTGTACTGTAAAATTGGATGGTCAATAAATTATTAAAATTACAGTGTTATCCTATAGACCATTTGGAGTGACTTTGAATGTCTTTGGCAATTCTTTTAATGTTCACCTCATGTCAAATTGCACCTAAGCTAGATCGGCAAGTGAGCTGCTTTGAGAATCTGCCAAGAACATAAAAGCACAAGAAAGTGGGGGAAGAGTAGGCCGTACAGCGCCTCAACGGTCTACAACTTCAAGATCATGGCTGATGTTGGCCACAGCTCCGTTTCCCTCCCTGTTCCCCATAACTGGGATGAGTGCAGCTCCCAACAACCCTCCAGAAGCTCAAAGATAGCAACGGCAAAGCAGCCACTTGATCCACAACATTAAACTTTTACTCGCCATCACTCGCAGCAGTGTGTACCATGCACGATGCACTGCAGCAACTTATCAAGGCTTCTTCTACAGCATCTTCCAAACCCACAACCTCTACCACTGGGAAGCACAAGTAGAGCAGATGCATGGGGAAACCTCCAAGCCACACACCACCTTGGGGCTGTTTAGCACTGGGCTAATTCGCTGGCTTTGAAAGCAGACCAAGGCAGGCCAGCAGCACGGTTCAATTCCCGTAACAGCCTCCCCGAACAGGCGCCGGAATGTGGCGACTAGGGGCTTTTCATAGTAACTTAATTTGAAGCCTACTTGTGACAATAAGTGATTTTCATTTCATTTCATTTTTTCATTTCAATTCATTTCAAATATATCACAATGCCTATCTTGTACTCATTTCGTATTCAATTCTTTGCCTCCACAAGTCTGTGGGGAAGAAAATTCCTAAGATACACGACCCTCTGAGAGAAGAAATTCCTCCTCATCTCCATGAGTGGGAGACACCTTATTCTAATACTTGTTCCTTGTTCTAAATTCTCCCACGCGGGGCAACATCCTGTCAGCATCTACACAATCAAGCCCTTTTAGAATCTAATATATTTCAATGATATCCTCTCATTCTTCTGAACTCCAATAAGTATAGATCAGATCTGCTCATCTTTCCTCCCGGCTCAATCCCTTTGTCCCCTAATGAACCTTCACTGAATCATAAAATCCCCACAGTGCAGAAGGAGGGCATTTGGCACCAGCCCTTGGATAGAACATCCTGCTTTAGCTCGTGCCCGCACCCTATCCTAGTAACCCCACCTAACCTTTTTTGGGCACTATTGGGCAATTTGGCAAGGCCAATCCACCTAACCTGCACATCTTTAGATTGTGGGAGAAAACCGAAGCACCCACAGGAAACCCACGCAGACATGGGAAGAAAGTGCAAACTCCACACAGGCAGTCACCCGAGGCCGGAATTGAACTGCGTCTCTGGAGCAGTGAGGCAGCAGTGCTAGCTTCCTCAAAGTATCAGGGATGCCAAGAGACAATATCAGACAGAGCTAGAGTCACAGACTAACGTTTTAAGCAAGGCTTAAACAACATAATGGACTACAAAGCGAAACCGAGTAGAATCTCCAGAAGCAGCGCACCCTTCACCAATGAACTCGATGCATTCTATGCTTGGTTCAAACAGGAAACCAACCGCTGCCCCAGCAGCCATGGGCACACCCATACCTACCATCACAGCTTCCAAAGTCAGATTGACCTTCTTGAAAGTGAACCCTCAGAAAGCGACAGTTTCTGACGGGGTCCCTGGTCATGCACTCATATTCTACGCGAACCAGCTGGCAGATGTGTTCACGAGCATCTTCACCTCTCCCTTCTCCATTCCGAGATCCACACCTACTTCAAGAAGACCACCATATTGTTGCCAAAGAAGAACCAGACAATGTGCCTCAATGACTATCGTCCAATGGCCTTGACATCAATCTTCATGAAGTACTTTGAACGGCAGTACGGTGGCGCAGTGGGTTAGTCCTGTTGTCTCACGGCACCGAGGTCCCAGATTCGATCCCGGCTCTGGGTCACTGTCTGTGTGGAGTTTGAACATTATGGGTTTCACTCCCAGAACCCAAAGATGTACAGGCTAGGTGGATTGGCCACGTTAAATTGCCCCTTAATTGGAAAAAATGAATTGGGCACTCTAAAATTTTTTAAAAATGAAGTGCTTCGAGAGGTTGGTCATGAGGCACATCAATTCCATCCTCCCAGAATGCTTAGATCATGTATGAGGGCACATAGAACCCGCTGTACCCTAGCATTCTATAATCTCTCGTCATTTAAATAGTATTTTGCTTTTCTATTCCCAGCAGAGTGGATGCCCTCACATTTTACCATATTGTACACCATCCTCCAAATTTTTGACCACTCTTTCCATCCCTTTATGGCCTCGCAACTTGCTTTACCATCTATCTTTGTATTGCCAACAAATTTAACTATAACATACTTGGTCCTTTCATCCAAGTTATTGAAAAAGATCATGAATATTTGAGTCCACAGGACTCCTTCCCATGGCATCCAAGTTACAGTTTTGCCAACCCGAGAATGATCCATTTATTCCAATTGTCTTGTTTTCTGTTGGCCCATCCTCTATCCATGCTAATGCATTACCCACAATACCATGAGCTCTTATCCTGTACAGTATTCTTTTAATGTGGCAATTTATAATTTCCCTTTTATAAATATCCATGTTGACTGCTTGATTGTTTTATGGTTTTCTAAACATTTTGCTACTATTTCCTGAATGAATTCCAGCATTTTCCCAAAGGCTGATGTTAGACTAACTGGCCTGTTCTTTCTATCTCCGTCTTTTCTTGAATATAAGTGTCACATTTGCAGTTTTCTAATCTGCTGAGGGCTTTTTTCAGATTCTAGGGAAATTTGGAAGATTGCAACCAAAACATTCACTTTCTTTACAGCTGTTTCTTTTAATACCCTAAGATGCTGGCCATCAAATGCATTGAACTTATCGGCTTTTGGCCCTATTAGTATAGCAATATTTTTTTCTCCAGTGATAATTGTTTTAAACTATCCCATCTCCTTTTCCTTCCTGTCTAATCTTCTAATATTCCTGAATATTCAATCCCTAGCCTTGGTTACCTTGAAACCACATCGCTAATGGCTGTCAGGTCATACTCAATTATTTCAATTCATTGATTTGTTTACGAATGCTGCATGCATTCAGATTTACCTTTTTGCTATTTTACAGAATCTTGACCAAAGCTGGTGCGCTCTAAGGTTTGTACACTCTGTCCCTCTTGCCACACTATGGTTACCCATATTGCTACGCTGTGCTACTGCCAATTCTGCTTTGTGATGGGTTGCAAGGGTTTTTTCCCTGCAAATTTCTATTTCCTCTCTCCCTTCATAAATATCTAAACGTGCATGGTGGTGATCGGGAATTATTTGCATAAGGAATGATGGGTATAGACCCAGAGTGGGATTCTCCGAAATGGAGGCAGAGTGTCCGCGCCGTCGTGAACGCTGTCGCGTTTCACGACGGTGCGAAATGGGCGCTGGCACTACCGAGGGGCCAGCACAGTGCTGGAGTGGTTCACCCCGCTCCAGCCTGCCTTCCCGGCGCCAAATGGGCGCTGCGTAAACCCGCGCACGCGCAGTGGCGCCACGCCAACCCACGCATGCGCAGGGGACTTCCTCAACGCGCCTGCCCCGACGCAACATGGCGCGGGGGTTCAGGGGCCGGCTGCGTAACAAAATAGGGAGGGCCGGGGCTGGAGAGGCTGCCCCGCTGATCAATGGGCCCCGATCGTGGGCCAGACCTCATCGGAGGCCCCCCTAGTGAAGGTGCCCCCCCCCCCCCCCCCCCCCCCCACTTCCCCACAGGCTGCCCTCCCGACCCTGCGCGCAGAGTTCCCGCCGGCTGCGAGCAGGTGTGGATGGCGTCGGCGGGACTCTGCCACTTCCACGCAGCCGCTCAGCCCATCAAGGCCGGAGAATCGTCAGTCCGGCCGCAGACAGCGGCCCACGACCGGCATCGTGCCAAACTCGCCGGCACAAATGGCGCCGATTCTCCGCTCCTTGGAGAATCGCATGCCCGCGTCGGGGTAGCATGGCGCGGTTGCGCCAATTCACCAGCCCGGCGCAGGCTCAGAGAATCCAGCCCCCAATGTCTACAAAAACATAATCTATGATATTGCAACAGAAGTAGTGAGATGCATTTGGCATTGCATTTATAAAATAATTGCATCTTCACCATTTTCATTAGCAAATGTTAGATCGAATGATCAGATTTGTAACAAGTTGTGTAGTGTTCAGGCACAGCCTGGGTTGCCGGATAAGATGTCCTTTTCTGTTTGGGCTGTATTCTGCACCTACCTGTGACAACTGGATGAAGTTCATTAATGACTGGTGTGCAGATTGTGAACACTATTGATTTCATAATGCCAACGTTCAATCTATTAATCACAATAGATTTGTTGGCTACTGAGTAAGATGGAATATTGTAAAGAAGTGAATAAATCAGTACATTAGAAAGGTTTGTGCTATACTGTATAATAATTTTTATAAGTGTCACAAGTAGGCTTACATTAACACTGCAGTGAAGTTACTGTGAAAAGCCCCTGGTTGCAACAATCCGGCGCCTGTTTGGGTACACTAAGGGAGAATTCAGAATGTCCAAATTACCTAACAGCACATCTTATGGGAATTGTGGGAGGAAACTGGAGCACCCGGAGGAAACCCACGCAGACATGGGGAGAACGTGCAGACTCCGCACAATCCTACCGGAAATGATCTTGTACGTTTCTGCGAAGTTACTTCAGGCTGCGACATGCTGAGATGTGCATAAATAAGAGTAAATTCTCAAGTGGATTTAGAGTTGGACAATGAATGCAAACCAGACCAGCAACACACTCCTCCCATGTGGTAACAGAACAAATTGCAAGGAATATTCAATTTCTGTAACCGGAAAGTAAAAATGTTAAGGAATGCAGTTTGAGTACCGAGCAGCTGAATACTGACTGCCTGTTACATGTTAAAAACGGTTATTGGTGAGATTGTTTGAATGTTACCCGAGGGCTATACGACACCAATTGAATGTTTACGTCATATTTTTAATGGGCCCTGGAAAGCTGAGCCCTGCAAATAAACTTTAATGTGCTATCCCACAGGGCTAAGACTTATCAATTCTCTGGACAGTCAAATTACCAATTTTGTAGCAACCCATTTTCCCCCCAGAAATAATTAGAGCCAATAATTTCAAGATCAGTTGAGTTGGGTGTGAGAAGACTGTTTATTTAAATGCAAGTCGCTATATTTATTTTTTGAGGAATAGATACTTAGTTTACGTTTCTAAGACTTTGGTTAGGCCACATTTGGAATACTGCGTACAGTTCTGGTCGCCACATTACCAAAAGGATGTGGATGCTTTGGAGAAGGGGCAGAGGAGGTTCACCAGGATGTTGCCTGGTATGGAGGGCGCTAGCTATGAAGAGAGGTTGAGTAGATTAGGATTATTTTCATTAGAAAGACGGTGGTTGAGGGCGGACCTCATTGAGGTCTACAAAATCATGAGAGGTATAGCAAGAAGCTTTTTCCCCAAGTGGGGGACTCAATTACTAGGGGTCACAAGTTCAAGGTGAGAGGGGAAAAGTTTAAGGGAGATATGCGTGGAAAGTTCTTTACGCAGAGGGTGGTGGGTGTCGAATGCATTGCCGGCGGAGGTGGTAGAGGCGGGCACGATAGCATCATTTAGGATGTACCTAGACAGGTACATGAATGGGCAGGGAGCAGAGGGATACAGATCCTTAGAAAATAGGTAACAGTTTTAGATAGAGGATCTGGATCGGCGCAGGCCTGGAGAGTCGAAGGGCCTGTTCCTGTGCTGTAATTTTTCTTTGTTCTTCGTTGCTTTGTCACATTCCTCCACTGCAACCACCCCGCCTCCAATCAGCTTTCTTCCTTTCCTTTCTGTAGTGCTGACTCCTAATGGTGGTTGTTCGATTGTGCGCCCACTTCTCAGTGTCTCATACAGGTGATGATTATTTTTGTGCGAACTGAACATGATAGAAATAAATCTATCTGCATTTATCCTTTCATCATCCGTAATCTCTCAGTTCCGCCGGGGGGAAAAAATACCAATGGCCCGGATTTCACTAAATCAATAATGGAGAGGCTCTCAGCGCTCTCTGTTATTATAGGGTAAAACTGTCAGAAACTTGTGGTATCTGCAATTAAATGTGGAAATCTGGAGGTTGCTGCCAATGATAACCTGCTCCTCCATGGGCTGAACTGCTGCTGCCGTCTTCAACAATGGAATGTGTGCAAACACGATTGTAATGGCATAATCTTAGGCTAATTACTAGTCTTGTACTAAAGATGGATGAAAAAGTTTGGGATTGTGCAATCAACTGTTTTTAATGGCGTAATAAGTGTACTTCTATGTGGGTCTCATCCCCACAACCCAATGAAGTGCAGAGTAGGTGGATTGGCCACTCCAAATTGCCCCTTAATTGGTAAAAAATTTAAAAATGTGTACTTCTCAATAACATTTTTGGCCCTGAAGCCATCATTTTATAAGTGTGGAGTCTTGTTCCCTCAGAATAAAATTAATGTTGAGCAATTAAAAATGTTTTTTTTCTATTTTCTCCTACCTCTCCCTCTCAATCCCACATCATTATTTTTCTTCCCATAAAATGATTTCCATGCAATTTGTATTACCTATTTTTTATTAAACTTCCTACTTTGCAGTCTTTGCGAATTCTTCAATCTTGTTGAAGAGCCTCCCTGCTGCTTGCTCTGCTTGTAGATGCCACAGATTCCCAGCAGTGGGTTAGATGCCAGATTACTAGAGATCTCCATTGACAAGCTCATGATGACCATCTGGGCAACTATTTGCAAAGTGAACAGTGAGCACCATTCATTTGCTACCCATTGTGAAATCTGGGCCATTAATCTCTCGAGTCTCTTCTCATAATTGTAACCCTTCACATCAAGCAAAATCCTAATGGACTTTTTTGATCAATTTCTATTGATTCTATGTTCTCTAATGGCACACCCAAATATGCAATCCTGACTGCCTTCCCATGTTCTATCCAGTGGCAATGGTACCAGTTTTATTAACGCCTAATAAACTCAGCACAGACCTGGAAATGAATTGGGGATCTTCTAACCAGTATATAGAACGATACAGCGCAGTACAGGCCCTTCGGCCCTCAATGTTGCACCGACATGGGAAGTCAAAAACTAAAGGCCATCTAACCTACACTATGCCATTATCATCCATATGCTGATCCAATAAACTTTTACATGCCCTCAATGTTGGCGAGTTCACTACTGTTGCAGGTAGGGCATTCCACGGCCTCACCACTCTGCGTAAAAAACCTACCTCTGACCTCTGTCCTATATCTATTACCCCTCAATTTAAGGCTATGTCCCCTCGTGCTAGCCACCTCCATCCGCGGGAGAAGGCTCTCACTGTCCACCCTATCTAACCCTCTGATCATTTTGTATGCCTCTATTAAGTCACCTCTTAACCTTCTTCTCTCTAACGAAAACAACCTCAAGTCCATCAGCCTTTCCTCATAAGATTTTCCCTCCATACCAGGCAACATCCTGGTAAATCTCCTCTGCACCCGTTCCAAAGCTTCCACGTCCTTCCTATAATGAGGCGACCAGAACTGTAGGCAATACTCCAAATGCCAACTCAGCCATTTGAAGATAAATTAAATAATTTCAACTAAAATAAGAGTTGGCTTACTTTTTGTCCACAGCATAACAGCAGCACAATCCATTTACTGTAGACACACCGCATAGTACGCTTTCAGGATTCAGCTGATATTGCTGTCCTGGTATTTGATGACATAATTTGATCCTTATGTTTGTGTTACTGCCTTGTATTTCCTTCCTATTACCCTATTGCAACCATTAAGATTAATGTGTTAAAAATATTCCAGCCACTAGCTACAACGGTTATCTTTGCATACTGCCACCCTTTGAACCTTTCATTTTTGGCCTTGTGGGACTAAGGTCAGGGTTAATCAGCTGACATAATAGTAACTAATTTGATGAGCTGCTGTACGCTGTCACATGGATGACTGGCTTACATTGCGAGTCAAATTGTAACAATCGTTTTGTGCCCAAAGGACAGACATTGATATATTTGCTACTGACCAGCAAGAAATAGCCTACTTTCACTTGAAATCTGGCTGTTTATTTTCTCCTAGTTGGGTGATGTAAATATTGTGGCATGATGTGTATTATTGCCATCATTCATAGAATCATACAGTACAGAAGTGGCCCTTTGGCCCATCAAGCCTGCACCAACAAAAAAGCTACTCTAATGTACACTAATCCCACTTCCCAGCACTTGGCCCATAGGCTTGAATGTTATAACATTTCAATCATATTTATTTGTATTGTTTACTCTATTTAATTAGCGCATCATCAGCGGCTAATTAGAAATCTTGAAAAAGTGGCTTTTTATTATTCATTTATAATTTCCTAAAATATATAACATATGCTTATGTTTGCAACATTGTGTGAAATGTACTGTAATTTTGTATAATGTTATTACCTAATATGTATTCTTCCAGTGTTGAAAAATACACCATGTGTGATCATAGATCATAGGATTTACAGTGCAGAAGGAGGCCATTCGGCCCATCAAGTCTGCACCAGCCCTTGGAAAGAGCACCCGACCCAAGCCCCTATCCCCGTAACTCAGGAACCTCACTTAACCTTTTTTTTCTGGACACTAAGGGCAGTTTAGCATGACCATTCCACCTAACCTGCACTGTAGGAGGAAACTTGAGCACCCGGAGGAAACCCACACAGATACGGGGAGAACGTGCAGACTCCGCACAGACAGTGACCCAAGCCAGGAATTGAACTGTGACCCTGGAGCTGGGAAGTGACTGTGCTAACCACTGTGCTACCGTAATGATAAGATGTTTCAGGTAGAGATCTGGTCTCGATTGGGAATGCTAGGCAACACGGTGGCGCAGTGGTAGCACTGCAGTCCAACGGCGCCGAGGTCCCAGGTTTGATCCTGGCTCTGGGTCACTGTCAATGTGGAGTTTGCACTTTCTCCCCATGTTTGCGTGGGTTCCACCCCCACAACCCAAAAGATGTGCAAGGTAGGTGGATTGAACATGCTAAATTGCCCCTTAATTGGAAAAAAATGAATTGGGTACTCTAAATTTTTTTTTTTTAAATAGATTGGGAATGCCAGAAAACTGCTGACTCTGTTCAGATAAACTGCACCCAGAACTGAGTCAGTGTTATTAAATACCAGAGCTTTGGTGTTAATGCCTCCATCAAGAGATAGAGAGAAATGAGATAACTTGATTGAAACAAGGTATTGTTGATGGAACCATCAATTCACCAGACACGTGTTTCCGATATGAATATAGGCTTTAATCTACTTACTACAGAGCCAGCCTGTTACCCGTTGATGAACTCTCAGTGAACTGCAGGCTGACTCTGGACAAGGGTATTTATACAGCAGCATAAGGGGGAGGAGTCGTGGGCAGAGCCACGGGTGGAGCCCTGTACAAGCTCCTGAGCATTCCCAGAGCTACTCCCCCTAGTGGTCGGATAACGCTACTGCGCTTACAAGGATACAGTGTGAATTACCATGTTACATTCACCACAATTGTGTACAAAAGTATTATTGTTGTTGAATATGGAGATGATAAATTGGCAGCTGGAAAAAATTATATTTAGGGAGTTATTTGAACTTTGAAAGAAAATCACTTTATGCAAGTGAAGTACAGATGACACTGACCAACAAGGGATTTCCAAAGCTGAGTTCAGTAGTAGTCAATTTAATTTTTAAAATCTTTTTTTCCAGTTTATTTTAAGAAACAAAATGTTACAAACAAAGTACAAGTTAAAAACAGGCTTAAACATATAACAATTTGTCATCTACTTTTCACATTAATAAAGTTATTGATGCAAATTTTGGCTTCAGAACATATGTGGGATGATCATGAATATATAAACATTAATTTACTATTCTTGGAACTGCTGTAGTCAAGGCTGAATCAGCTGTCATGACAACTCCAGGTTGGTTTTGTGTTCTCTACAGTGAGTAGGGTTTTGTGTTCTCTACAGTGAGTAGGGTTTTGTGTTCTCTACAGTGAGTATGTGCACTTTCATCAGGGATATGTGATGGAATTTGTGAAAGCTGACTTGTTTTATTGGTCTCCAGGTTGCTTGATATTTTCTCAGTTCTAAATGGAGGTTGTTGATCACAATCCCTGACTGGTGTATCTGTCTCAGATGCTTAATCTTCTTGCCTGCCATTTTTGCAGTGGCGGATGCATCATCTTGATCCTGGCAATGAAGGTCCAAGAGATAGGGACTGGATTTGAGGAGCCACCATGGCATCACTGTTTACTCCCCGGAAGGGTTGAATAGGGCGAAAGGATTTGAGTGCTTGTATATGACGTAACATGCTGGCAACATCCTCGTCAGCATTCATCCTTTAGAGAGCTGCAATGCCTCTGAAACGTATCTGAGCTATGATATGTTTGTACAGATTTTAGCTGAACTTCATATAGTCTCCTGAAATGTTTGTTAGGAAATATTCGCAGTTTCTGTTCTTGACCTTCTGTGGGACTGTCAGTGTAGTGGAGGGGAAAATGATATGGTTACGCGTGTCTTGAGAATCAGTCACTTAGTTTTCACTGGTTTGTGATATGCTGCTTCTTAGCAATGTACCACCTCTGTGACCAATCCCTGGTGATATTTTCTCATGCCATGTTCAGAATCCACGAGTGGAGCAGACTGTTCTTTGTTGCATCAGATTGAAATTGACCCAGTGGAATCTTCAGTTGTGAATCCTACATTCAACTGAAAATACTCAATTGCTCTGGCAACATCTGTAGGGAAGGGGAAAGATCATGGGACCGTGAATGTTAACTCATCATTTTCCCCTTTTCCTCAGATGCTGCTTGACACTCAGTATTTGGTGTTGACATTTTCAGCAGATGTAGCATTTTATTTTTGATAAATTTAAGGAAACTGATTCACTTATCTTACTCCAGTATTTTCACATCTCCCTCAGCCAGCTGAATGACTAGAAGTGCTAAGAAACATGAGTAAAGAAATGAATGCCGTCACATATCCTCTCTTTGTTGTGATAGCCACAAGTCCCAAAAGACATGCTGTCAGGTGAATTGGACATTCTGAATTCTCCCTCTGTGTACCCAAACAGGCGCTGGAGTGTGGCGACTGGGGATTTTCACAGTAAAATCGTAAGCCTACTTGTGACAATAATAAAAATTAATATTATTATCCTTTCTTGCATTCCTGCTGTTAGCAGGAGAGCACAGTAAGAAGTTTTACACCAGGTTAAAGTCCAACAGGTTTGTTTCAAACACTAGCTTTCGGAGCACTGCTCCTTCCTCAGGTGAGTGAAGAGGAATGTTCCAGAAACGGTAGCATTGTGGATAGCACAATCGCTTCACAGCTCCAGGGTCCCAGGTTCGATTCCGGCTTGGGTCACTGTCTGTGCGGAGTCTGCACATCCTCCCCGTGTGTGCGCGGGTTTCCTCCGGGTGCTCCGGTTTCCTCCCACAGTCCAAAGATGTGCAGGTTAGGTGGATTGGCCATGCTAAATTGCCCTTAGTGTCCAAAATTGCCCTTAGTGTTGGGTGGGGTTACTGGGTTATGGGGATAGGGTGGAGGTGTTGACCTTGGGTAGGATGCTCTTTCCAAGAGCCGGTGCAGACTCGATGGGCCGAATGGCCTCCTTCTGCACTGTAAATTCTATGTAAAATCTATATGTAGACAAATTCAAAGATGTCAGACAATGCTTAGAATGCGAGGATTAGCAGGTGATTAAATCTTTACAGATCCAGAGATAGGGGTAACCCCAGGTTAAAGAGGTGTGAGTTGCCTCAAGCCAGGGCAGTTGGTAGGATTTCGCAAGCCCAGGCCAGATGGTGGGAGGTGGATGTAATGTGACATGAATCCCAGGTCCCGGTTGAGGCCTCACTCATGTGTGCGGAACTTGGCTATGAGTTTCTGCTCGGCAATTCTGCGTTGTCGCGTGTCCTGAAGGCGGCTTTGGAGAACGCTTACCCGGAGATCAGAGGCTGAATGCCCTTGACTGCTGAAGTGTTCAGCTGGAAGGGAACGTTCTTGCCAGGTGATTGTCGCGCGATGCCCGTTCATTCGTTGTCACAGCGTCTGCATGGTCTCGCCAATGTACCATGCTTCGGGACATCCTTTCCTGCAGCGTATGAGGTATGAGGTTCAAACAACCGCGCAACCTCAAACAAACCATTGTTTGCAGCAAACTACCCAGCCTACAGAACAGCGACCACGACACCACGCAACCCTGCCATGGCAATCTCTGCAAGACATGCCAGATCATCGACATGGATACCACTATTACACGTGAGAACACCACCCACCAGGTATGCGGTACATACTCGTGCGACTCGGCCAACATTGTCTACCTCATACGCTGCAGGAAAGGATGTCCCAAACGTGGTACAGCGTATTGCGTAAGGGATAGATAGTATTTTACGTATACTAGAGGTATCAATGATCCTATCCTAGATGCATTACGTTTATATGTTAGCTTCAGACGGTTGTCAAGGCAAAAACATGTGATATCCGCTTGGGAAGAAAAAGAAAGGTACTTGAGCTTTCTTTTGTTTTCAAAGTTCCACAGCCCTGGAGTTGCTGGCACCTAGGGATGAAGTTGGACATTGCAGGCATATTCTTTGACACTGCAGGGCATCATGGAATTGGATAGAAATCTCAACATGGAAATGGGCATTTTGGTATTCATCATTTACAGAAGCCATTGTCCTAAATCGCATGTGCCTGCTCGGTACACTTAATCCCTTATTCCTTTTCCTGCAACCATATATTTAACTACTCTGTAACATTTGACATGGTCTTGCTTCTGGAAGGGGTCATCCCTGGTAATCCATTCCACAACCTCATAACCCACTTTTATAAAGTTAGTGTCACTGGACTAATAATCCAGAGGCCAAGGCGAATACTCTGGTGAAAGAGAACATGCTGGAAAATCTCAGCAAGTCTGGCAGCATCTGTAGGGAGAGAAAAGAGCTAACGTTTCGAGTCCGATGACTCTTTGTCAAAGCGGAGAGAAGAGCAGTACTTCTTCAGGGTAGGCATTCCTTCTCTCTCTACAGATGCTGCCAGACTTGCTGAGATTTTCCAGCATTTTCTCTTTCGTTTGAGATTCCAGCATCCGCAGTAATTTGCTTTTATCCAGTGGAACACTCTGGGGGTGTGGGTTTGAATCGCACAATGGCAGCTGGTGGATTTAAATTCAATTAGTAACTCTGAAATATAAAGCTAGTCTCCCTAATGGTAACCATGAAACTATCATCAATTGCTGTACAAACCTAGCTGGTTTATTAATGTCCTTATGGGAAAGAAATCTGTCATCCTGAAATGAAAGAGAAAATGCTGGAAAATTTCTGCAGCTCTGGCAGCATCTGCAGGGAGAGAAAAGAGCTAACGTTTCGAGTCCAATGACTCTTTGTCAAAGCTTTCTCTTTCGTTTCAGATTCCAGCATCCACAGTAATGTGCTATTAATCTGTCATCCTGACTTGGTCTGGTCTGCATGTGGCTCCAGACCCAGAACAATGTGATTGACTCTGAACTGCCCTCTGAAATGGTCCAGCAAGCCAGTCAGTTCTTGGACATTTAGGGATGAGCTGGCTTTGCTTGCACCATCTACGTCCCATGAAATAATTTTTTTCACGTTTTGCCTGTTCTTTATTTCCCTCCACACTCACATTATACAGTCTCAGTGGATCATTGGCAACTGAGCGTAATGATGCCAATTGGTTTTTATTCTTCGTTGCTCCAATAGTGATGAAGCCACTCTTACTGGCTCTCCTGTTGGCTGCACTGAGCAACCATGCCATGGGTCAGTTCAGGAACAGCGTTTCATCATCTGAAGCTTCTTCCACCAGGAACTGAACATGGGTCTTTTTTGCTTGATGCACAACACCTCAATTCACTGAAACAGCTGTGAAGCTAAATGTAATGTCTTTAAATTTTGACGAGGTTGCAGACAATGTCTGGGATTATGCAGTTGAGCATTTTATTGTTAATTCATTTTGTGTGTTTACTCTGTTCTCAGATAATGTCACCAAACATATAATGAAAAATTAATAAAACATTGTGGTCAATTATTATTCAATGCGGGTTGCATTATGCAACTATAAAATCTTCTTTAGGCAAAAATATCTCTTGTAAAGATTTCACAATTAAATTTAATATCCGGTGGTACAGACTGCAATGAAACGATTCTAAAGTAACTACTCATAGAATTTACAGTGCAGAAGGAGGCCATTCAGCCCATCGAGTCTGCACCGGCCCTTGGAAAGAGCACCCTAACCAAGCCCACACCTCCACCCTATCCCCGTAACCCCACCCCACCTTTTTGGACACTTAAGTGCAATTTAGCATGGCCAATCCACTGAACCTGCACATCTTTGGACTGTGGGAAGAAACCAGAGAACGCTGAGGAAACCCACACAGACAGGGAGAGAAGTGCAGACTCTGCACAGACAGTGACCCAGGCTGGAATTGAACCTGGGACTCTGGAGCTGTGAAGCAACTGTTCTAACCACTGCTACCGTGCTGCCCCAAAAATTATTTTTATTGGGGTTGATTTCAGTTTTTCTTGTGCCTTTAGGCCAGAACAGAAATTTTGTTGACTTGTGCTGTTAGCCAAAGATCCTGCCATGGATCCAGGGTTTGGGGCTATTTGTGTTCATGAGGTAGAAGCATCATGTTTGCATATGTGTTTCAGCAGTTCATGTCCTGGGCTGTTGACAGGAATGCTGGAGAGGCACCACTTCAGCACTATGACAGCCCAAACGAATGCCTGTTCTTCAGATCTTCTGCGCCCAATGGAGCAATTATGGCTCTATTAAAAATTTGTGGCTTTTAGGTTGCTCAGTGGTACTTGAGCAAGTTTCCCGCTGGCAAGAGTTCCCTGAAGCCTTCAAATGCATTAAGAATTTAATTCCTGTTGCACTTTTAAACTTGGGTCAACTAAAGTTCCAGACAAAACACTCAAACTCACAAATCATTGTACAACAATCTCCTTTATAGTAGCTTACCAGAAAAGTATCAAACTCCACTACAAAAGGTATTGAAACCCTGTCACACAGAGTTTAGAAACTTTGTTGTATACAAAGTATCTAAACTCTGACTTCATTATACACAAAATATCCAAAAGGTATCAAAGCTCACAGCTTGGACCTAAATTCCACCCGTTAAGAGACGATGTGATCAATTCTTCGACTTGGATTCCGATGCCCTCTCTGATTCCCAGACCCAGGGAGATGCTTCTTATGATGGTTGTTCCTACAGGTGGTAACTCCAGAAGTTCCTTTGTTTCTCCTTCTCATACAGATCTTGTTTGCACTGATCATCCTTCCAGTCACATACTCACAGGATAGCCACTGTCTTTTAGTCACAAATGCTCATGGAGTCGTATCTCTCTCAGGGAGTCATATTTCTCTCACGAGAGCAACACAGGGGTCTGTGTTCATTCACTGCCCACCTGGGCCGTAGCAACAACCATGCCTTATATGACTGCCTAATCAGCTTCTAGGCTTAATCCCTGGCTGCACATTGTGTTCTTTGCTGCAGGTCACACCAGTTATGCTGCTCCCACAATTCTTATGCTGATACAGAGTTAGCATTTTAACTATCAGGCTTTGCTGGTGTCTTCACAGATACCCACCAGGCTACATTATGGTAACCCCAGGGACTTTGCCAGATGTGCCCCTTTTGACAGAGGAATGGCAGGTGGAAGGTCCAGCACTGCCCTTGCCACTCAAAATTTACAACCACTGACCATTCTCAGTATAATAATGATTGCATCTAAATTCCTGGATGCTTGGGCAGAGATCAGACTTGCCAGCGTATTGAGCCAATCAGGAATTTTGTGACCTAATTGGTAATTGCTGCAGATCCGTTAGATTGTATTAATATTTGAAACACCTTCCCCATTCGCGCACCCCCCCCCCCCCCCCCCCCCCCCGGCCACACCAAATTGTTGGATAAGTACTGCTTTACATTGAGTAGGTGCAGTTTCCAGTGGTGTCATGCTAATGGAGATTGTATTTTAAAAAGTGCTTTCTTTAGATTGAAGTCTAGATGTGATGGACAGCTGCCACTTGTTTACATAGAAACAGACAATAGAAGCAGGAGGAGGCCATTTGGCTCTTTGAGTATACAAGAGAAATCAGGAAAAAGACAAGCAAATTATTGAAAAATTACAAATACAATTACAAGGTTGTTCTCAACAATTCACATAGAGAACTTTAAACCGGGGATGGTTTAGCTCACTGGGCTAAATCGCTGGCTTTTAAAGCAGACCAAGCAGCCCAGCAGCACGGTTCAATTCCCTTACCAGCCTCCCCAGACAGGCGCCGGAATGTGGCGACTAGGGGCTTTTCACAGTAACTTCATTGAAGCCTACTCGTGACAATAAGCGATTTTCATTTTCATTTTTTTCATTTCATTATCTCAAAAATGTTAACTTTTTCTTGAGAAGTAAAATCACCATAGTCCCAGATGACCATCGGCTGCTTTCCCCTTCGAAGGGGAGAGCTGACTGGTAATACCGAAGGCGAGGGGCAAGGTTGAGAAGTCGAGGCCTTCATGAATGCCTCAAACGATATGGGAATCAAACCCGCGCTGTTGGCCTTGCTCTGCGGCACGAACCAGCTGTCCAGCCAACTGAGCAAAACGGCCCCCTTTTCCTGAGAAAATAAATAGGATTTTCAATGTTTACTGTGCAAATAAAAATGTATAAATGAATGAAATCTAGCTTAGTTGATCAGTGGCAACCGGTGGATGTGGTTTATTTAGACTTTCAGAGCGCTTTTGACAAGGTCTCGCGTAGCAGATTAATATGTAAAGTTAAAGTGCAAGGGGTTATGGGTAGTGTCTTGAGATGGATAAATAGCTGCTTAGCAGACAGGAAGCAAAAAGTTGGAATAAATGGGTCTTTTCTGACAGGCAGGCAGTGACTCGGGGGTACCACAGAGATCTGTGCTCGGACACCAAATGTTCACATTATATATTAATGATTTGGATGGGGGGACTACATGGATGGCATGGTAGCACAGTGGTTCGTGCTGTTGCTTCACAGAATTAGGGACCTGGGTTCGATTCCTGGCTTGGGTCACTGCCTGTGCGGAGTCTGCATGTTCTCCTCATGTCTGCATGGGTTTCCTCTGGGTGCTCCTGTTTCCTCCCAAAAGACATGCTTGTTAGGTGAATTTGACAATGTGAATTCTCCCTCCGTGTACCCGAACAGGCGCCGGAGTATGGCGACTAGGGGCTTTTCACAGTAACTTCATTGCAGTGTTAATGTCAACCTACTTGTGACAATAAAGATTATTATATTATAGACTCTTTATCTCCTCTTCACCGCCTGCTTTCCTATCTATTTTAGTATAATGTTACACTCTGTCCTTGCTTGCAGATCATTTAGACTGTGAACAGGCGAGGTCCGAGGACTGACCCCTGTGGCACCCCGCTAGTTACAGTTTGTAAGCCAGAGAAGGACCCATTTATCCCGACCCTCTGCTTTCTGTAAATCAGCCAATCTTCAATTCAACCCAGTACTCGACCCCCAATCCACCTGCTATCCAGTGCTCGACCTGCTATCACGCCTTCTGGATCAGTCTTTTATGCGGCACTTTGTCAAAAACATTCGTAGGTTCCCCATTATCCACCTTGCTGGTTACATCCTCAAAGAACTTGAGCAAGTTGTCAAGCATGACTTAGAACATAGAACATAGAACAGTACAGCACAGAACAGGCCCTTCAGCCCTTGATGTTGTGCCGAGCAATGATCACCCTACTTAAACCCACGTAACCCGTATACCCGTAACCCAACAATCCCACCATTAACCTTACACTACGGGCAATTTAGCATGGCCAATCCACCTAACCCGCACACCTTTGGACTGTGGGAGGAAACCGGAGCACCCGGAGGAAACCCACGCGCACACAGGGAGGACGTGCAGACTCCACACAGACAGTGACCCAGCCGGGAATCGAACCTGGGACCCTGAAGCTGTGAAGCATTGATGCTAACCACCATGCTACCGTGAGGCCTTACTCTTCATAAAACATGCTGACAATGGTGGATTGAGCTTTATCTTTCCGAATGTCCCCTACGTCAGAGGTCAAGCTAAGCGGTCTATGATTTCCTATTTTTTGCCCCTCCCTTTTTGAATAGGACCGTCACATTAGTGTGCTTCCAATCCAGACGGGCCTATCCTGAATCCAGGGAATTTAGAAATTCATCCGCTATCTCTGCTGCCACCTCCTTTAATACCCCAGGGTGCAGACTATTAGGCCACAGAGACTCGTCTACCTTTAATCCCATCAGTTTTTCAATACTGTCTCCCTATTGATGTTTATAAGACCATAAGACATAGAAGCAGAATTAGGCCACTCGGCCCATCGAGTCCGCTCCGCCATTCAATCATGGCTGATATTTTTCTCCTCCCCATTCTCCTGCCTTCTCTGATCCCCTTATTGATCAAAAAGCTATCTACCTCCAAGTTCCTCTGCATTAACTGCAGTGAGGCACCATTTACTGCGCCACCGTGCTGCCCGTGTTTATGTTTTCTTACCCACACCAGAAATGAATAGTGGTACAATACTCGATAAGTATCTGGTTAAGTATCACTCAACAAACCCAAGTGTCCGAGATATTTTCTGAGTGTCTTGGACAGCGCAAATCTGCCATTAGAAATTTAAATTCCCCAGGTAATTACTGCGTAGGTGCACGGGTCACATCTTCTGAAGGATTGCAGTGCACAACAGCAATGACCACCTCAACATTCACTGCTGCTAGCATCAGAAGGTATGACCCATGGAATCTCCAATCATTCAACATATTACAGGAAAATACCTGGCTCGTTTAGACACTCAGGTCCTGAATGAGGCTTGATTCTGTAACTTTCCAGTGCTGCCAATTGAGCTAAAGTGAGGCCAATTGCAGCTAATTTAAAGTCATTTTTCTTTAAAACAGTGCATGTCTATTCTTAGGGCAAGGTTTATATTGTTTGCCTTGACAATGATAGAAATGGTTGCAATGCCACGCAGGTTCTCCATAGGTAGCAAAGTCCTCCCACAGATTTTGCTGAACTTTCCCCAGTTTTCAATTGATCAGACCATGAGCTGAACTGCAAAATAAAATTTGAATCTCTAATTTCAATTCCACATGTGTGGAGATAAATATTTACTTCTGATGATCCAGGTGAAAACAGCTTTTTTTGATGTAATGTGGTATGTTAGCGCCACTTACTGGACTGAATCACACATTTTCCTCTGTTTGTAATGGTAGAGTTTAACTTGATTTATTTTTTTTTAAATTTAGAGTACCGAATTAATTTTTCCAATTAAGGGGCAATTTAGCTTGGCCAATCCACCTACTCTGCGCATCTTTGGGTTGTGGGGCGAAACCCGCACAGACACGGGGAGAATGTGCAAACTCCACACGAACAGTGACCCAGAGCCGGGATCGAACCTGGGACCTGAGGCAGCAGTGCTAACCCACTGCGCCACCGTGCTGCCCCAACTTGAATTATTTAAAGCCATTGTTCATCTTCAATGGACAGGTTCCAGAGATTAGCTTAACTGTTATTTGCTGGGAAAAACATTTGTCAGGATGAAGTCTATTTTTTTCTCTTTGTAAGAATATAAATTTTTCTGTCTTTCTATCTATCTGCATGTGAACAGTGGCAGCGTTAGTGGAGGCATGATCATGACATATTCCAGTTTTCTCTGCATCTGAGGAGCTGATTTACAGTACAAGTTCAAAGTGCAGAGAATTGTGAGACATGTCATTTGCAACAGGTTGTGGGGATAGGGTGGGTGCTCTTTCAGAGGGGCGATGCAAATTTGATGGGTCAAATGGCCTCTTCCTGCACTGTAATGATTCTATGTAAAACAGCTTTCCCTTGCTGCTCCGACTTGATAACAAAAGTTCTGTAGTTGCACATTGCTGTTTTACATTAAGATAAATGTAACCAACAAATTCATAAATTGGTTGCGTTTTAAGGAAAATTTAGTCAACAGAATAAGTGGATGTAAAATCATTCGTCGTCTTTTAATAGTTCCAACTTTTTTGGACAAATGTCTGCGTGAGAAAGACTCATGCAAATTCCTTTAAATAAAAGACTTTTTAGTCTAAAGTTTTCCCCTTCAAAAAAACTCACCTGAGGAAGGAGAAAGCTAGTGATTCGAATCAAACCTGTTGGACTTTAACCTGGTGTTGTAAGACTTCTTACTGTACCTACCCCAGTCTCACGCCGGCATCTCCACACCTTGGTTTTCAAAAATCATGTTAAATTGCCATTGCTTTCCAATTCAGCTAATGCTAATAACATTAATGTGGCGATGGAGATTGCACAATGGCTCTTAGAAGCCGTTTAAATCGCTCTTTGGGCCAAATGGAGGCTAATGAGTTCAATAATCTGTCATCTTGACTTTTTTTGCGTAGTATTCATTGTTTATAACAGAATAAATATGTGTATATGCACATTGCATGTTGAGGATTGTTCTACAGAATTAAGTAAGGATTTGTAGTCTTGGTCTACTGTACAAATGACCGCTCTGAGTGGGAGCGAGTGGGTAAACCTGGTTTTGGCTGGCTGAAACAGCTCTCAATGTGGTCAGTGAGAAGACTTATATGTGCATTCCTTAGTGTGTCTCATCTGCCCAATGAATCAGATTCAGTAACATTAATGAAGGCTGAAATGTTTCTAACTCTGCTGTCCCACCTGCTTAACATGGGAAGGATGCAAGGTGCCAACTTGCCTGAAAAACAGGATGCCCTTTCTCTCTCACCTGTCATCACCAGTTGGGTGATTTTTGGTTCTTGCCTTGACTCAAGATTTAACAATAAAGCAATAATGAAGTATTTCTTGCTACAGAGGGAGGAAAATAGCATCATCAGGCTCACTGAATTGATTGATTCCACTCTCTGTTGGTTTTGATTGAGATGGCGTTGTATTTAATTAGATGCACCTTCTTGGTTAGTGGGAGGCTAAGATCCTTAACACTGAATTTTCACAGGTTTCAAACTGAGATTTTTATTTTCCTCAAAATCTATGGTGAAAGAGAAACTCATCACTGAAAAGGGTTACTTAAAAATGGATTGTAGAACTGACCTTATAAAAAGGACTGGAATTGAAGATTGGACCTATGCAGTGAAGTTGTTTTTGTTTTGTTTAAGAGGTGCAGCATTTCAGTTCCAATAATCCTCCCTTGTGCTAGTCACATACATTTTTAATGTGTGAAATTATTGGACAGCAACAGTCGACACTCAGTCACTTGTCAAATCTGGACAAATTGGATACATTGGTAAGGAGAGACCACAAGGTTAAACTCGACTTGTACATTTCCTTTTGTTTGACGTCAGTACGAGGGGTGAAGGTTGCCAGCTGTAGTTCAGGATTCCCTATATTGAGATACCAAATTTTCAACGATAGCTTTACTTTGGTATTTGCTCTCTCTCTCTCCAGTAACTGACTCTAAGAAATTAAGTTTGCTGGAGTAATTTTTCATAATAGACACCCTGCACATTATCTTTATTCCTGAAAGGCTTTCTACCAGATGTCTGTTGGCTTAGTGATCAAAGAGCTACTGAGAGTAATAATATTGCATGCCAGAATCATGTTAAACAATCTCCCCGCAAACTCAAAAATATTGGAGATGGGGGAACTGTTCTGAAAAGTGGTTTGTCAAAATTAAATTTAATGAAGTCTTTCTGTTCAAAATAATGGGGAAATCTGTCCACTTGTCTGTGTTTTGGAATTCCACATAAAACATTATAGGTAGAGGCTAAAGAAAGAAGCTAAGAGAAATGTTACTTACACGTTGAAGTGTTGTGAAGTTCCATTCCATGTGTACAATATTAAGTATCTGTTCTTCTAACCAAGACTACCACCTGCTGGCAGAGAACTGAATATTGCCATGAAGAAACACTTCAAAGTATTTTTCATTCGTTTTGTATGTTTGAACAGCTATAAATACCTTGTATTTGATACTAATCGACTCAGGATTTGTTTCATCCTCCCTTTCTCACTCCATTAAGTGATAACCAAGTATTGTGCTGTCAATGTGATTGATTCGTTATTAGGATGCCCCTGACAAAGAACTAGGCTCAAATTCGACTAAAATGCACAGAAAATCTGCAGTGTCAACCACCCCAAATGCATCAGTAAGCAGCTGAACTCTCAGGCCAGGAAGACAGAAACTCCAGTTTGTGGAGCATATAGAATTGCACTGGTCCACCCCAGGGCAGTAAAAAAGGAAGTACAACTGGCTTCAATGCCCCAAGGTTAAAAAAGGAAAATGTTTCAAGTTTCCTGTTTCGTATTGCTGTTTTGTAGACTCTCATCCCTTCCTCCCCACCCCACCACCCGCCAATGAAAATTGTGTCTATGGATGTTGAGTGAAACCAAGTATGAGCTTTGCTGTGGTGCTCACAGGTGAAATAGCCAGTTTAAGTTCACATATGAAGAGTAGCCACTTTGATGGGGCACTGGGGGGGCTGCTGATGTCTAAGGAACCAGACCTCATAAATCAATAGCTTCAGGAACGAATTGGGAGAAAATGTGTTTTGCTAAAGAGTCAAATAGTACCTTGAGCTCATAAAGGTTAAATTTAGCATCTGCATCTGCCTGATAGCCGCCACTTGTTAAATCTGGAAGGGGAGACAGCAAACAAATATCGAGAAATTTTTCATTTGTTTGACGTTGGTATGATGAGTGATGGTTGACAGCTGTCCAAAGATGTGCAGGTTATATGCAGTTATGGGGCTAGGGCCAGGGAATGGACCTGGGTAGGCTGATCTGTCAGAGGTTTGGAACAGACTCGATGGGCTGAATGGCCACAGAATGGCACTGGAGGAATTCTATGATTCTGTAGCTTTGGATTCTGTGGATTGAGATGACTAATTTTCAGCTGTAGCTTCAATTAATATTTGCACTTGCTTTCTCTTCAGTAGAGAACTCTAAGAAATAAAATTTGCTACTTTTTATAATACACATCCTGTGTTATTTCTTTATTCCTGAAAGGCTTTGCATCAGATGCCTGTTGATTTTGTGATCAAAGAGTTACTGAGAATATGAGTATTTCTTCTATTTGTTTGCTATCTATTGGAAGTTACATAATACCCCTGTAACCACGCCAGTCCAGAATGCTTGGGGCCAATTCATCTCTGAATTTTGGAATGTTTTAGATTTAGATTTATCGTCACTTATACCGAGGTATAAGTATTGTTCTGGGTACAATCTAGGCAGATCTTTCCATACATGAAAAAACATAGGACATACAATAAATACACTATGTAAATACATAGACATAGACATCAAGTGAAGCATATTGATTGTTGTGCTGCAAGGTAGAGAAGGTACGTGGAGAGATCAGATCAGTTCCTAAGAGGGTCGTTTAGGAGTCTGGTAGCAGCAGGGAAGAAGCTGTTTTTGAATCTGTTCATGTGTGTTCTGAAACTTTTGAATCTCCTGCCCAATGGAAGAGGTTGGAAGAGAGAATAACGAGATGGGAGGGGTCTTTGATTATGATGCCCACTTTCCCAAGGCAGCGGGAGGTGTAGACAGAGTCAATGGATGGGAGGCGGATTCATGTGATGGACTGGGCTGTGTTCATGACTCTAGTTTCGTGCAGTCTTGGGCCGGCAGTTGCCATATCAGGCTGTGATGGAGCCAGATAGGATGCTTTCTATGGTGCATCAATAAATATTAGTAAGAGTCAATGTGGACATGCCAAATTTCCTTAGTTTCCTGAGGAAGTATAGGCGCTGTTGTGCTTTCTTTGTTGTAGTGTCGACCAGGACAGATTTTTGGTGATGTGTACACCTAGAAATTTGAAGCTGTTAACCATCTCCACCTCGGTACCATTGATGCAGACGGGTGTGTATGACACTTCGCTTTCTGAAATCAATGACCAGCTCCATAAATTTTGCCAGCATTGAGAGAGAGATTGTTGTTGTTTCCCTGTGCCACTAGGTTCTCTATCTTCTTCCTGTACTCTGACTCATTGCTGTTTGAGATCCGACCCACTACAGTTGTCATCAGATAACTTGCAGATGGAGTTGGAGCCGAATTTTGTTTCATTGTCGTGTGTGTACCAGGAGTATAGTATGTTTCATAGAATTTACAGTGCAGAAGGAGGCCATTCAGCCCATCGAGTCTGCACCAGCTCTTGGAAAGAGCACCCTACCCAAGGTCAACACCTCCACCCTATCCCCATAACCCAGTAACCCCACCCAACACTAAGGGCAATTTTGGACACTAAGGGCAATTTATCATGGCCAATCCACCTAACCTGCACATCCTTGGACTGTGGGAGGAAACCGGAGCACCCGGAGGAAATCCACGCACGCACACGGGGAGGATGTGCAGACTCCGCACAGACAGTGACCCAAGCCGGAATTGAACCTGGGACCCTGGAGCTGTGAAGCGATTGTGCTACCCACAATGCTACCGTGCTGCCCCCATAGTAGGGGGCTAAGTACGCAGCCTTGTGGGGCCTCGGTATTGAGGACTATCGTGGAAGAGGTGTCATTGTATATCTTTACTAATTGTGGTCTATGGGTCTGAAGTCAATCCAGTTGCAGAGGGAGAAGCCAAGAAGGTTTTGGAGTTTTGCTATGAGTTTGGCTGTGTTGAAAGCTGGTGTTTTAAATTATAGACTAGTTAAAATGCTTAGTCACGGGCAGCAGGGTAGCATGGTGGTTAGCATAAATGCTTCACAGCTCCAGGGTCCCATGTTCGATTCCCGGCTGGGTCACTGTCTGTGTGGAGTCTGCACGTCCTCCCCCTGTGTGCGTGGGTTTCCTCCGGGTGCTCCGGTTTCCTCCCACAGTCCAAAGATGTGCGGGTTAGGTGGATTGGCCATGCTAAATTGCCCGTAGTGTCCTAATAAATGTAAGGTTAAGGGGGGGTTGTTGGGTTATGGGTATAGGGTGGATATGTGGGTTTGAGTAGGGTGATCATGGCTCGGCACAACATTGAGGGCCGAAGGGCCTGTTCTGTGCTGTACTGTTCTATGTTCTATGTTCTACATGTGTGTGAACCAGAAACACTGATGCTGATGTCATGAAAGGAGCAGGTGATTCTGATCAAAGAAATTCCAGATAACTGGTGTTTCCGAACAACAGAGAGGTTACAGTGCACTTAAGCTTATGGCATTTTTAAACAAGAGCATTTTTGAGTCTTGTCAGAAGACCTTGACAAAAGTTTGAAAAAAATTACAAAAATCTTAAGGCCTTGAGATAACTGAAAGCATGGCCGCCGTTAGTGAGCAACTGAAATGGTGGATGCTCAACGGGCCAGAATTGGAGGAATGCAGATAGCTCGGAGAGTTGTGGTGCAAGAGGAAAGTACAGAGATAGGAGGGGTGAGATCATGGAGGCATTTAGAAACAAGGATGAGACTTTTGAAACCAAAGTTTGGCTTTAGCAGGAGCCAGTGCAGCTCAGTGAGGGCAGGGACGATGGGTGTATGGGGCAGTGCGCGTTACAGCACAGGCAGCACAAAATTGGATGGCTTCCAGGTTTACAGAAGATAGAACGTGGGAGGCTGGCCTTTTAAAAATTCCTTACGTGGGATGTGAACATCGCTGGAATGGCCACCATTTGTCACCCATCCCTAATTGCCCGTGAGAAGGTGGTGGTGAACCATCTTCTTGAAAC
Organism: Scyliorhinus canicula; assembly: GCF_902713615.1. Taxonomy (NCBI): domain Eukaryota; kingdom Metazoa; phylum Chordata; class Chondrichthyes; order Carcharhiniformes; family Scyliorhinidae; genus Scyliorhinus; species Scyliorhinus canicula. The sequence goes on from NC_052146.1 coordinate 9,147,018, forward strand.
ACTAAGTCCATCTGTCAGCCAATGTTCAGCTGCTGAAATCAGTGATGTTGGCGACTGTACTGAAGCTCACCTCGGGGTCAAAGATAACATCAAGGTTGCTGACAGTTTGTTTCAGCCCCAAACTGTTGTCAGGGAAATAGTTGGAGACAAGTGGCTAAGGAACAGACTTTGTGGTGGGGACTGATGCAATGACTTCAATCTTCCCGACATTTAGTTAAAGAAAATGTATGCCCTCAGCACTGCTCAACTATAATGGCTTCTCCTAAGATTGCGATGTCAGCTATGATTACTACTCAATGAACAATTGTTATTTTCACATACCATAGCTGAATGCGGAGGTATTTGCTGAAATCCTAGTTGAGGACACACTGATGCCTAATGAGCATCTTGTCCTTGGACAAGGAAGATTTTGAAGTGACTGTTTAAACAGATGCCTGATCATTGAAGTCCACAACCAAGTTAACCCAGCTGTGTCAGACGCCAGATTCTCATTCTTGAGCCAGGTGGCTTCAAGATGTTAATGATTGACCAGCAAACCTGGCTTTTATTGGAAAATAAACTATTTTGGATGGTTAATGTCTTCCTACTTGGCTCCTAATATCTTTGCAAACCTAATTGGTAAGGAGCCCCCAGCAAAATGAGCAACCAAAATCCTACCGGTTCCATGTTCTGTTAGTTTTAAGTTTTAGGGCAGCATGGTAGCTCTGTGGAAGCACTGTTGCTTCACAGTTCCAGGTCTCAAGTTCGATTCCCAGCTTGGATCACTGTCTGTGTGGAGTCTGCACGTTCACCCAGTGTCTGCGTGGGTTTCCTCCGGGTGCTGCGGTTTCCTCCCGCAAGTTCAAAGATGTGCAGGTTAGGTGGATTGGCCATGCTAAATTGCCCTTAGTGTCCAAAAAGATTGGGTGAGGTTACTGAATTACAGGATTACGGGAATAGGGTGGACGTGTGGGCTTAAGTAGGGTGCTCTTTCCAAGGGCTGGGGCAGACTCGATGGGCCGAATGGTCTCCTTCACTGTAAATTCTATGATTCAGTACGCTATGCGCACTTGGTGGGTTCCCCTGAATTGTGGCTCTGCTAACTTGTGCGTATTTCCTTTGAAGTGTAGTGAATGAATGAGCGAGGCATGCTCTTACAGGAGTGAGCGCTTCAAATCATGAAAATGGAATCTTGGCCTATGTTTAAAAAAACCCACAAAATACTGCAGATGATGGAAGTCTGAAGAGAAAGAACTGTAGAGAACGGGGTTAACATTTGACATTGAAACTATTCATCAGGACCCTAAGTTCCTTTCTCCACAAATGCGGAGTTCGGACAAAATTTTAACTCGACCTTCCTCAGAATCACTACTTATGTTCTTTCAGTAGTTTACCGCAGAAGTACTTAAACACCAAAATAGATTCCTACAAGTATCAGACTCCTGGATGATCAAAAAAAATTACATTTGAAGTACAATGATGAGTATAACACCATACTATCAATTTATCGGCAGATGATGCTTTATGGATTCCCAATGACCAGAAATTTGGATTAGGATTGAGACAGAGTTGGCTCACCTGCAGGCGTCTGTTTCCAATCTTTTTCTGGTTTTCCAGTTTGGGAATTTACATTCTCAGAATTTTTAAATGCCAGCATAAATCAATTTAATAAGACTGTTAAAGGAAAGAATGAACCAGGAATGGTACCAAGCACACGCAAAAATAAGGTGTCAACCTGGTGAAACTACAACATAGGACTACTTGCATGCCAAACAGTGAAAGCAGCATGCGATAGACAGAACTAAACGATCCCACAACCAACGGATTCAATCTAAACTCTGCAATCCTGAGGGCAGCACGGTGGCCTAGTGGTTAGCACAACCGCCTCATGGCGCTGAGGTCCCAGGTTCGATCCCGGCTCTGGGTCACTGTCCGTGTGGAGTTTGCACATTCTCCCCGTGTCTGCGTGGGTTTCGCCCCCACAACCCAAAAATGTGCAGAGTAGGTGGATTGGCCACGCTAAATTGCCCCATAATTGGAAAAAATAATTGGCTAATCTAAATTTAAAAAAAAAAACTCTGCAATCCTGCCATATCCAGTTGAGAATGATGGTGAACAATTTATCGACTAACTGGAGGAGGGGCTCCGCAAATATCCCCATTCTCAATTATGGGGGAGCCCAGCGTACCAGTGCAAAAAGCGAGGTGAAACATTTGCAACAACCTTCAGCCAGAGGGGCTGAGTGAGCTATTTCTGCCTCCTCCTGATGTCCCCAGCATCACAGACACCAGTCTTCAGCCAATTCAGTTTACTCCATGTGATATCAAGAAACATCTGAAAGCACGCGATATTGCAGTGGCTATTAGCTCTGACAACATTCCAGCAATAGTACTGAATGCTTGTGTTCCTGAACTAGCTGCAACCTTAGCTAAGTTATTCCAATACAGTTACAACACTTGCATCTGCTTGGCAATGTGGAAATCTGACCACATATGTCCTGTCCCCAAAAAACAGGACAAATCCAACCTGACCAATTGCTGCATCAGTCTTCTTACTATCCAGGACCAGACCCCATCATTTTCTACGATACCGGACAGGAACCTCAATCACTTTTTTGTAAACCAGCAAGGAAAGGGTACTTCGCTCCTTTCCTTTTTTGCCTGTCCTTCATAAACATCAAATACCCTTGGATATTCATCTCCCAGCCTTCGTCATCCGACAACCACGTCTCCGTAATCGCAATCATATCTAACCCGTATATATCAATTTGCGGTGTTAGTTTCACTATTTTGTTGCGAACGCTCCGTGCATTCAGATACAATGCCTTTAGACTTGTCTTTTCAACATTTTTAACATTTTCTTTGTACTATAGCCCTATTTGCTGTTAACCCTTGTTTCCTCAGCTCTATTTTCATTTCTACTTTCTACTTTTCTGTCTTTCACTTCTATCTTTGTTTCCCTCTCTTGTGTCTCCTTGGTCAGGTTTGCATTCTTCTGTCACTCTAGTTTAAACCCTACCCAACAGCACGAGGAAATACCCCTGTTAGGGTATCAGTCCTGGTCCTGCTAGGGTACAGCTTGTACAGGTCCTACCTTCCCCAGAATCTGTCCCAATGCCTCAGGGATCTTCAATCCCTCCTTCCAACACCATCTCTCCAGCCACACACTCGTGTGCACTATTCTCCTATTCCTGCTCTTGTTAACACAAGGCACAGAGAGTAATCATGAGATTACTACCTTTGAGATTCTGCTTTCTAATTTATTTCCTAGCTCCCTATATTTTGTTTTGAGGGCCTCATCCCTCTTCTTACCCATGTTGTTGGTACCAATATGGACCACAACCTCTGGCTGTTCACCTATCCCTTCCCTCTTCAGAATGTCTGGTGCCACAGACTTAGCTGCTGCATTCCCCTGAGAAACCACTTGTTAGAGAGGAAAATGGACCCAGGGGACTCCTGCACTACCTACCTAGTGCTTTTGCTCTGTCTGCCGATCACCCATTTCTTTTCTCACTGCACTATTTTCTGCAGTGTGACCACCTCATTCTAGGTGCTATCCACAAGGATCTAAACCTTGTCAGTGCTCCACAGTGACTCCCGTTGCAGCTCAAACTCCGAGACACGGATTTTGAGTTGCTGCAAAGAAATCTACAAATGTGACCTCCCACATCGCACCAAAGGAGCGTTTCTCACTTCATAGCACAGAAAGCTTGGTGTCGACTCACTGCTGAAAAATATTTCTATTTAAATATCAAGCATGGTCATTGAATTTTTACTTTTAAAAGTTATAACTCTCACAATACTGTTCATGTTAGCTCCCCCTTAGCCTGGAATGTAGAGTGACAGATGAGATGAAACAAATGTATTTTAAGTTTTGTCAAGGGAAGTTAAAAACTGAAATTAGTTTAAAAATAGTATCCCTTTGCTGTCCTAAGTATGCCAGTATGAAAAAAATAAGCTGTGTAGCATTATCAGTTTTGCTTATCTGAGCAGTCATAAAGTTTGTTGTAGATAAATTAAATGAGTCAAATAAAAAGCCAGATGCAGCTCAGAAGCCAGCTGCTAGTTTTATCTGCTGTCCTGGAACAATTGCTTTATAACAGTCTATCTTCATTTTCAAAGAGAGTACATAAAATTTGTACTTCAAATGATATAGGGGGCTTCATTTGTGATATCATTGTCATCTTCAGTAATTAGGCTGTAACTACCAGAAAACAAGTGACAATTTTACTTCGGTGTGTCTTCCATATTAATTTTCTGGTCAATGCACAAAGCAGTGCAGCAGAGATCTGTGTCCCTTTTTTTGAATTCCTTCATTTACTGAAGTCCATATGTTCAATCCAAGTTTTATTTATCAAGTAACAAGCTATTTTACAAATTATAGATTTTGTCTCACAGGAACTTGTCTCTGAAGAGGGCATTTCAAGTTATATTATGGGCAGCACGGTGGCGCAGTGGATAGCACTGCTGCCTCAGGGCGCCGGGGTCCCAGGTTCGATCCCGGCTCTGGGTCACTGTTCGTGTGGAGTTTGCACATTCTCCCTGTGTTTGCGTGAGTTTTGACCCCAAAACCCAAAGATGTGCAGGATGGGTGGATTGGTCACGCTAAATTGTTTCTTAATTGGGAAAAAAAAATGAATTGGGTACTCTAAATTTATTTTAAAATCAAGTTATATTATGAAAAGTGTACGAAATTCACAATACTTCTGTCTGAGAAGTATCTGAAAAGAGCAGTAGCAACATTTAAGTGTTAGAACATTTAGACCTAAATTGGGCGGCACAGTGGTTAGCACTGCTGCCCCACAGCTCCAGGGTCCTGGGTTCAGTTCTGGCCTCGGGTTGCTGTCTGTGGAGTTTGCACTTTCTCCACGTATCTGTGTGGATTTCCTCCGGGTGCTCAGGTTTCCTCCCACAGTCCAAAGATGTGCAAGTTAGGTGGATTGGCCATACTAAATTGTCCCTTGGTGTTTAGGAATCTGCAGGTTATGTTCTGGGGATAAAGCAGGTTGGACATGTATAGAGTGCACATTTGAAGGGTGGATGCAGATTTAATGGGCCGAATGGCCTCCTTCTGCACTCTAAATTTTATGATTCCATAAATCATTATCATGCCTCTTCATTTTCAGGCACTGACAGTTATGCTGCATTTCCAATTTTTATGCTAAAACTTTGAATATATTCAAGAGGTGGCTTCATATAACATTTGGGCAGAATGGGATCAAAGGCTATGGGGAGAAAGCAGGATTAAGCTGTTGAGTTGGATGATCAGCCATGATCGTGATGAATAGTGGAGCAGGCTCAAAGGGCCAAAAGGCCTCCGCCTGCTTCTATCTTCTATGTATCTATGTATTAAGTTATATTCCATCATGCAAATTACTGGTTGGGTTCAGTTTGAGGTAATGAATTGAGACTGAAGTGTGTTTATTTTTATCCCAACCCCACAGCAGTCACCCCAGGCATAATAGTATCACTTTGCAATATTTAGCCTGGTGATATCATAGACCCATAGAATTCCTACAGTGCAGAAGGATGTCATTCGGCCCAACGAGTCTGCACCGACCCTCTTCGAGCACCCTATCTTTGCCTACTCTCTGCCCTATGCCCAAAACCCCACCTAACCTCCACATCTTTGGACTGTGGAAGGAAACCTGAGCACCCGGAAGAACCCCATGCAGACCTGGGAAAAAGTGCAAACTCCACCTAGACAGTTAACCGAGGTCAGAATTGAACCCGGGTAGGCAGCACGGTGGCGCAGTAGGTTAGCACTGTGGCCTCACGGCACCGAGGTCCCAGGTTCGATCCCGGCTCTGGGTCACTGTCTGTGTGGAGTTTGCAAGTTCTCCCCGTGTTTGCGTGGGTTTCGCCCCCACAACCCAAAAATGTGCCAGCTAGGTGGATTGGCCACACTAAATTGCCCCTTAATTGGAAAAAATTAATTGGGTACTCTAAATTTATTTTTAAAAAAAGAATTGAACCCGGGTTCCTGGCGCTGTGAGGCAGCAGCGATTACCACTGCCCCGCCCACCTATCACTGCAAGTTTGCATGTATTCATGCAAAAACTCTTAGTGTTGCATAAAGTTATTTGTTTTTCTGAGAATTATAAGCAGGCAAACTGCAAAAACCATCATTATTTTATAAGAATTTATGTTCATATAAAACCTTTGAAGTAATAAAAATCCCAATGTATGTCACTAGCATTATGATCAAAGTTTGACATTGAGAGGGCAGCACAGTGGCGCAGTGGGTTAGCCCTGCAGCCTCACGGCGCCAAGGTCACTGTCCGTGTGGAGTTTGCACATTCTCCCCGTGTTTGCGTGGGTTTCGCCCCCACAACCCAAAGATGTGCAGGGTAGGTGGATTGGCAACGCCTAAATTGCCCCTTAATTGTGAAAAAAAGAATTGGATGTGCTAATTTTTAAAACAAATTATGCATCAATGTAGCTCATCACCTGAGAGAGAAGATTGTAATGTCAATCCACACTCCTGAACACATAATCAGTGGTAGCCAACCTGCATCCCAGGGGCCACATGCGGCCCATCAAAGTTCTGAGCGCGGCCCAGGAGACATTTTGTTGACTTGCTCATGTGCAGAGTTGGTACGTTCCACTGGTTTTCATCCATGCAGCTTTTTTCCTGACTGAAGTGATATGCATGTAAAGTAATGGCACAAGTGAGGTGCATGCTGTTTGCACACAACATTGATTCTGAGAACGGTGCACTCCCTCTGCGTGGTCTTACTAATGTCATGTACAATTTCAGCAAGACGTCCCAACACCTGTGTTCAATATTCTGACCAATAAAACCTACCATGCTGAATGCCTTCTTCACCACCCTGTCCATCTGCAACTCCACCTTCAAGGCGCAATGAACCTGTACCCCTAGATCTCATTGTTCTGCAACTCTCCCCAACTCCCTACCATTCCTGGGATTGATTTAGCACAGTGGGTTAAACAGCTGGCGTGTAATGCAAAACAAGGCCAGCAGCGCGGGTTCAATTCCTGTACTGGCTTCCCCGAACAGGCGCCGGAATGTGGTGACTAGGGGCTTTTCGCAGTAACTTCATTGAAGCCTACTTGTGACAATACGCGATTATTATTATTATCTGAGCAGGTCCTGCCCTGATTTGATCTACCAAAATGCATCACCTCACATTTATCTAAATTAAACTCCATCTGCCATTCATCGGCCCACTGGCCCAATTGGACAAGATCCTGTTGCAATCTTATATAACTGTCTTCACTATCCACTATGCCACCAATCTTGGTGTCATCTGCAAACTTACTGACCATGCCTCCTACATTCTCATCCAAAACATTAATATACATAACAAATAACAGTGCACACAGCTGGTCACAGGCCTCCAGTTTGAAAAACCATCCTCCACAACCACCCTTTGGCTTTGGTCGACAAGCCAATTTTGTATCCTTGTAAACTTGCCTCTTACTGAGATGAAGGAGGGTCACTTATGCAGTCCACTCACTCGCCTAGGTTGCCCATCACTCTCGAGATTGGCATTCCAGTGTACTGAAAGAATGGCGCATTGTACTTTTCTGTCCATTGGATAAACTGAGGTCCTTTCTCCATGTTCTATAAGTGAATTCTTCTAGTGTCCTGGACAACATTCCTTTCACCCAAAATTTAAAAAGTTGATTTTGTAGTCCAGAATGGCTGCCTGCATGACCATAAATCAATCTATGAAAAATATTCCAAAATGTTTCTGAGAGACATGATTAGATGATATATAAGTGCAAGTAAGTGTTCAGTAGCTACAGCCAAATGAACGTGAAAGATGATAATTCAATTGTAAGCACATCAACATAAATTTAATAGAAATAACTGTAAAGTCACAGCACTTTAAAATTAAATGCAGCGTAGCTTCCAGGGTGGAAAACTATTGCTATAACAAGAGAATTGATATATTAAGACCATCTCCATTGGAGAAGGTCAAGAGAGGATTTCCGAAATGTTTTAAATTATGAATGATTGGTTTGGATGAATAAGGAAATCTGATTTCCTCTGGTTGAGGTGTCAGCAATGAGGGGGGATGACTGGAGGATAGCAAATGTTGTCCCCTTGTTCAAGAAGGGGAGTAGAGACAACCCTGGTAATTATAGACCTGTGAGCCTTACTTCGGTTGTGGGTAAAATGTTGGAAAAGGTTATAAGAGATAGGGTTTATAATCATCTTGAAAAGAACAAGTTGATTAGCGATAGTCAACACGGTTTTGTGAAGGGTAGGTCATGCCTCACAAACCTTATTGAGTTTTTAGAGAAGGTGACCAAACAGGTGGATCAGGGTAAAGCGGTTGATGTGGTGTATATGGATTTCAGTAAGGCGTTTGATAAGGTTCCCCACGGTAGGCTATTGCAGAAAATAAGGAAGTATGGGATTGAAGGTGATTTAGCAGTTTGGATCAGTAATTGGCTAGCTGAAAGAAGACTGAGGGTGGTGGTTGATGGCAAATGTTCATCCTGGAGTTCAGTTACTAGTGGTGTACCGCAAGGATCTGTTTTGGGGCCACTGCTGTTTGTCATTTTTATAAATGACCTGGAAGAGGGTGTAGAAGGATGGGTTAGTAAATTTGCAGATGACACGAAGGTCGGTGGAGTTGTGGATAGTGCTGAAGGATGTTATAGGATACAGAGGGACATAGATAAGCTGCAGAGCTGGGCTGAGAGGTGGCAGATGGAGTTTACTGCGGAGAAGTGTGAGGTGGTTCACTTTGGAAGGAGTAACAGGAATGCAGAGTACTGGGCTAATGGCAAGATTCTTGGTAGTGTAGATGAACAGAGAGATCTCGGCATGCAGGTACATAAATCCCTGAAAGTTGCCACCCAGGTTAATAGGGCTGTTAAGAAGGCATATGGTGTGCTAGCCTTTATCAGCAGGGGGATTGAGTTTCGGAGCCACAAGGTCATGCTGCAGCTGTACATAACTCTGGTGCGGCCGCACCTGGAGTACTGCGTGCAGTTCTGGTCACCACATTATAGGAAGGATGTGGAAGCTTTGGAAAGGGTTCAGAGGAGATTTACTAGGATGTTGCCTGGTATGGAGGGAAGGTCTTACGAGGAAAGGCTCAGGGACTTGAGGTTGTTTTCGTTAGAGAGGAGAAGGCTGAGAGGTGACTTAATAGAGGCATATAAGATAGTCAGAGGGTTAGATAGGGTGGACAGTGAGAGTCTTTTTCCTCGGATGGTGATGACCAACACGAGGGGACATAGCTTTAAATTGAGGGGTGATAGATATAGGACAGATGTCAGAGGCAGTTTCTTTACTCAGAGAGTAGTAGGGGTGTGGAACGCCCTGCCTGCAACAGTAGTAGACTCGCCAACTTTAAGGGCATTTAAGTGGTCACTGGATAGACATATGGATGAAAATGGAATAGTGTAGGTCATATAGGCTTCAGATGATTTCACAGGTCGGCGCAACATCGAGGGCCGAAGGGCCCGTACTGCGCTGTAGTGGTCTATGTTCTATGTTCTATGAGTTTGACAGAGTGGAGAGAGATTAGGAGGAAGTCCTTTATGCAATAGTAATTTATTTATGCAGGGGTTTGTTGAAGCATGAAATGCATTACGTTGATGCTGCGATCTTTGCATCTTTTAAAGGAAAGTGGATAAATATTTGAAACCGAGGAAGATACAGGGGTTGGAGATAGAGCATGGTAAAATTAAATTAAATTTTGGAAGTTCTAACACACTGGACAAATGCCTCCCTCTGTGCTGTAAGCTATCATTCTGCGATGGTTTTGCATTGATTTGTGTTCTTGCCTGTTGTTGCAATGTTATCGAGGAGCTCAAAGATAGCAGCACACTTATTGGGCATAACTTAAATTCTAAATTGCAATGCAACTTATTTAATACAAACTTTGCCTTGTTCAGGGAGGCATTTCTTTCTGCTAGCCGCATAGATATTATTATCTATACTTTGAAGTAGTCCCAAATAAAATTCGAATGAGGATTTAGAGATGGAAAAATCTCAGTTTGTCTCCAATGATTACCCTTGGGTAGCCTTTAACAGGCTGAGTTACCTACCTGCGGTTTTTGGGCAAGTAACTTTGCCATCCTCCCATCCCACCACTGGGCAAATGGCCTGAGGCCAGGATGGAGCCAAGGGATTAGCACGCAGATTGGCGGCTTGATATTCCGCACCTGCCCACTTCTGTTACCACAACCCATTGGTGGCTAAAAAGCCACCTTAGCTTTAATTTAGACTATAGTGAACAATAGACGACAGCAATCTCCTGAGGCTGCTTCGCTCCCTATATGCTTTTGCAATTTGGATACAGGTGAGCAAGCTGGTGACAAAGAGGACTGTAGCAAGAGCCAAGTTCATGGCATCACGGGTGGCTCAGCTATACAGTATGGGAGGAGGAAGACTGGAGGTGCTATAGTGATATGGGATTCGATGGTTTGAACAAAGAAAATTACAGCACAGGAACAGGCCCTTCGGCCCTCCCAGCCTGCGCCGATCCAGATCCTTTACCTAAACCTGTTGCCTATTTTAGGGGAGTAGACGGGTGTTTTTGTGACTCAGACATGACTCGGCATGGTGACACAGTCTCACAGCGTCAGGCACACGGGTTTGATTCCGGTCTTGGGTGTTTGTGTGGAGTCTGCATGTTCTGTCTGTCTGTATAGGTTTCCTCCATGTGCTCCGGTTTCCTCCCACAGCCCAAAGATGCGCAGGTGAGATAGAACAACAAAGAAAAGTACAGCACAGGAACAGGCCCTTTGGCCCTCCAAGCCCGTGCCGACCATTCTGCCCGTCTAAACTAAAATCTTCTACACTTCCTGGGTCCATATCCCTCTATTCCCATCCTATTCATGTATTTGTCAAGATGCCCCTTAAATGTCACTATCGTCCCTGCTTCCACCACCTCCTCCGGCAGCGAGTTCCAGGCACCCACTACCCTTTGTGTAAAAAAAAAACAAACCTGCCTCGTACATCACCTCTAAACCTTGCCCCTCGCACCTTAAAACTATGCACCCTAGTAATTGACTGCTCTACCCTGGGGAAAAGCCTCTGAATATCCACTCTGTCTATGCCCCTCATAGTTTTGTAGACCTCTATCAGGTCGCCCCTAAACCTCCGTCGTTCCAGTGAGAACAAACCGACTTTATTCAACCGCTTCTCATAGCTAATGCCCTCCATACCAGGCAACATCCTGGTAAATCTCTTCTGCACCCTCTCTAAAGCCTCCACATCCTTCTGGTAGTGTGGCGACCAGAATTGAACACTATACTCCAAGTGTTGCCCCTTTCAGTGACCTGTAGACTTGTACATCTAGATCTTGATATGTTGGGTAGGCTGGGTCTATGTGGACTGCATTTGATGCAGTGTAGAGAGAGACAGGCTTCCAACACTTGATGAGATGCAACACGATTTTATTGAACAACTAACTATAATACATGCTTAACTGTGGGTTGACACTATGCTGACTTGACTGGAGACCTGAGGCTAACCTGACCAGACTATCTGACTACCACATGGTGTTTGTACTAGCTGCTGCTCACGAGCTCTGACTGTCTCAGAGGCTGGATCCCAAGAGAGCGGGAAAACTGGTGCCCTCTGGCTTTATAGTGGTCGTGTCTTGTCTGGTGATTGGCTGCCGTGTTCTGTGTGTTCACTGGTCACTCTGTGTGTTAATCACTGCCTGTCTGCACTCCATCATATACCTGGATGTATATTATGACAGATCTCTCTGACTTTCAATACTCTTGAGGGTTCTACCATTCATGGGGGGGGGGCGAGGTAGGGTGTTCTTTCGGAGGGTGGGTGCCAATTTGATGGGCTGATTGACCTCCTTATGCACTGTAGGGAATCTATGATTCCAGCATGATATGTTGTCTGCTTGGTACCAGAGTCGAGGATGTCACAGTGCGACAGCAGAATTTTCTTTTGCAGGAGGGTAAAGAGCAGAGGGCGTGGTACATTTGGACCAACAGCATAGGTAGGAAAAGGGATGAGGCCCTGTCAGCATACTTTAGGGAGTTTGGAAGAAATTAAAAATGACCTCGGGATCAGTACTCTCAGGATTACTCCCCATTCCACATGCAAATGAACGTGAGAATAGGAAGATTGAGAAGTTCAACATGTGGCAGGGCTTTAGATTTTTGAGGCATTGGGACCTGTTCTGTGGAAGGTGGGACCAGTACAAAAAGGATGGGTTACACCTTAACAAGACTGGGACTAACATCCACGCAGGGAGATTTGCTCGTGCTGTCGGGAAGGGTTTAAACTAGATTAGCAGGGTGGTGGGAGCCTGAGGGGACATTCCGAGTGGAGAGGAGAAAAATTGGCCTGAGGAAATGGAAATGTATTAACTGATCTGGAGGGTACAACAGAGAGTTTTTTCAAATTTCATTTACGGGATTTGGGCATCATTGGTTAGGCCAGCGTTTATTTATTGCCCATCCCTAGTTGCCCCTCAGCGTGTGGTGGTGAGTTGCCTTCTTGAACTGCTCAGAGAGTAGTTAGAAGGTAAATCTAATACTTGGAGAAATTTAGAATTAGAATAGTCATTAGATGGGATCAGAGTAAGGTGGAAAAATAAAAAAAAGCCTGTATGAGGGCTAATGTGGTTATATGTGAATGCACAGTATAAGAACACTGGTGAACTACAGGCACAGGTTGACAAATTGATTTATGATATTTTATTGCTATAAACAGAGACCAGGCTCAAAGAAGGTCAGAACTGGGTGTTAAATATTTCTGGATTCAAGGCGTTTCGGAGCGAAAGGGAGAAAAAGGAGGTGGGGTGGGGGAGTAGAACTATTGATGAAAAATGACATTACAGGAGAGAGAGAATGTCCCAGAGTGCTCAAGGATGGAATCCCTCTTGCTGGAGGTAAGGAATGGAAAAAGTGCAAGAACATTGATCAGCGTGGTATATAGACCACAAACTAATGGAACAGATGTAGAAAAATAAATTTGCAAAGAAATTACAGAGCTGTGCAACAATTGTAAAGTAACTGTAATGGGGGACTTCAATTATCCAAATTTAGACTGGGATTGGAATAGTGCAGAGGACGAGAGTTCCTGGAATGTGTTCCAGATCATTTTCTACACCAGTCAGCTTCCAGTCCAATGAGAGGGAAGACACTGTTGGCCTGGTGCTTTGGAGATTGAGTTGACCCAAGTGGATCAAATAACAGTGGGAGAGCATTTAGGGGACAGTGACAGTGTATCATAAGATTCAGGTTGGTGGTGGAAAAGGAGTGATCCAGAGCAGGTGAAAGCCAACTTTAATGTGATGAGAATGCATCTCAGCTGAGTGAGTTTGAATCAAATGTTGGTAGAATAGGCCATGGCTGAACAATGGGCTACCTTCAAAGAAAATGTAATCCAAGGCAATGTCGAGGTACATTCCCTTGAAGAGGAAAGGTAGGACAAAGAGCGGCCTGAATGGTAGAGATAGAGGTGAAGATGAAAAGGGAAAAAAAATGTGTATGACAGATGTCATGTAGAAAATAAAATGGAGAATCAGGTTGAATATAGAAGGACTAGAGGGTAAGTAAAAAAAAAACTAAGAGAAGCAAGGAGAGAGCATGAACAAAGACTGGCAGCTAATATAAAAGGGAATACTAAGGTATTTTATAAGTATGTAAATAATGAAAGGGTGGTAAAATAAAGAGTTGGGCCCATTAGGGATAAAAATGGGGACTTGAATGCGGAGGCAAGAGAAATAGCGGAAGTATTAAATTAGTACTATTTTGCTGTCTTTACAAAGGAAGAAGATAATAAGAATCACTTATTGTCACAAGTAGGCTTCAGTGAAGTTACTGTGAAAAGCCCCTAGTCGCCACATTCCGGCGCCTGTTCGGGGAGGCTGGTACGGGAAGATGCTGCGCTGGCTGAGGTGAGAAAGGAGGTAACTGGTACACTAAAATAATTCACAGCTGAGAAGGAGGAGGTGTTCGAAAAGCTATCTTAAAATTGATACGGTACCAGGACCGGAGAGATGCATCCAAGGGAAGTGAGAGTGGAAATTGCAGAGGTACGAGTGATAATCTTCCAGTCTTCCTCAGACACGGGAGTAGTACTGGAGAATTGTGAACATTACACCCTTGTACAAAAAGGGATGTAAGGATATGGCAACTACAGAACAGTCAGTCTGACTTCTGTGATAGAGAAACTTCTGGAAACTAGAGTTTGGGACTAAATCAATACTCACTTAACAAGTGTAGCGCAATTAAGGAAAGCCAGCATGGATTTATTATTTTTTTTAATTTAGAGTACCCAATTATTTGTTTCCAATTAAAGGGCAATTTGGCATGGCAATCCACCTACCCTACACATCTTTGGGTTATGGGGGTGAGACCCACGCAGACACGGGGAGAATGTGCAAATTCCACACGGCCAGTGACCCGGGGCCGGGATCGAACCCAGGTCCTCGGTGCCGTGAGGCAGCAGTGCTAACCACTTTTCCACTGTGCCGCCCCAGCCTGGATTCATTAAGGGAAAATCATGTATAACAAACTTTCTGGAGTTTTTTTTAAGGAGGCAGCAGAGAAAGTTGATAAGGGCAACACTGTTGATGTGGCGTTTATGGATTTTCAAAAGACATTTGATACAGTGCCACACAACAGACTTGAACAAAATATTGGACAAGAAATTGGCTCAGTGATAGGAAACAAGAGTAGTGATAGTTTTCCAGATTGGAGGAAGATTTGTTGTGGAGTACCTCGGATCAGTTATGGGACTCTCCTTCTTGCTGATATACATTATTAACCTAGCCTGTGGCATGATTTCAAAATATGCAGATGATTCAAAGATTGGAAATGTTGTTAACTGATGGAGATAGCCTTGTATTTCAAAACAACATAAACGTGTTGGTAGATTGGGCAAACAGGTGGCCAATGAAGTTCAATGCAGAGAAATGTGAGGTAACTTATTTTGACAGGAAGAATTTGTCAGAAAGACAGTACAATAAAAGAAGAAACTGGAAGGGAGGTTTCCAGAATCAAGGGATCTCTGTGTATATGTACAAAAATAATTGAAGGTGGCAGGGCATCTTGAGGGAGCAGCTCATTAAGCATTTTTACCTTCGGTTTTATTAACAGGGACATTGAGTACAAGAGTAAGGAGGTCATGTTGAACTTGTATAAGACACTAGTTAGGCCTCACCTGGAGACAGTCCACCGTTCTGGGCATCATAATTGAAGAAGGATGTGAATATATTGGATGAAGTTCAGATTCACAAGAATTATTCCAGGGATGGAGAACTGTGAGGATAGATTGGAGTGGAGATGCTGGGACTGTTTTTCTTGGACAAAAGTAGGCTCAGAGGAGACTTGATAGAGTTATCCAAGATCTGAGGGGTATGGACAGGGTTAAATACCAGAAACTGTTTCCATTTGAGAGCATCACAAACTAGAGGGCACAGATTCAAAACAGTTGGCAAAAAGATGTTGTGAGGAAGCATTTTCCACCCAGATGCGGCTGATGTCATAGAATTTACAGCGCAAGAGGAGGCAATTTGGCCCATTGAGTATGCACAGGCCCTTGGAAAGAACACCCTACTCTCTACCCTATCCCCGTCACCCAGTAACCCAACCTAACCTTTTGGACACTAAGGGGCAATTTAGCATGGTCAGTCCACCTAACCTGCACATCTTTGGACTGTCTGGGTCAAACCTCCCGAGAGGGTGATGGAGGCAGATTCTATCAAATTATTCAAAAGGAGGGCAGCACGGTGGCCTAGTGGTTAGCACAACCGCCTCACGGCGCTGAGGACCCAGGTTCGATCCCGGCTCTGGGTCACTGTCTGTGTGGAGTTTGCACATTCTCCCCGTGTCTGCGTGGGTTTTGCCCCCACAACCCAAAGATGTGCAGAGTAGGTGGATTGGCCACGCTAAATTGCCCCTTAATTGGAAAAAATAATTGGTTAATCTAAATTAAAAAAAAAAAATTATTCAAAAGGGAACTGGATTCTTATCTGATTTTTAAAAAAGAATGAACAAGGTTACGGGGATAAGGCAGGGGAGTGGGACTTGGTGGAATGCTCTTTCAGAGAGTCGGTGCAGACTCAATGGACCAAATGGCCTCCTGCACTGTAAAGATTCTGTGAACTGTGTGAAATCTATAATTCTAGCATACCTGTACATTTTGATTGAATTGTTGACATACTGTAACATTTGAATAGACAGTACCTGCTTGACAGCTTTTATTCATTGAAAGCTAAATTACATAGCTCCCCAGTGATGCTCTATTGTTTAATTGCATATACTGCACTCTGATACCACAATGCAATCCAGATTGAAGATTTCCATCGAATGGAAATATTGTGGATTAATGAGTAAATTGTTTTCTGCAAGTGAGAGGGTTTTGAGTTAAGGCCGCTAATAGGCTTGTTGAACATTATTATTGGGAACTCCGTGTAATACTGGAATAAAAGGCCACTTTTCCTGCATAGCTATTTGTTTTCCTGGGTTTCCAGCGATTTAATGTTATTGGTAAAAATTCACTCTGCCAATTAATCAAATATAATCGATTACAGATTTTAATGAACAGGAAATTAAACAATCATCCGAGCATGTTGTTGAGCCAGATGGTATAAAGCAACACACAGTTGTTTGATTCAGTTATGCAGAGATGTGTAATGAGGCAGATTAGTTGAGTCTGATATATGTAATCATTGACTTGAAAAGTTAAATATAATAATTTTGATGCATCAGAGATTTGTGGATGAATGGTTGTAAAAATGGAACATTCAGTTCTAGAAAACGCATACGAGCATTACTCCACCCCAACCTCGTGGTCTTGTGTTTCAGGGGTCCCTGATTCCAAAGGCCTCCTGGCCTGTGCCAGATTACATATACTTCTGTTAATTATCTAACAATGGAGCAAACAGCAGGGATTTGTGCTGCTGCTTTTCAGCTGTATTTTCGCTCTCTGATTTAAGTAAACATTGAAATTATAAACAGCAGTTTGTCTTAAGCATAATTCTTTGAGGAGCTACAGTTATGCACCTGTTTTCAAAAACTTGAGGCAGTGTTGCCCTGATGTAACGAGCCATGTAGATCAGTCAACTCAGTTTTGATCTCCTCACTGAGATGTCACTTTTATTCATTGGTGACCACTTTATTTCCACCCTTAATTACCTACCCCAAGGGCATGAAGAAACTGGGTCACAACTGACAGGTTTCCTTCCCTGAAGGACCTTAGTGAACCAGTTGGAGCTTTACAGCAGTCTTGACAGTTTTTGTGATCATTTAATTCACCAGATTTCTGTTCCGTATCCCCTGCTAAAAAAGTGGATTGGCTGAGTTGAGCACACATTGTTGAATAGTTTACAAACATTAATTACCTGCTCTCACGTTTGAAAATACATAATTTTCACAAGTTATCAGGTAGAGAATATGATCAACTAGAAGCATACCTCATTCTAAATGAACATCTTCAACAGAAGTACAAGGAAAAAATGAGCCACATCTGTGTTTATCCAATTCTATTTTCTCATTGTGGGCCTGTTTTATTTTGCATGGTGTCACTTTAACACAAATGGCATGATCAAGTGTTCTATTCAAAATAGACTCCCCAAGAATACTGCCTCCCAGTGAGACTATTTTAAAAAGTATTTTTATTGAAGAGTTTCATTTATAACAAACAAAATACGCAATAGCAACATGTTAAAAATGGATATTTACGAAGTACAGTATTAGAGAAAAAAAAGTTGCAGAGCAACATCACAGTAACACAGCTTGTAGGCACCCCTGCCATGTGTGTAGTGCAAACAATTTTTTGTAGTAACGTGGATGCTACCCCGCACCCCCAGTCTCTCTCTCGCCCTCTCCTGGATTTTTCCACCTGTTCCCCCTCCCCCAGCTGCTGGTCATGGACAGGTCTATGAAGGTGATGGTAAACTGCTTCCACCTGGAGTGAAATCCTGAATCCGACCCCTGATGGCAAACTTGATTTACTTGAGCCTCAGGAATTTCGCCAGATTGGCCAGCCAGTCTGAAGCCTTGGATGGCCCTGCTGATCTCTATCTAAGCAGGAGCCTTCGCCAGGCTATCGGGGAGGCAAAGGCGAGGCAGTTGGCCCCCTTCCATTGAAGAGGTCTGGCTGCTCAGACAACCAGAAGGCTGCCACTAATGGGCTTAGTGAGACTATTGATGGTAATTTGGTAGTGCTGGAAACTCAAATTTCAACTGCACCCACGACTATTTACTATATTTATAATTAACATGGATCTCATAAATGAGTCATGAGGATTTACATGAAGTTCGAAACTACTGAACTTTGTATTCTGACGGAAGGGTTGCAAATTGCCTTGGAGAAAGAATTAAATATTGCTCTTTAGGTTTGTATTGAATTTAATTGGAATAGTGTACAAGGCCCACTGGCCGACATACAAATGGAAATAGGAAGGGGAATTTAAAGTGGCAGGTTGCACATAGCTCAGCATTGCATTGCATGCAAAATGGATGTGTTCAGCAAAGCAATCGCCTCATATGTATTTGGGTTCCCTATTTCTGAGGATGTGGAGATGTCGGTGCTGGACTGGGATGGGCACAGTAAGAAGTCTCAACACCAGGTTAAGTCACAACATGTTTATCTGAAATTGCAGTCATCAGGTGAAGGCGCAGCGCTCCGAAAGCTTGCGATAGGGCAGCACGGTAGCATTGTGGATAGCACAATCGCTTCACAGCTCCAGGGTCCCAAGTTCGATTCCGGCTTGGGTCACTGTCTGCACATCCTCCTCGTGTGTGCGTGGGTTTCCTCCGGGTGCTCCGGTTTCCTCCCACAGTTCAAAGATGTGCAAGGTAGGTGGATTGGACATGATAAATTGCCCTTAGTGTCGAAAATTGCCCTTCGTGTTGGGTGGGGCTACTGGGTTATGGGGATAGGGTGGAGGTGTTAACCTTGGGTAGGGTGCTCTTTCCAGGAGCCGGTGCAGACTCGATGGGCCGAATGGCCTCCTTCTGCACTGTAAATCCTATGATCTATGATTTCAAATGAACCTGCTGGGCTTTAACCTGATGTTGTGAGACGTCTTACTGTTGCAGAGAATATCATTCTATTAGCGATGAATCCAGTAAATGGAAAATCAGAGCACATACGTGTAAATTGTTATTGTTCACAGAAGTGCTCAGGACCCTGGGCAGTTCTGTGATAGGAGGCAAATGAGATAAGTGGATTGTAAATTATATCCTTAAATTTTACAAAATATATACTTGCTACCATTGCAAAAAATCTGGAGCAAATTGCTGGGAAATCATCAAACCTATTAAATGCAGTTTAATTTTCTCAGTGCTCCAAGGTTAACAAGCTAGTTTTTTTAAGGATATGTACATCATCCCAATTGGGTCATCTGTAATTGTTTTATTTGCATTATTAAATCCAAAACGACAAACTGCAAAATAGAGTCAACACTGATTAAATTCACTGCCCAAAGTAGCACTAAGCCATAGAGATAAGGGAATCCCATTCTGTGCTCAGCTGATTTCAGTCAGGAAGCAGTTGAAGTAAATGCAACTGACCTCTGTGCCCAGGGCTAGGAAGAAGAAAAAATATTTGGACTAACTAGTGATTCGTATCCAGTGGCTCCTGCTGGAGTGTGTCCATTTCATGGACTGTAGATTCTGATGGTGATGTCTTTTGCAGTTGAATAGCCAGGTGACACTCAATCTCTGCTCACCCACATGTCCACTTGTATGAGGCAGCAAAGGGCTATCGCAGGTATCTGAAGTGTGCTTTCAGGAGAGGAGAGGATAAATTTTCCATAAATAAAATGAGAAGTTGATATTGTCTTAGAAACCCTTGAAACTTGATTTGCCTATTGATTTAATAGGACCAATAGATAAAGAGCGCAGGTTCAAAGATCAAACCAAGTCTTACTGAAAAAAGGTTTTTGTTTAATAACCCTTTTCTTCACATTAACTTTGATTTTATAAAAAGATGACACGTATGTATAAACTGCTTAATGTGATTAATAAGCATGGCTTCCTTTATTTCTGTCCTCTTTTCTGGTGTTTCCAAACACTGTAGTCAGCAAGCACTCATGAGACCACTCTGAATCAACTGCTGGGAGGTCCATGACACCAGGCCAGAGGGATCCTTTCCTTGTTTGTTTTCCCTCTGGAGGGAAAAGCCTGCTTCCACAATACTTTTTTATGATGGCATTGCTGCGAATCAACATGTTGTCTGGGTGAGGGATTGAACCTGCAGCCACCACTTGTGATGGCCGCTGGTGCCCCAGTTTCCCATCGTTAAACACTGTGAAACTTCGAGACTATCATCACAGTAAACTGCAGCTCTGAGTATAATATGTCCAATATTTATTAAAATAATCCTTCATCTTTCTCTATCTGTGTTTAACAACATGTAACACACACTAATTCTAGGGGTTCACTACAGGAGTAGTCATAAGTAGTTGCAGGAGGGTGCTGTAACAAAAAAAAATCAAAGGTTGTGTGTTAATCACAACTGAATCCCATTCTGCTTATTTGTATGCTGACACTGCTTGGATCAACATTGTCTGGATGTCAGGTGGATTAACAAAGCCAGATGGTTGTGGGTTTAATTCCCAAGTCTGCACAATGTTTAACATCTGCAAGACTCGCTTGTAATTTATCAGTTCTGGGGTGGTCTGCGAGGAGGATTACCTTTCAACAATATAACGCACTGTCATTCAGACAGGATTGTGGTTACCTTACCCCTTTAGAGCTGCAGTCTTATGGTCACAAAGCGGTTCTTGCCTTCTTTCTCCCCTTTGACTGGGTTATGCTATATGGAGGCAAGCACTCCTCAGGGGGAAATAGGGTGAAAAAGATTAATGGGGAAACATTTCAACAATAAAGTAGGCTGAGTGTCATTTGATGATGTAAATCAACTTGTGTGGTACTCATTCATTCAAGATTGGGAAAGCTTGTTTTTCTGGACTGAACCACAAGTTGCAATTCTGGCTTAACGTGCTTTGAAATTGGAAGCATGGTAAATAACACTTAATTTGCTGTGATGCGCTGAACAAGAAAGTTCATATTTGGTGTAGAAAAACTGCATTTATCAGAATATGTATGTGCTGAACCCAACACTGCCTCGAGAAAGGAAAAAGAACTGATAATTCAAAGGTGCTGCTTATGTAAAAGAGCCGCCGTGCAGGTTTCCCAGGAGCCAGAGCTCAATAAGTCATCAAACCCAGCAAGAGGGTAGAAAAGTGAGCAATGTTGAAATGTTTTGAATGTAATCTAGGGAATAGGTAGACTCTGAACTGCCAACTTACTGTGAATGTAAAACACAGATGCACAGGATATTTTTCCCAGTTGATCTAATTATAAGATAAAACTAAGCATATCTACAACCAGTTGGAATGAATTAGGGCGAGACTTGCAACTAGAAGTCAGAAAAAGTCTTTAGTTGATTTATGTCTTGCTCTGATATTCATGGGTTTCAGGCATGTCAGCAAGTTTGTGCTGTTATTTTCAGATCTAATTTGATTGATTTATTTTCAGAGGGGCATGTATAAAGGAAGTGAGCCTGTTTGTATTGCAGCCAATTCCCCTTCAAGGCACAACATTTTCACTGTTGTGTTTAAAGCTTCATGCAGTCATTAGTAAGTGCTACCATGAACCACTTTGTTAGACAAGGACAGCAAACAGTAAAATGTTGGCTAATACCAGAATGAAGATCTCTGCACTTAATTATTTTCCTGATAACTCTTCCCATCGTCACAAAAAGGCTGCATTTGAAAAGCACCTTGGATTTCAGTTCAAAAATGGTTAGGATTTGTACAAAAGCCCAGCACTATACCGACCAGGAAGAGTAATGCTCCTCAGTGCCCCACTGATCATTATTTAGTGACTCATGCCACTAAGTGTCCGTATGTGGATGTTAAGTGAGCAGAATTAACCTTGGATGTGATGTCAAATAGCCCACTGACACAGTAATTTGAGTGAGGAACTGGAGGGCCATTGGTTCCCTGGAAATGTTGGCTTAATATAAATGTTAGAAAAGTGATAGCATATCTACTTTGCCTAATTTATTTGGGGGATGTGACAATAAAATGTTCTATGTGGACCATGCATAGAAGGTTTTTAAAAACTCAAATGACCATTATTTCTAGATTTAAGAAGGCCAGGTGTTTCCCTAAAGGAAGGGAAATCCACACAGGCCTGAACAGAGGGTTGGTGCAAGTTGCCTATCACCATTTTAGTCAGCCATGCACTGCACAACTAGTGGAGAACATCGGTCCAACTGTTATAAAAATACTGCAATGTTATTTAGTGACGGAAATCAATAAATTCTTCAAACAGTAAGCTAGATGAGGGTGTCATCTTTTTAGTTATAAAATATAATGCATTAAGTCTCTGCCCTTTTTGGCAACAACAAGTAGGAGCAGCAAGGTGTTTTTGTTCCAAACACACAGGTGCTGATATGAGCTTTTAGCACCAGACTGATGTCTAGAAATTCCAGTCTGTTATTTTGCAGTTTGATGTCCTGTGGTACTGCTCACAAATAGTTCATGGCTTCAAGCGAAATGGAGATGTTGGTTTAACCTGAGGAGCACCACACCTCAGGCGAGGGGCAGGGTTGAAAAGGCATGGATAACCTCAGCCGGTACGGGAATTGCACCCGTGCTGTTGGCGCCGCTCCGCATCATGAACCAGCCGTCCAGCTAATTGAGCTAATCGACCCCCACGGCTTTAAGTGGGACTGTAATGTTTTGTTGTTGAGATGGATCTGTGTTAGATTGCTTGTTTCTTTAAGGCCACAACATGTGCCACCAGTAAGGAAGTGATCAATAGGCACATCCTGAGACCAATTTCAGTTGCTGAGGGATCTTTTACTAGATGGAAGCTGCTTTCTTTGAGGAAAGTCTAGAAAGCAGTAGAAAATAACTGGCTTTTCAAAACAAAAAGTACTGTTATCATTTCATGTTTTGGAGCCATGTATGACATAGTATAAAATGTGATATAAAAGTCAATGTGTGACTGACCTTAGCGAATCCAGAAAGTTTTCTCCTGGGTTGGCACCATCTCTGCGAAGCCTGTGCATCAGGAGGACGTGGTGACCCCAGCATCCCACAAAATGCAGCATTAAAGTAGCTCAGATTACTATTCATTGTGCAATCCAGGGAGCAAGGTCACAACAGGACTGTTCAGGCAGACGAGAATAGAATATAGGTCAGTGTGAATAAAGTGAAAACATATGTAAATGGGTTGTTCTTCAGTTAATTCCACATTAGGCGAGAACGGGAAACTTCAACATAATCTTGGTGTTCAAATCATTTCATATTTTCAGAATATCGTCAATTAGATTTCTGGTATTTATTTTCCAAATACAACTTTCTAAATTGACCAGGTTACATTTCTGTTTCATATATCCTGTGAGTTAACAAATTAAAGGATAAAAATAAGAAAGATTCTATGTTCTTTAGGTAACAAAAAGAGCAGTGACTTGTGTTAAGCAGCAGAGTTTGGGGAATATTGCAGAATGTAGCCATAAACCAGTAGTTCATAATGGCCCTGTTGAAATTGAGAGCTGTGGAAATGTTAATATCGAAAAAAAGAAAATACACAGCCCACACAGCAGCTGCAGCTTTGCACCGTGTGGAAAATTAAGGCAGATGATTCAATTTGGCCCTTGCCCCAAGTACATTTTAAAATGCTTCTGTGTGTGCAGAAGATAATGAACAAATATATTGAGATGGCACAAGATCTCTACTAGTTTAGCTGCTGAGGAGCCTCATTGTTCCCAGTAGAAGGAGACTAGAAGCTGGGTTAATGGGGGTTAGGGTCGCTCAGTGCGACACCTTTCATAACAACTTAGAGGAAGAATTTGTCTCCTTTTGCCCCAGGCCCATGTGGCACTCAAATGGAGCGTTTGATAAATGAAAGTGTATTTATTAATAATGAGGGGGAATGTGCGTATGCTTTGAAAGCAAAGCATAGAAATGTGTTTTATGACACTGGAAGAAAAATAAATGAAGTAAGTGTGCAGGTCCATTATGAGCTGAGGCAGGAGGATGTGACAGAGGGACTGGCACGATTTGGAGATTAAACTGTGAGCTTTTCAGATGAAGCCACTTATATCAGGGGCCCTTGACAGTGGTGAGAGATGTGAAGCAGTGGAGAGATGATTACAAGAGAACATGACAGATAACTGCCGTCTTCTCTCATTGACTTTGTAGGCCTCAAAAATAAGGAGAAATTGTGGTGATCAGCATCAGGTAGCTGGCTGGTAGTTCCTTAAAGTGACCCGCATGGCATTCCAATCTCCTGAATTTTTATCACGAATCACAGTTTTAAAAAATAAACTCCATTTTTATTTTGATCCCTGGGCTCCTGCTTGATTCCTTTGTCCTTGGTGTACAAAAGAGCTGGGCATCGTGGAACTGTCAGTTTTTGAGATTTCAATGCGGTTAATGGTAGGAAACAAATAAATGCCTTTAATTATTGACGCAGGACTGAAAGTGAACAATTTATACAATTCCTCCTGTCCACCCACCCTCATGTAAAGCTGTATATGGTGTTCCATACTGGAAGGTCCAGGATTGATGGAGGAAGGGGATGTATAATTTAGCAGAGTCTTGAACTTAAAATTTTTCCTTTTTGTTTGACTCCTGTAAAATGACTTTATTTGCCTAGTTGAATGCATATCAAATTCATTACTCTTAGACCAGTGTCAAAGTTTAGACAATGATATCTAAAATCTCATTCTTATATGCAGTTAACTATTAGTTATTTATAAAGCATTTAGCAGGATTGCAATAGCCTACCATCACAGATGCAGAGATATGCCCTCAAATCCAAAAAGGGGCTAAAAGGACAATAAGATCAGCAAAAGCCAGGAGAGAGAGGTTGAGGTGACGGACATGCGGAGCGAGGTGGAACAGGACATGGTAGAGCGAGCCAGGTCACCAACACGAACGCCGGCCTACCCACCAATAGGCCAATGAATGGAACTCCTGACACAGGAGCTCCTTAAACATAGAGACACCATAATGAAGGAGATTATGGCGACAGTCGCAGATGCTTGGTTCATTCAAGGAGGCGATGGAAAGGAACGGCGATTGGAGTCGCAGGAGGCGATGGGGCAGGAACTCGAGAAGGTGACTTCCGACCAAGGCGACTGGATCCACTCATTGGAAATGGAGGTGGCAAGGTTGGTGGTGCAGGAAACACTCTGCGAAGATGGAAGAACAAGAGAACCAGTCACGCTATCAAAACTTCCGAATCGTGGGCCTACTGGAAGGCACCGAGGGCAGAAACCCCACAGAATACTTGGCGCTGGTTAAGCTGGTGGCAGGTGAAAGCTTCCCCAAGCCCCCAAAGTGGACAGGGCCCACAGGTCACTCTGGCAGAGACCAAAAGCAGAACCACTGAGGGCCATCATCGGCAAGCTCCACCGGTTCCAAGATAAAAAGAAAATCCTGAACTGGGCAAGGCACACCCGGTCTTGCAAATGGGAAGGCACATGATCCGCGTGTACCAAAACAATGGGGGTAGACCTAGCCAAGCGCCGGGCCAAATTCAATGGAGCCAAAGCAGCCTTGTTTAAAAGCAAGGTATGGTTCAATGTGCTGGTCTTCCCCCCATCCCACCTTAATCAGAATTTTCACCTGGAGCATCAGGGGTTTGATTGGCCCAAAGTCTTCGCCCACCTGAAATGACTGAGGGTTGACTTAACCTTCCTCCAAGAGACGCACCTAAGGGAGAAGGATCAACTGAGAACAAGGAAGAGTTTGGTGGGAAAGTCATTCCAAGCATGTTCCGGGACGAGGGCTTGTTGGGGGGGGGGGGGGCATACTATTTAATGAGGACGGCATTCACAGCCACAAACATGGTTACGGGCCTTGGCGGACGATATGTAATGGTTAGCAGAAGGGACCCCAGTGGTGCTTGTAAATGTGTACGCTCCTAACTCGGACGATGCACACTTCATGAAGAAAGCCATGGCAGAAATCCCTGACATAGGCTCCCACCAACTCATCGGGGGGTGGTCATACTATTTAGTGAGGACGACATTCACAGCGACAAAGATGGTTAAGGGCCTGGGGGGCAGTATGTAATGGTCAGCGGTGTCCTGGAATGGGCCCCAGTGGTGCTTGTAAATGTATACAGCCCTAACTCGGACGATGCACAATTCATGAAGAAAGCCATGGCAGAAATCCCCGACATAGACTCCCACCGACTCATCAGGGGGTGATTTCAACTGCGTACTGGACCCACGGACGGACAAACCCAGCCCCAAATCTGGCAAACATTCGAACATGGCTGGAGAACTGAACGCCTTTATCGAGCAGATGGGGGCTGTGGACCCATGGAGATTCACACATCCTAGCGAGAGGGTGTACATGAGGATCAACTTATTTGTAGGGGGAAATCAGTGCTTCCAGGGGTGGCAGGGGTGGAATACTCCACAATAGTAATCTCTGACCACGCTCCAAACTACGTGGCTGTGAGGTTGGAGATGGGCAAGGCCCAAGGCTCCCCATGGAGGCTGGACACAACAGTCCCACTGACAAGTAATTCTGTTAGAAGATACCACAAGCCATCGACCGATACGTAACCTGCAACCAAAATGGGGAGGTCTCACCCTCCACATTCTGAGGCACTGAAGGCGGTAATGAGGGGCGAAATAATAGCTTTCAGGGCGGCACACTGGAGGTGGGCCGGCGGTATTTCACGGTCCGACCACAAAGCTACTGGTGCAGAGGAAATAACTGCAAATGGAATTTGACCTACTGTCCACCGGGAAAGCAATACACCAGCTCCGCCAGACACAGGAGACTGTCGGGCGGCAAAATGGTTAGCACTGCTGCCTCACAGTTCCAGGGACCCGCGTTAAATTTGGCCTCGGGTGACTGTGTGGAGTCTGCACATTCTCCCCGTGTCTGCGTTTCCTTCGGGTCCTCTGGTTTCCTCCCACAGTCCAAAGATGTGCAAGTTAGGTGGATTGGCCACGATAAATTGCCCCTTGGTATCTAAAGGGTAGATGGGGTTATGGAGATGGGGTGGGGGAGTGGGCCTCGGTAGGGTACTCTTTCAAAGGATCGGTGCAGACTCGATGGGCCGAATGGCCTCCTACACCATAGGATTCTATGAAACCTTTGATATGCATAGAGAGAAAGTCAACCACCTACTGCCTCACCAGCTAAGAAAGCAGGCAGCCACGAGGGAAATAGCGCCGGTGAAGGGCAGGAATGGCAAACAAGTCGCTGCGCCAGATGGGATTAGCGAGACCTTTGCGACATTCTACTGGGAATTGTACACCTCCGAGCCTCCAGAGGGAGGGCTCAAAGATGAAACAGTTCCTCGACAGATGGACATGACAGTTGTAGGGAAGGAAAAGAAACCGGGCCTGGAAGCACCGCTAGAACTGGGAAAGTCGTGAAGAGTATTAACTCCATGCAGACGGGGAAGGCGCCAGGACTATTTTCTCCCTGTGGGAGATGTTCATTGATTCGTTATCAAAGGGAACTCTGCCAACCCTGGCTCGGGCTTCGCTATCGCTGCCACCAAAAAAGGACAAACACCCAATGGCGTGTGGGTCAAACAGACTCAGCTCACTCCTGAACACTGATGCCAAAATCCTGGCAAAGTGACTGGAGAGCTGCGTACCAGAAGTAGTAGCGGAAGATCAGGTGAGTTTTGTCAAGGGAAGACGGGTAACAGCGAACATCAGGTGCCTTCTGGGCATGATCTCCCCAGGAGAGAACAGGTGGAGAGGCATTCAGAGAGGAGACGGGGAGTATAGATGATGACC
The DNA here is from genome assembly GCF_902713615.1 of Scyliorhinus canicula. Lineage (NCBI taxonomy): Eukaryota > Metazoa > Chordata > Chondrichthyes > Carcharhiniformes > Scyliorhinidae > Scyliorhinus > Scyliorhinus canicula. Next base: position 9,174,711 of record NC_052146.1, read on the forward strand.
TGCTCCTCTACGTCTTCAGCCCCCTAGCCAAGCCAACATGAAGGAATAATGGAACTCCTAAGGACGTTCGGTGCAGTCTCAGCTCATAAACTCAACCTGAGCAAGGGAAAAATACTCCCTGTTTTGGGGAGGTGTGTACGCGCGCCCCCTGCCCCCCCAGCCTCCCCTGGACAGGATGAGAAAGGAGAGAGGACTCTGGATCGGGTCACTGCACAGGGCAAACGTCGCTTTCACGAGCGCAGGCCTAAGCCTAACGCAGGTAAAGGTGGTCGACAGGGCGCACCACCTGCCTCGCCTGCCGGAGACTCCTGATCGGCTGTCGATCGGCAGCACCACCCAAAGCTGCAGAAAATACATCCTTGGAGGATCAGAGGAAGGATTCCCCAGCACATGGAGACTGTTCACCATCATGTTCCAGGATCTGTTCGTAACAAGCAACCAATAGGAACGGGGGGGGGTGGGGGGGGGGGGGGGGGGGGGCAGGGGGCAGGGTATCCGAACGGACCACAAAACAAAGAGAGGAAACAAAGAACAAAGAAAAGTACTGCACAGGAACAGGCCCTTCGGCCCTCCATGTCCACGCCGACCATGCTGCCCTTCTAAACTAAAATCTTCTACACTTCCTGGGTCCGTACCCTCTATTCCCATCGTATTTATGTACTTGTCAAGATGCCCCTCTATCGTCCCTGCTTCCACCACCTCCTCCAGCAGCGAGTTCCAGGTACCCACTACCCTCCGTGTAAAAAAGACTTGCCTCGTACATCTCCTCTAAACCTTGCCCCTCGCACTTTAAACCTATGCCCCCTAGCAATTGACCCCTCTACCCTGGGAAAAAGTTTCTGACTATCCACTCTGTCTATGCCCTTCATAATTTAGTAGACCTCTATCAGGTCGCCCCTCAACCTCCGTCTTTCCAATGAGAACAAACCGAGTTTATTCAACCGCTCCTCATAGCTAATGCCTCCATACCAGGCAACATCCTGGTAAATCTCTTCTGCACCCTCTCTAAAGCCTCCACATCGTTCTGGTCGTGTGGCGACCAGAATTGAACACTATACTCCAAGTGTGGCCTAACTAAGGTTCTATGCAGCTGAAACATGACTTGCCAATTCTTATACTCAATGTCCCGGCCAATGAAGGCAAGCATGCCGTATGCCTTCTGGACTACCTTCTCCACCTGTGTTGCCCCTTTCAGTGATCTGTGGACCTGTACACCTAGATCTCTCTGACTGTCAATACTCTTGAGGGTTCTACCATTCACTGTATATTCCCTACCTGCATTAGACCTTCCAAAATGTATTACCTCACATTTGTCCGGATTAAACTCCATCTGCCATCTCTCCGCCCAAGTCTCCAAACAATCTAAATCCTGCTGTATCCTCTGACAGTCCTCATCGCTATCCGCAATTCCACCAACCTTTGTGTCGTCTGCAAACTTACTAATCAGACCAGTTACATTTTCCTCCAAATCATTTATATATACTACGAACAGCAAAGGTCCCAGCACTGATCCCTGTGGAACACCACTAGTCACAGCCCTCCAATCAGAAAAGCACCCTTCCATTGCTACTCTCTGCCTTCTATGACCTAGCCAGTTCTGTATCCATTTTGCCAGCTCACCCCTGATCCCATGTGACTTCACCTTTTGTACCAGTCGACTATGAGGGACCTTGTCAAAGGTCGTATTGAAGTCCATAGAGACAACATCCACTGCCCTACCTGCATCAATTATCTTTGTGACTTCTTCGAAAAACTCTATCAAGTTAGTGAGACACGACCTCCCCTTCTCAAAACCGTGCTGCCTCTTGCTAATATGTCCATTTGCTTCTGAATGGGAGTAGATTCTGTCCCGAAGAATTCTCTGCAGTAATTTCCCTACCACTGATGTAAGGCTCACCGGCCTGTAGTTATCCTTGCTACCCTTCATAAACAAAGGAACAACGTTGGCTATTCTCCAGTCCCCTGGGACATCACCTGAAGACAGTGAGGATCCAAAGATTTCTGTCAAGGCCTCAGTAATTTCCTCTCTCGCCTCCTCCAGTATTCTGGGGTAGATCCCATCAGGCCCTGGGGACTTATCTACCTTAATATTTTTCAAGACGCCCAACACCTCGTCTTTTTGGATCTCAATGTGACTCAGGCTATCTACACCCTTCTTCAGACTCAACATCCACCAATTCCTTCTCTTTGGTGAATACTGATGCAAAGTATTCATTTAGTACCACGCCCATTTCCTCTGGCTTCACACACACATTCCCTTGCCTATCCACATGATACAGGAGGAAGGGGAAGCGGAGGGAGGGGAGGACATGTATCCTTTTTCGACTTTCACTTCATTTAGGCTAAACAAGCCCACTCTGTAATGTAGGTTTTACATGTTGGGATTATATAATATGTGTATAATTTTTTTAAGGGCAGCACGGTGGCCTAGTGGTTAGCACAACCGCCTCACGGCGCTGAGGTCCCAGGTTCGATCCCGGCTCTGGGTCACTGTCTGTGTGGAGTTTGCACATTCTCCCCGTGTCTGCGTGGGTTTCGCCCCCACAACCCAAAAATGTGCAGGTTTGGTGGATTGGCCACGCTAAATTGCCCCTTAATTGGAAAAAATAATTGGGTAATCTAAATTTTTTTTAAAAAGAAAAAAAAAAAATGTGTATAATTTTTAAAATTCATTTACAGGCTGTGGGCATCGCTGGTTAGGCCCAGCATTTATTGCCCATCCCTAACTGCCCTTCAGAAGGTGGTGGTGAGCTGCCGCCTTGTACCGCTGCAGTCTTTGAGGTGCAGGTCCACCCACTGTGCTGTTAGGAACGGAGTTCCAGGACGTTGCCCGAGCGACAGTGAAACTACTGTTGGTGCAATTTTATATGCATATGTTGATTTTTGTCTTGTTCTGTAACTGTTGATATAAAATGTGAAAAACTCAATAAAAATACTTTTTTTTAAAAATTGCAACAATCTGGTTTAGCCTCAAGACAGTTGCCAGGGAGAGGTTTAGAGTTGGTGACTAGGGAGTGAATTTTGTAGCGAACATGTCTCCAGCCTTTCTATCATTGAATTGGAGAACATTTCTGTTTCTATGTTTGTTGGACAATCTGATAATTTGGAGAAAATGTCGGGGGTGGAGAGAGCTGTTGGTCAGCTTAAGAGGGTATCATCATGTGGAAACTACTGTTGTGTTTTTGACTGAAGAGTATTATTGGTAGGATATTTGGAGTGCTCAGGATGGATATTTGAGGAGCACCAGACGTCGCTCTGCAGGAGCTGGAAGAGAAGCCACTGCAGATGCTTCCCTGGCTACAGTTCGATAGACCAGGTGAATGCAGAGCCACCCAGCTGATAAGCAGTGGGCCAGTGTTGGTGGAGACCGGTTAAAGGCTGCAGACAGATCAAGTTGAATGAGGAGTGATAATATACCTGTCTCACAGTAACATAGGATGTCATTTGTAACTTGAATAAGAGCTGTATATCTTATGTTGCCTCCTAGTTCCATCCTATTCTGTAAATAGGAAATCTGCTGCTGTGTGTGCAGCAATGACTGTTGAGCTATTTACTAATGAATATCATTTTGTTTGCAATCAAGATAATGTGACTGGTGCTTCTATACATGGGTTGCAGCTGTATAGGACAAGTTAATATCACCAGGAGGTATAAACTTCTTCCTGCCTCTTGCCTGTACTGAATGTTTCAAAGAATGATGGTCCAGGTGTGGAATAATTCTGTCAGTGTGATGGGGACAGACAACCGGATTGGAGGTTAGACCACTTAATTTGTTTGGCTGATCAGGAACTCCTGTTACCAGAATTATGACTAGAGCTCGTTAGGATAATTACAAATGATTAAGACAGGTCGGCTTGCCTTGCCAGTGGGTGTGCGGACTCCTGCTGGCAGCCAGCAGGTGTAAAGGAACACGATCTGTCAAATCAGCTGATGACCCTCTTAATTCAGAGCAGTGTGAGCCAGAGGAACAAGCGTGTTTAATAATTGATACTTACTCTAATAGGTTAATTGCAACGGCATTCATTCTAATTTGCATTCTTGATCAGCTTCTCACAGTCGGTGTTACTTGGACAGATATTTTTTCACTCTCTTCCTCGCTCTCGCCTCCTGCTTGTTCATTGCAGTGGAGTTAATTGCTGACATTCCCTGAGTCATTCAAAGCATGTTGATTTAATGAATGTTAAGTATGCAGCTCCTGGGGGTTTGAATGGTGCATATGCTGTTTGTTTATGGAGGAAACCTTTTTGATATAATTGTGGCCAGGTGGCTGCTATTTATAGAATAAATGAAGAGATGGGGAGGGGGCATTAAAGGCAGTAGCATCAGCTTATCACATGTCTCCTCTTTGAGCGGCAAACATTGTGTTGATCTTCTTGTGATCCCATTTTTAAAAATATATTATTTGTGATTTACGAAATTGTGAAGTTAACTGGGTCCTTTGGCTATAGCAAAGTTGGGTGTGAGCTTTTGTGCCAAATCATTTTTGAAGGCGACGTGATACTGTGGTTAGCACTGCTGCCTCTCAGAGCCAGAGGGCCAGGTTCAATTCCGGCCTTGGGTGACTGTGGAGTTAGCACATTCTCTCTGTGTCGGGTTTCTCCCACAGTCCAAAGATGTGCAGATTAGGTGGGGTTATTGGGTGGGGTGGGGGGGGTGGGGGGGGGGGGGGGGGGGGGCCTGGGTAGGGTGCTCTTTCAGAGGGTTGGTGCAAACTCGATGGGCCGAATAGCCTCCTGCTGCACAGTAGGAGTTCTATGGTTCTACGATTAGTAAAATGGAATGGTATTTACTTTTTTGTGTTTTCCTGCACCTATTACGTACAGAGCTTTGATGTTAAAAGCAGAACCTCAAATTCATGCCTTTGTTTTTAAAACATTAAAATCAAAGCTTCTCAACATAAATCAGCATCGATTAAATTTCACCACCTCAGTTAGCCCATGTCCGTGTTCCTTTGCCCAGCAATGAAAAGGTCGAAAGGCTACTGCCATTCATCTGCTCCTGTGCTTCTTGGAGGTGATCTGGCCCCATGTTGTATTAAAATTCTGAGGAGGGATATCTGACTTTGGGTGAATAGGTGAACAATTCTGTGATATCTTCTCGGCTGCTTCCAAAGTGACTTCAATGTCCCGCTTTTAACTTACATCTGAGATCTGATTGGCTTTCAAATTGATGACAGTCAAACTCTGCAGTGTATAGCTTCCAGATGTGTGTGTGTATGACACCTGAGTTGGGGGTTAGTTTTCCAGTGACACTGATTCACATGTATAACCAGTCATGAAGTAGTATCAAGGTCATGCCTTATTGAAAGATGCTTGTGGGCAGACATGAAAATACACTAAGGTGTACTCCAGTTAAACAGCCCCCATTCTCTTGGGTCTCCAGGGGAAATGACCTGTCTGACAGAGAGGCTGATGTATCGTATGGTAGTACAGTGACATCCATGCAGGGTGAAACGTTCAACACAAAAAAAAATCAAGCAAGAACAGAATTAGAATATACGGGGGGGGGGGAGAGACAACGGACGACGACACACGATTAAATGGAAGGTGCGTTCAGCTGATATCTGATATCATCTGGTTCCTAACTATATTGGATTATTTGAAAGTGAATGTGGGGTGCCAAGTTACTCGTAAATTGAATATTTAATTTATCTCATCATCTGCCATTCTAGGGCACACCCAAGAAGCTCAAAACAATATTGACCTAGTTTCATTATAAAATCAGACAGTTCTTACCAAACCGTCAACAGCAAACTCCTGGCCAGGGCTTTACTCAGCCTTGTTCCTGCTGTTGTAACTTAGCAAGAGTTTGTTGAAAACCTTTTTTTTTGTGGGAATTAATGGGGTTTCCGTCAGTGTTCCAGCAGCAAAACGGGAGTGGCTGTTACCAAATTCCCAGCTCATATTTACTATCAGTCATATTACACCATTGGTGAGTAACCGGAAAAGATGCAGCACACTTTTTATTGTGGTTGCTATATTTTTCTATAGTTTTTATGTTTTTAATGTAAATTTAAAGTGCCCAATTCTTCTTTTCCAGTTAAGGGGCAATTTAGCGTGGCCAATCCACTTAACCTGAACATCATAAAATCATAGAATTTACAAAGAAGAAGGAGGCAATTTGGCTCATTGAGTCTGCATCGGCACTTGGAAAGAGCACCCTTCTTAAGCCCACACCTCCACCCTATCCCCGTAACCAAGTAACCCCAGTGAACCTTTTTGGGCATTCAGGGCAATTTAACATGACCAATCCACCTGACCTGCACATCTTTGGACTGTGGGAGGAAACCGGAGGAAACCCACGCAGACACAGGGAGAAGGTGCAGACTCCGCACAGACAGTGGCCCAAGCCAGGAATCGAACCTGGGACCCGCACTGGAGCTGTGATACAACAGTGCTAACCACTGTGCTGCCGTGCCGCCCATTTGGTTGTAGGGGTGAGACCCATGCAGACACTGGGAGAATATACAAACTCCACATGGGCAGTGGCCCGGGGCCGGGATCGAACCCGGGTCCTTGGCGCCATGAGGCAGCAGTGCTAACCGTTGCGCCACTGTGCCGCCCTTTCTTTTGTTTTTAGTTGGTAGTCCTATTCTCTGAGTGAGAAGGTTGTGAGTTTAATTTTAACCTCAATTCTACATCATCTTGGCTAACACTTCAGGAGGGAGGACTTGTCGAGTTAAAGAGTTGCCAAGCTTCAGTTGAATTCAGTTTCGCTGTTGCACTGGATAAAAAAGGGAATTCTGAATGCAAACCTACATTCTTCCTCAACCAGTTCACCCAAAAGCAAGATACACGGTTCTTTGTACAACAGTTGCTAGTTGGTTCTTGATGCTACAAATTGGCTGGTGCATTTGTATTGTTAACAAGTAATCGGAAATATCAGGATATAAAATTATGACACAAAGATAGGCCAGGTGGTGAGGCTGAGAGTCTTGGGTTATAGGAAGATATAGACGGATTAGTCAAATGGGCAGAATAGTGGTAGATGCAATTCAACCCTGAAAAGTGTGAGGTGTTACACTTTGGAAGGAGCAGTTTGATAAAGAAATATTCAATGAATGGTCTGACACTAGGGCAACAAGGTGGCGCAGTGGGTTAGCCCTGCTGCCTCACGGATCCGAGGTCCCATGTTCGATCCCGGCTCTGGGTCACTGTTCGTGTGGAGTTTGCACGTTCTCCCCGTGTTTGCGTGGGTCTTGCCCCCACAACCCAAAGATGTGCAGGCTAGGTGGATTGGCCATGCTAAATTGCCCCTTAATTGGAAAAAATGAATTGGGTACTCTAAATTTATGTTTAAAAAAAAGAATGGTCTGACACTAAAAAGTCCTAAGGAACAAAGAGACCTTGGAGTGGACCTAGGATTAAGTGGGCAGCAGGGTAGCATGGTGGTTAGCATAAATGCTTCACAGCTCCAGGGTCCCAGGTTCGATTCCCGGCTGGGTCACTGTCTGTGTGGCGTCTGCACGTCCTCCCCCTGTGTGCGTGGGTTTCCTCCGGGTGCTCCGGTTTCCTCCCACAGTCCAAAGATGTGCGGGTTAGGTGGATTGGCCATGCTAAATTGCCCGTAGTGTCCTAATAAAAGTAAGGTAATGGGGGGGGTTGTTGGGTTACGGGTATAGGGTGGATACGTGGGTTTGAGTAGGATGATCATGGCTCGGCACAACATTGAGGGCCGAAGGGCCTGTTCTGTGCTGTACTGTTCTATGTTCTATAAATAGATCTCTGAAGGTAGGAGGACAGGTTAATAGGGTGGTGAAAAGGCATATGGGGCTGGTTTAGCTCACTGGGCTAAATCGCTAGCTTTTAAAGCAGACCAAGCAGGCCAGCAGCACGGTTCGATTCCCGTACCAGCCTCCCCGGACAGGCGCCGGAATGTGGCGACTAGGGGCTTTTCACAGTAACTTCATTGAAGCCTACTCGTGACAATAAGCGATTTTAATTTTTTCATATGGTATACTTGCCTTTATCAGTCATTGTATAGATTACAAAAGCAAAGAAGTCATGTTGGAGTTATATAGAACATTGGTGAGGCCACAGCTGGAGTCTTGTATGCAGTCCTGGTCGCCACATTATCGGAAGGATGTGATTGCACTGGAGGGGGTGCAGAGGAGATTCACCAGGATGTTGCCTGGGATGGAACATTTAGAACATAGAACGATACAGCGCAGTACAGGCCCTTCGGCCCTCGATGTTGCACCGACATGGAAAAAAACTCAAGGCCATCTAACCTACACTATGCCCTTATCATCCATATGCTTATCCAATAAATTTTTTAATGCCCTCAGTGTTGGCGAGTTCACTACTGTTGCAGGTAGGGCATTCCACGGCCTCACCACTCTTTGCGTAAAAAACCCACCTCTGACCTCTGTCCTATATCTATTACCCTTCAATTTAAGGCTATGTCCCGTCGTGCTAGCCACCTCCATCCGCGGGAGAAGGCTCTCGCTGTCCACCCTATCTAACCCTCTGATCATTTTGTATGCCTCTATTAAGTCACCTCTTAACCTTCTTCTCTCTAACGAAAACAACCTCAAGTCCATCAGCCTTTCCTCATAAGATTTTCCCTCCATACCAGGCAACATCCTGGTAAATCTCCTCTGCACCCGTTCCAAGGCTTCCACGTCCTTCCTATAATGAGGCGACCAGAACTGTACGCAATACTCCAAATGCGGCCGTACTAGAGTTTTGTACAACTGCAACATGACCTCATGGCTCCGGAACTCAATCCCTCTACCAATAAAGGCCAACACACCATAGGCCTTCTTCACAACCCTATCAACCTGGGTGGCAACTTTCAGGGATCTATGTACATGGACACCGAGATCCCTCTGCTCATCCACACTACCAAGAATTTTACCATTAGCCAAATATTCCGCATTCCTGTTATTCTTTCCAAAGTGAATCACCTCACACTTCTCCACATTAAACTCCATTTGCCACCTCTCAGCCCAGCTCTGCAGCTTATCTATGTCCCTCTGTAACCTGCAACATCCTTCCGCACTGTCTACAACTCCACCGACTTTAGTGTCGTCTGTAAATTTACTCACCCATCCTTCTGTGCCCTCCTCTAGGTCATTTATAAAAATGACAAACAGCAACGGCCCCAGAACAGATCCTTGTGGTACGCCACTCGTAACTGAACTCCATTCTGAACATTTCCCATCAACTACCACTCTCTGTCTTCTTTCAACTAGCCAATTTCTGATCCACATCTCTAAATCACCCTCAATCCCCAGCCTCCGTATTTTCTGCAATAGCCGACCGTGGGGAACCTTATCAAACGCTTTACTGAAATCCATATACACCACATCAACTGCTCTACCCTCGTCTACCTGTTCAGTCACCTTCTCAAAGAACTCGATAAGGTTTGTGAGGCATGACCTACCCTTCACAAAACCATGCCGACTATCCCTAATCATATTATTCCTGTCTAGATGATTATAAATCGTATCTTTTATAATCCTCTCCAAGACCTTACCCACCACAGACGTTAGGCTCACCGGCCTATAGTTACCGGGGTTATCTCTACTCCCCTTCTTGAACAAAGGGACCACATTTAAGTTATGAAGAGAGGTTGGATAGGTTTGGATTGTTTTAGCTGGAGCAGAAAAGACTGTGGGACGACCTGATTGAGGGGCAAGGGCAGGGTGGATAGGAACAGCTATTCCCCTTAGATGAAGGGTCGGTTACGTGAGGACACAAGTTCAAGTTGAGGAGAGGGAGGTTCAGGGGGAATTTGAGGGGAAACGTTTTTTATCCAGAGCATGGTGACGGTCTGGAACGCAATGACTGGGAGGGTGGTAGAGGCGGGTTGCCTTGCAGCCTTTAAAAAGTACCTGGACGAGCATTTTACACGTCTCAACATTTGAGGCTGTGGGCCGTACTGGCAAATAGGATTAAGTGGGCAGGTCAGGGCCTTTTATGCGGCGGTGCAGACTCGATGGGCGGAAGGGCCTTTTCTGCACTGTATTTGTCTGTGATTCTGTGAACATTGTTCTTTCCTTCCTCCAATCCCTGAGTCTCAGCATGTCACCACATGCCATGCAGCCTATTTAATAATGCTGCTTCTGAGTGTCTTCTCACCTCCCTTCGCATGACAGCCCTGCACAATGGCATGGTTGAGTTTGGGAACCGACCATATGTGGCATGATGTTCACAAATCCAACAAAGCTGTAAAAGGCTGCGCATAATGATCACAAAATGTTCTTCCTTAAATTAGTATCAATTTCCTCCTACTTTTCAGTTCTCTCTCTATTCAGAGTGCAAATCATTTCAAACTTTTTGGTCAGTGTGAAGTCAGACTGTTTTAGGTCCAATCCCACTAAAAGACTGGTTCCTAAAATAATTAATTGATGAGCATTATTCTGAGAATGTGATGAGGTGCTATATAAATGCAATTTTGTTTGTATTTAGATTTCCAATTTTCTGTCCTACGCAAGAAGGATATTGTATTTATGTCGTGTTGCTAGAAAAGGATCAGTTTTTGGAGCGCAACTGTTCATCAGTAAATTTAACACATTGATCCTACAGCAGTAGGTATTCATTCATCACCCAACAGTGAAGTTATAACTCAAACATTTATCCTTCTCCCTTGTTATGTAGATGAAGATCTCTTCCAATCAAAATGGCAGGAACAATGAGGATGAGAGCGTCAGAGAAGCCAATAGTCCAGAGAAGAGCAGCTCGAGAGACAAGCTTAGTGATGTAAGTACTCATTTAAAATAAAAGTTTCTGCACTTGGTGTTCAGGGGCAATGACAGGCCATTGCAATTGTCTTGTGGAGGGATTTTGTAGTTGAGAATAGAGATGAGGATATGTTTTCATAAAATGGCATTCAGTGCTTCATTCTACAGACACAGGAGCTGTTGGGAATCTAACTGATGCAGAATTTGAACAAATGTTTTCCTTTTCAAGGGAAGTAGCTAGATATCTAAAGACCTGTCTGCAAAGTGTTGATGTGCAAATACCAGATTAATTCAATAATGAACGTGCCAAGCCTGGTTAGGAATGTTGGAATCTAACTATGCAAATACCTCCTCCCTTTTGACAGCACTGGTGTACACCATCCTTTTTGTCATACCTAACCTGCTTATAAATGCTGTGTGACATGCAGGTATGATGTTGGCACTATATCATGATGGCTCGTGCCTGTAAATACTCCCTCTTAGAAATTTCTTTCAAACATTCCATGTTCTACTACAGGGAACTAAGTTGTGTGCAAAAATGAAGGGAGGCCCCCTACAGATTTATTTAAGGATGCTGACTAGTAGTCCTGAATTCATCCCAGCGTATAGGAATATCATTTGTTAAATAGCCTATAAATAATGTTAAGTACGACAGGAAGGCTAGAAATGATTACTTAAAACAATGTTGCTGTGTTAACCAATTCATTTTGGCTAGAAAAATGGGAAGACAGAGTTTCCATTCACTTGCTTCCATTCTGCATTGTTTCTGGTCATATTCCATTGAAACATATCACTGAATATTAAACGACCTATACAGTAATTTGATTATACACTACCACATTACCTGTCCTCATCAAAATGCCAGTTAGATCCAGATAAGACCAGTTTATCCCTGTTGGTTTCAATGGATTTTGATTAATATATGGAACAGGATACCCTTGCAGAAATACTCCACAAACTGATTATAAACATTTTGATGTGCACAAATGCACATCTAGGCTGCATTTCTCCACTCAAACTCTCCATATCTTCAGACAAAACATCACTACTTTCATTCATCTTTCCCAGGTTATATATACCACACAGTTTATTTTTTTTTAAGAAGAGCAAGCACCACATTTCCTAAAATGCACATTAACATCGAAAAACGCCCAAGACACACTTGAAATCACGTTTCCACTTACCTCACAGCGGGAAAACTACCGCAATCTTCAGGAGCAGTCAATATGCCGAATTCACTACCGAAGTCCACAACAGGCCAAGATGTCAAAAGTTCTTTCAACATCAACTCACACTAAAGAGGTAAGATATGATCAAAATAAATAAGTCCAGCTGTATTATTCCTAGGAATTGATAGTTAGGAAGAGTTGTTCACCAAGTGCCTGGTGTGGAATCTTCCTTCGGTCAGCATGCTTGTTATCAATTTCCTGGTAATATACAGGTGGTCTACTGTTACATGTGACAAAATGCACGCAAGTTCTACTTCTGTATGGTGCTTCGTAAACCATAGACTGTTGATTTTGCAGGAAATTCATGGCTATGGTGCATTCTGAGCCTCAGCAGTATGCAGTTAGATTACTGATTGTGGGCTGAAGTTTTTGATATTCATCATGTATCACATGCTACGATAGTACATAGCCCCAGCTGTTGATTTTTTAAAATAATTATTTGTAATAACAATTTAGGACCTTGCTCAGCTGAACTAATGCTGCCAAAGCTGAGGTCAATTAACTACCTCTAATCGGGAATCAAACATGGCTCATCTGGTTGGTGTTACATTTTGGTTGGGAACCAAAAATAAAAGACCATAGTGAAGCCCACTGTCTCTCTTAAGTTACCATGCCCTAACAGGGCTTTGGTGACCTTCGCCATCCACATGTTTATCCACATCCATGGTTATGCTTGAAAAGGTACAGCTGTGGTTTGCAGTGGCCTTCTGCAGATTCTGGATGACCAGGAATCTCTCCCACTCTGCCTACCTGCCTTAGGCATATTCAAAGGATTTGCAGATTGAACCTGTTGAACCACGTGATATGAACACCTTCCATGGACATCCAGTCCTGGAGTGTAACTCTAACCCAGAGTTTCTGGCTCAGAGGTAGGGACATGACCATTCCATCACAAGACACCACAGTGAAGCCCACAACCAAGTTCAAGATTAGTAAAAGGTAGGAAGCATGATGAGTTGATGCTAATCTTGAATGCATTTCTCCAATTAATGAGGGGAGGAAAGATTGAGGGTCATATGGAGTTCCAAAATTTTGAGGTAATGGGAAACCTAGAAAATAGAAGCAGAAGGAGGCTATTTGGCCCTTCGAGACTGCTCTGCCATTCATTGTGATCATGGCTGATCATCAAGCTCAAACCCTGATCCCGCCTCCTCCTCCCCAATATCCCTTGATCGCTATATCTAATTCCTTCTTGAAATTACACAATGAAAATTGAGTTGAGTCAACAATTGCTATTTGAATAAAGTGAGAATGAATATGAGGAAGACTTGTAGGATGACACCTTTTCAACTTAGAAGATCGAGAGAAAAATATTCAGAAAAGGGCTTATGGGCAGCACGGTGGCCTAGTGGTTAGTACAACCGCCTCACGACGCTGAGGTCCCAGGTTCGATCCCGGCTCTGGGTCACTGTCCGTGTGGAGTTTGCACATTCTCCCCGTGTCTGCGTGGGTTTCGCCCCCACAACCCAAAAATGTGCAGAGTAGGTGGATTGGCCACGCTAAATTGCCCCTTAATTGGAAAAAATAATTGGGTAATCTAAATTTATAAAAAAAAAAAAAAAAAACAAAAGGGCTTATATAGTTCAGTAATATCAATAGTTTGAAGAAAAATTAGTTGCAATGAAAAGCCGCTGGTTACTGGACATAAAGGTGGTATCATAGAATAAAATCCATAGGATGCCTACAGTGCAGAAGATTGTCATTTGGCCTATTGGATCTGCACCGATCCTCCTCTATCTAGTCTCACCTTCCCACCCTATCCCCGTAACCCCGCTCATTGATCTTGGCCTAATCTGCACATCTTTGGACTGCGAGGAAACCAGTACACCTGGAGGAAACCCATGCAGATGGAGAAAACATGCGAACTCCACATAGACAGACAGTCGCCCAAGGCCAGAATCAAACCCGGATCCCTAACGCTGTGAGGCAGCCGTGCTAGCCACTGTGCCACCATACTATCAGATGAGGGTTTTTTTGTGTGAGCAGTAGTTTGAGACACTGTGAAATAGTGTCCCCAAATATGGGCAAGCTTGACCTTTTATAGATTAAAAGTTATTCAGGAGAAAATAATGAAGCTTGAACCTTGTTGGAATTTGAAATTGGAGAGGGATCGGTGTTCTGCTCGTGGTCAGAAACAGATAATGACTAGAAAGATATTAATAGACAAAAAAAACTAAGGGTAAAGTTAGCAAAGGTTGTTGATTGGATTTGCAAGAGACAAGGCTACACTGCCTTCAAAACAAAAATTAAAAGAACAATATTTACATTCCCCCATTGACAGTATGGAGTAGATGAGGATGTAATGATTCCACAATTTTTGACCAACATGAAGTTGTTATCTGTGACTTTTAGAGTCATCAGTAAAACATGGATAAAGAGTAGACTAGACTATTACGATGAAGGAGATGCACAGAAGGAAACGATAGAGCCCCAGGGAACCTGTATAAATTGAAGCAGGGGAGGAAATTGAAAGAAGACTGAATCTCTAGTGGAGCATTTAGGAGGAAACTAGATGACAGCTTAAGAAATAGGAACAGGAATATGCCCCATGGCTCCTGGGGCCTGTTCCACCATTCAGTAAGATCATGGCTGATCTCTCCACTTTACTGTCCTGTCCTTTGTGCCCCAAAATCAATTGATTTCAGTCTTTAAAATATTGATTGATTGAGCATCAATAGGTTTCTGGATAGACAATTACAAAGATTCACAATCCTTGGAGTAAAGATTTTTTTTTCTCATCGCAGTCCTCTAACCAGCCAACCTACAATCAGACTTCATTAGTGAACACAAAATGTATTTATTAATAAGAATTTTATAGCAGTCGCATGGCTGTAGCTACTCCCAAAATGTCACTTTGTCTAGGAGCCCCTCTCACCATGTGGTGATTCCACACCCTGAGTCCCGATTGGTCAACCAGGCCATATGACTCTTACTCTGCTGTGTTGCCCTGAAAGGAACAATCACCACATCACCTTATTCTGAAACTTTGAATAATTTTTAAACTTACTAGTTCCAGACTTTCCAGCTTGGAGAAACAATTTTTCGACATCTACCCTGTCAAGCTGCTTAAGAATTTTATACATTTCAGTAAGATTAGCACTGTTGCTTCTCAGCAGCAGAGACACGAGTTTTATTCCTGGCTTGGGTCACTGTTTGTGCGGAGTCTGCACGTTCATCCCCGTGTCTGCGTGGGTTTCTTCCGGGTGCTCCAGTTTCCTCCCACAAATCCCGAAAGACGTATTTGCTAGGTGAATTGGACATTCTGAATTCTCCCTCGGTGTACCCGAGCGGGCGCCGGAATGTGGCAACTAGGGGATTTTTGTAGTCACTTCGGATATTTTCATAGTAACTTCATTGCAGTATTTTTTAAAAATAAATTTAGAGTACCCAATTCTTTTTTTCCCAATTAAGGGGCAATTAAGTGTGGCCAATTCACCTACCAGGCACATCTTTGGGTTGTGGGGGTGAGACGCATGCAGACTTGGAGAATGTGCAAACTCCACACAGACATAGTCCGGGTTCGAAGCTGGGTCCTCGGTGCCGTGAGCAGCAGTGCTAACCACTGTGCCATCATGCCGCCCTACTTCATTGCAGTATTAATGTAAGCCTACTTGTGACACAAATAAAGATTATTATTATTATCATTCTTCTAAATTTCAGAGAATATAGGCCCATTCTGCTGATTTCTTCTCATGGGACAGCCCTCATAAGTCTATAAGATATAGGGGCAGAATGAGGCCATTCGACCCAGTGTCTGCTCTGCCATTCGACCTTGGCTGATGGTATGTTCCTCGCCTCCATTCTCTCTTCTCCCCATAACCCCTGATCCCCTTATTGATCAAGAAATCCCCATATTAATCAAGGACACCAATTTGTGCTCGAAGTACTGTTCCATGTAGGACTACAGACCAATAGCTGGACGGTGGAATTAGAAGGAATAGTTCTTTCTTTGAACATAAGAATTAGGAGCAGGAGTAGGCAATACAGCCTCTCGAGCCTGCTTCACCTTTCAATACGATCATGACCTCACCTCCATCGTCCTGCCCATTCTCTGTAACCCGTCAACCCATTGCTAATGAAAAATTGGTCTAACTCCACCTTAAATTTACTCGCTGTCCCAGCATCCCCCAAGCTCTGGTGTAGCGAATTCCACAGATTCACGACCCTTTGGGAGAAGTAGTTTCTCCCCACTTAAATTTGCTACCCCTTATCCTGAGGCTCTCGTTTTAGAATGCCCCACAAGAGGAAGCATCTGCTACATGTCTATTTTATACCTTTTATCTTCTTCAATTTGATCTCCCCTCATTCTTCTAAACTCTAGAAACTATAGGGCTAAACTGCTCATTCCCTCTTCATAAGACAAGCCCCTCATCCCTGGAATCAATCTTGTGAACCTCCTCCAAACTGCCTCCAATGCTCAAATCAGGGGACCAAACTGTGTGCAATACTCTAGGTGCAGTCTCAAAATGCCTTGTACAGTTCAACAATACTCCTTACCTTTATACTCTATTCCTTTAGCTGTAACTGCCAACATTCCATTCGCTTTTTTTATTGTCTGCTAGTTTTCAGTGACTCATACACAAGGACACCCAGATCCCTCTGCACCGGAGCACCCCGAAGTCTCTCTCCATTTAGATAATAAGTTGCCTTTCCATTTTCCCATCCAAAATCGATGACCTCGCACTTATCCATGTTAAACTCAATCTGCCGCATTTGGCCCACTTACCTAATCTAACTATATCCATTTGTAAGGTTCTTATTTCCATGGGAAATCCAACTGACAAGTGGAGGAAATAATAATCTTTATTGGTGTAACAAGTCGGATGACATTAACACTGCAATGAAGTCACTGTGAAAATCCCCATGTTGCCTGTTCAGATTAGAGAGAATCCCGCCACCAGTGAATGGCACACCCCCGAGAAACAGGCAGCTGATGGACCGGAGATCCCACCCACAGTATTTGTCTTTCTGATTGCTTGGTGAACCTACATGTTACTTTTCTGCAGGGAAATAACTAAATGTGATTTAGTAGGTTGTCAGATAGTAGCATCTTGCTTAGAAACAAATGATTTTACTGACGTTTTCAAGGGTAATTCACCCCAATTAAGACCACAAATACAGAAGTGATGACTTGAGATGTAGCGTCACCTATATCATCACAACAGGTGAATGTAGAAGCACTTGGTAAATTGTTAGAATTGTAAGAATGGGATAACCAACAGTGACTTTCCAAGAAAGTGAAGTGGTCTGGGATTAGGATGTATGAATAAATGTGACTTGACGTGCATCTGTAGTACTAAACCATCAGAGAAGGATCGCTTGATCGTAAGTACTCATTATTCCACATAGATGCGTGCTGCAGGCTGTTGAATGTTCTGTTGTGCAGCTTGACCACACAGAACAGTATTAGATTCACATTTATTCATACATGCTATCATTAACTGACAGTTTAAGCAGTCAAACAGAATGGCTGACAGTTATTTCACTTCTAATTACAGATTTATTTAATAACAGCCCACAGTTTGCCATTTTACCATCAGATGTGCAAAGCAGATTAATGTTCGAGTGGTCAAACATGGCAGGTTAAATGAGAGCTTCGTTAAAGCAAGGTGAATTTATGCAAATCCCATGCTGCGGATTTGAGTGGTCGCTTACTTGGCTGTGAAATATGCTTCTTAACTAGAAGCAGTCATGAAAATGTATCAACCTAACAAAATCCAATTGGACAGTTCATTTAGCTTTCAAATTAAAAACGCTACCTTTCCTTTCAGATGTGAAACATTTTTGATGGGATTCCGAGTGAGCATAATATATTGGTTATTAATGCTTTCATTGTCCATTGTGAAGCAAATAGCTGTAAAAGACTTCCAGCAAATGTATTTGGCATCTAAAAGTATTTATTAAAAATGTCAGCTACAAACTGGATCTGGCAGATAAAAGCAGGAGTTGGCTTGACAGTTTTGACAGCAAGCACAGCTAGAAAATTCTTTGTGCATGTAAAGCGTGAGAATTGTGTGCAGTAAACACTTCATGCTTTTTAAGATGTGTGTCACTCTGATCTCCTGCAAGACTCGCACAATGTAGGTAGTGGGCAGTAAGTGTCTTGGGAGGCGGTTACTGTTACTAAAATTCCTTAGGAGAACTGCTTGGTCACATTTAAGATACGCTACCTAAAGCTTCTGTCATACCACACAGCAATGTACAAGGCAGGGTTTCTAGTGTATAAGTTTTAAAATATTGTCCTTTGCGTCACAGTGAGTCCCGTCAACAGACCTGTTTGCTGACACCTTGCTCAAAGGACAATGGCATCTTGAAAATCTGCATGTTTAAAAAACTTCATTAATTATTTACTTCCAACAACAACTTATATTTACTTTATTAGCTCTCTTCCCTCCCTACAGATGCTGCCAGTCCTGCTGAGATTTTTCAGCATTTTCTCTTTGGTTATATTTATTTGTATGGTACTAATGAATAAGAAAAATGAAACCTGGTATTTTTACCATTTTAAGCATTCTGAATCACTCTAAATTTAGCTTTTCACATTAATTTTTTAAAAATAAATTTCGAGTGCCCAATTCATTTTTCCAATCAAGGGGCAATTTAGCGTGGCCAATCCACCTGCCCTGCACATCTTTGGGTTGTGGGGGTGAAACCCATGCAGACACGGGAGAATGTGCAAACTCCACACGGGCAGTGACCCGGGGCCAGGATCGAACCTGGGACCTCGGTACCATGAGACAGCAGTGCTAACCACTGCGCCACCGTGCTGCTCTCACTTTTCACATTAATACCTTGAATGCATAAAGACTGTTTCAACTTTTAACTAATTTTTTTTCCCCTTTTAAAAAAAAATTCAGAGTACCCAATTCATTTTTTCCAATTAAGGGGTAATTTAGCGTGGCGAATCCACCTAGCTTGCACATTTTTGGGTTGTGGGGGCGAAACCCAGGCAAACACGGGGAGAATGTGCAAACTCCACATGGACAGTGACCCAGAGCCGGGATCGAACCTGGGACTTCTGCACCGTGAGACAGCAGGGCTAACCCACTGCTGCACCGTGCTGCCTGCTTTTTACTAATGTTGATCACTGGTTAGAATTGAAGAATGTGTCAAATTGCAAAGCAATTCTAAAATCATCATATTCATCGAAACATAGAAAATATGAGCAGGAGTAGGCGATTCGGCCCTTTGAGCCTACTCCGCCATTGAATATGCCCGTGGCTGATCCTTTATCTCAACACCATACTCCCGTGCACTTCCCATACCCATTCTTCAGTGGCCAGAAATCTCATTCCTTCTTCAAGATATTCTCCACTTGCCTTATTTTCTTATACTTAATTTTAATGTAAATATTTTAAATCCTTGACTAATGGTGAAGATCATTGCACCCTCAGGATATAAATACACTTCTCAATATTGAAAAGTCACTTCAGGTTGTAACGTTTTGAGGGTAATACTCAGTTTATGAAGAGTTTGCCGATCCAAGGCAATAATACTGCAGTGGTTGGTCTCTGGACTCCTGGACTTGGGAGGGTGAAAAATTATCAGCTGTTGCTAGTGTGTGTATGTCAGATGTGGACATGAATGGCACCGGGGTTCAATAGCCTGCTGAAACCTGCACAAATCATGTGTTAGTTACGAGTGGTTAATGAGCAAATGAGATCCTGGGCTTTATAAAAAATAGACATAGAGTCCAAAAGCAAGAAGTTATGGAAAACCTTTGGAAGACACAATTTAGCCTCAACTGGGTCCGAATTTTAGGAAGACTATTGAGGCATATTGGGCAGGGTGCAAAAAGGATTCAGGGCAATAGTTCCAGAGTCGTCCGTTATGTGGATAAATTGGCAGAAGCCGGGGTTGTTCTCCATAGAGGACATTTAATGGAAGTGTTCAAAGTCAGGAGGAGTCTGAACAAAATAGTTGGAGAGAAACAGTTTCCATTGGCGGAAGAGTGGAGAACCAGAGTACAGTGATGACGAATGGCAAAAGGACTTAAAGCGGCAAGAGGCAAAGCTTTTTCACGTAGCTTCTGGTCATAATGAATGCATTGTTTGGAAGTGTGGTGGAGGCAAAATCAATCATGGCTTTCAAAGGGGAATTGGATAATATCCTGGAGAAAAAGCTTGCTGGACTGTGGGGAAAGGACAGGGGAGTGCTACAAGCTGATTTGCTCTTGCAGGGACTCTGCATTGACACAACGGGTTGAATGCCATCTTTCTATTCTCTAAGGCGTGGCAGGGTGGTGTAGTGGTTCGCACTTCTGCCTCATGCGCCGAGGACCTGGGTTCCATCCCGGCCCCGGGTCACTGTCTGTGTGGAGTTTGCACATTCTCCTCATGTCTGTGTCGTAGGTCTCACCCCCACAACCCAAAAATGTGCGGTTAGATGGATTGGCCACACAAAATTGCCCCTTAATTGGAAAAAAATAATTGGGTACTCCAAATTTATTTTTAAAAATCTTTTTATTCTCTAATCATTCTATGATTCCATAACGCATTCTTCTCAAACGTGACTTCTGATAGAAATTAAAACATTGCTTGTGGCTCCCTCATTAACGGAGGAACAATATCAAATGCCCTTTCTAAAACGCGAAGATAAGGTATTTCTCCTTGATTTCTAGGAATGCTTCTCTGTGTGGTTCTGAAGTGCATACTATGCATATTTTGATGTAGTGCAGTTCAAACTCCCCATAGATTGATCAACTGTATCAAGAATCCTCCCAATATCACTCCTCTATTATGCATTATTGTTGATGCTTCCCTTATGCCACGCTGCCTGCATGTGAAACACTAAAAGCTACAGCCTTTCAATGGAGTTAAGCATTCTATAACCTTCTATCTTCTATAATAGAGGAGAGCTCATGTCTGTTGCTTCAAATGATGGTGGACAACCAGCCTGCGAACCAGTGAAGGTGTCATAAATACCCACCTCCTCAACAATGGTTGAGTGCAGCAAATGAGTAGCAAAGCTGAAGTATTTGCAAATGCCGTCAGCCAGAAGTGTCTGGTAGATTATCTTACTTGATCACCTCCTAAGACCCCCACCATCAGTGTTCAACCAATTTGGTTCACTCCACATGACATCACGAAACAACATAGTGGAGCAAACACAGCAATGACATTGTCAAAATCCGACGTTGGTAAAGACCTGTGCACCAGAATTAACCAACCAATCAGTACATCCATATAATTGACAGTAGAAGATTGTCCCGGTATAGCCTATCCATTAAAAAAAAGATTCATCCAACTTTACCAATTACTAACCTATCACCTTCTCCGGGTCAACTGTATCGTGATGGCAGCAGCAACCAGTAGTGCCACAGAAGAAAACCAACCAGCAAATAACCTGCTCTCTGATGCACAGTTGGGTTCCACCAGAACCACTCGACTCCAAACTGCAGCACAGTCTTAATCCAGAACAGCTACCCCTTAGTAGTGAGAGCAAAAGAAGATGGTTCTGGTTATCATAACCCTCGGACATATCTGTAATGTATTTGACTGGGAAGTGCTCTGGATTAGAGGTTTCCAACCGGTGTACTATGAAATAAAATTCAAAAGGATTAAAAATGTATTTAAATAAACTAAATCTAATCTTTGTTTTCAGCTCCATGAGCAGCAACTCCAAGTCTGAATGAACCTTGGGGCTCTCACTCGTGCGCCAATGGGATAGGGCTGCACAAGCATGGTTCAGATTTTTTACATTGGTCAGGCCCATTCTCATGCACCTGACCAATGTAAAAGATCCGAACTGCGTATGTGTGGCCCTTTCCCAGCCACGTGTGCACAGTTCAGATTACCAACATAAAACAATCCTTTTTCTTTAATTCTTGATAATATGGTGTCCCTGTCAGGCTAGAGAAGAACCTAGATAGTTTAATTTGGCACGCAGCAGGTTGCATTTATGCCAGGTAGGAGGTGCCAGTTAATGACCAATTTGTAGAAGTGGAACTGGTTCATGTCCTAAAATTACAATTACTGACTAATATCTTGGGGTCACCGTAGATGAGAAGCATTGCTTTATCAACAATAACACAGTGGCTATGAGGGCAGATAAGAGAATGGCTACCCTATGAAGAGTGGCTCCCCTCTTGACCCCTCAATATCTCACAATCATCTACAAGTCTGCAGCCAAGAGTGCTTTGAAATACTCACCATTCACCTTGATGGGTGCAGCTGTAACATTACTCAAGAAACTCCATCAGAATCCAGGACCGAGCAGTTCATTCGATTCATTCCTCTCAGCACAATCAATATCCCAGTCCTTCCACAACCATTTGGAAAATAAGTGCACACAGGTTGCTGTGGGCATTCTCCACGATGCACTGCAGAAACCCCACACTTTGACACAAAGGCCACTTTGACGGTACTCCCCTCTGTAATCTGGACCAGGAATATGGACAAGAGTAGCAATGTTTTGGGAGCACCATCATCCCTAAATTCTATGTATCATCCTTATTTGGGCCTATATTCCTTCATAATCTCTGACTCGACCTTTTGGAATTCCAGTTTTATGGCAGTCCCATCACCAACAAAGAACAAAGAAAAGTACAGCACAGGAACAGGCCCTTTGGCCCTCCAGTCCTGCGCCGACCATGCTGCCCGTCTAAACTAAAATCTTCTACACTTCCAGGGTCGTTATCCCACTATTCCCATCCTATTCATGTATTTGTCAAGATGCCCCTTAAAAGTCACTATCGTACCTGCTCCCACCACCTCCTCCGGCAGCGAGTTCCAGCCACACACCACCCTCTTTGTAAAAAAAACATGCCTCAAAAATCTCCTCTAAACCTTGCCCCTCGCACCTTAAACCTATGCCCCCTAGTAATTGACCCCTCTACCCTGGGAAAAAGCCCCTCACTATCTACTCTGTCTATGCCCCTCATAATTTTGTCGACCTCTTATCAGGTCACCCCTCAACCTCTGTCGTTCCAGTGAGAACAAACCGAGTTTATTCAACCTCTCCTCATAGCTAATGCCCTCCGTACCAGGCAACATCCTAGTAAATCTCTTCTGCACCCTCTCCAAAGCCTCCACATCCTTCTGGTAGTGTGGCAACAGGAATTGAACACTATACTCCAAGTGTGGCCTAATGAAGTTTCTATACAGCTGCAACATGACTTGCTAATTTTTATACTCAATGCCCCAGCCAATGAAGGCAAGCATGCCGTATGCCTTCTTGACTACCTTCTCCACCTGTGTTGCCCCTTTCAGTGACCTGTGGACCTGTACACCTAGATCTCTCTGATTGTCAATACTCTTGAAGGTTCTACCATTCATTGTATATTCCCTACCTGTATTAGACCTTCCAAAATGCATTACCTCTCATTTGTCCGGATTAAACTCCAGCTGCCATCTGACCGCCCAAAACTATGATGGTTCCAGAAGGGCCACCACTCCCACACTGGGAGAGACGGGGATATGTAATAAATGCAGACTTATCTGCCTTGCCCACACACTGAAAATAAATCAAATAAAATTTGGCACCACTCATTGGCTCAACACTGAACGCTGTTCAATTAGTGAACCATTGTTGAGGAGGTGGGTATTTATGATGCCTTCACCGGTTCGCGAGCTGGTTGTCCACCATCATTTGAAGCAACAGACATGAGCTCTCCTCTATTATAGAAGAGCCAGTTTCTTCAGAGCGGAATGCATGTGTTTGTCAAAGTTCAATACTTAATTTGCATTGTTATTTTTTATGGATTTAAAAAACAACTTTTTTGTTGTGTGTAGTGGATCTTCAATTCCAACTAGTTTGCAGTATTCCAACCTGATTTAAAGTCAGATGCAATATGACAATGAGTGTGTTTTGTTAAAGTTGTATTTGGTACCATGTGAAATCGAGGATCATACTAGATTACACTTTGGGGTTAACTCTCCATGACAGATAAAAGGTGGCAGATGCACAATCACCTTGTTTCATTAATATTTTTGTTTTAGGCAGGCAAATATAAAATTGGTTATGTGTTTAGTTATCACGAGGCTTAATATGCTAATAATTTTAAACATTTAACTGTTCAGATATGAACAATGACTAAGTTATCGTTGCAGCTGAGGCATGACACTTATTTCCCAAGCGGTTATGGGTTGGAATCTCAGCTTCCAATCCCAAGTCAGTCGTGCTGTGTAACACATTCGGGGCTATTTGCAACTTTTAGCAAAACCGTGCTGCTCTTGATTACTTCCTCCTTCCCCTTAAAGCTTGCTGCGTTTTAAAAAATTTGTATGAGCTATATTCACACACAACCTACATTCTGCTTCTATTTTTTAAAAATGTTTTTGTATTGCCGCAAATGACACCACCTGCTGCCACACAGATTTGGAAAGCAAATGGCAATGCCAGCCGTGGGAGAGCTGAGTAATTTAGAAAAATCGTCCTGGACACTGACCTGAGAATATCTGGAAATGTTATGCTTCAGGCCACCATGAGGGCCAGTACATCAGTTGGCATCTCTAACACAGGATAAAATAGCTCTTTTGTACCTGATCCATTCATCTGTTATTGGGCTTTAATTTCAACAAAGCCATTTCTGTCCAACACTCTGTAATACCGTTGCACAATAACACTGCAAGAATTCAGCATCGTTCTTTGAATTTTCTTGTGTAACAAAACTGTATGCCTTGGTAAAGAACTTCTTTTAAGTTCAGTCCAATTGACTGCCTTACTTGCCTGTGCCAAAACTGCATCTGGAATAGTATTTGAAGTTAGGAGATTTTATATTAAGTTGTAATTGTAAAATCTTTCTTCAGTGATTTTCTTTGTGTTTCGCGGTCTGTGATCTGTCACATACCGATTCATGTTCAGACGGCAAGCATGCCACAGGCAATATGAGTATTTCTATCATGTGGACTTTTATACCTGGAACAAGAAAATGCTCAATTCATGTTTAATGGGTATATCAGATTAATGAACAATCATTAGACATGCAGAAAAAACAGCTAGTAGGGCTTCAAAACAGTCCAGCAGGTATCGTCTACTCTATAGGCTTTTTGTTTGTGGTGTCCAAGCTATGTATCTACTGACTCATGCTTTAAATCAAAATAATACAATGGCAGCTTATTTAATGAAATGATTGACAATCGCTTATTGTCACAAGTAGGCTTCAAATGAAGTTACTGTGGAAAGCCCCTAGTCGCCACATTCCGGCGCCTGTTCGGGCAGGCTGGTACGGGAACCAGTATATTACCACTTTAACATAAAACATCCCCAAGGTGCTTTGCAGGAGTGTTATAAAACAAAGCGTGACACTGAGCCACATAGGGAGATACTACGTCAGATTACCAAAGCCTGGTCAGTGAGCAAGTTTTTAAAGGAGTGTCTGAAAGGAGGAAAGTGAGGCGGAGAGTTGGTTGGAGCATATCCCAGAGCTTAAGGCCTTTGTAACTGAAAATGCACAAAAAGTCACAAATGGTGGAGCAATTAAAATCATGGGCAGCACGATGGCGCAGTGGTTAGCACTGCAGTCTCATGGCGCCGAGGTCCCAGGTTTGATCCGGGCTCTCGGTCACTGTCCGCGTCGAGTTTGCACATTCTCCCCGTGTCTGCATGGGCTTTGCCCCCACAGCCCAAAGATGTGTAGGGTTGGTGGATTGGCCAGGCTAAATTGCCCCTTAATTGGAAAAAGTGAATTGGGTACTCTAAATGTATTTTTTTTCAAATTAAAATCAGGGATGCAAGAATTAGAGGAGTGCAATCAACCCTCTTGAGGGTTGTGGAGCAGGAGGAGAATACAGAGATAGAGAAGGGAAATGTCACAGAGGGATTACCTGATACAGTTTACCACATAATTGGTAACCTGGTGCACAGGCCAGAATCCTGTGGGAATCCAACCTGAGTAGATATGAGGCTTGTTAAGATCCCCTTGGCAGAACCATAAACCAAATTACCAAGTGACTCCCAAAAGGGAAATTAAGATTTCACTGATTGCAACTTTTGTTTCAACACAAATCTGATGCATTAGGCAAATGATATTTCAAATAAAACTATAAAGTTCACTTTAAATAGTCGATACAACAGAGGTTATAATGCATGTGGGACTTGTATATTTATTTATTTAATTAGACATTGATTCCCCCAAGTTCAGTGCAGTAAAATTGAGATTGACAGGTTGGAATCTTATCTTTTAAATTTACCAAATGTGGGCATCGCTGGTTAGGCCAGCATTTATTGGCCATCCCTAGTTGCCCTTCAGAAGGTGGTGGTGAGTTGCCTTCTTGAACCGCTGCAGTCCTTGAGATGTAGGTGCACCCACTGTGCTGTTTGAGAGTTCCAAGATTTTGCCTCAGGGACGCTGAAGGGACGGTGATATACTTCCACGTCAGGGTGGTGAGTGACTTGGAGGGGAACCTCCAGGTGGTGAGGTTCCCAGGTATCTGCTGCTCTTGTCCTTATAGATGGTAGTAATCATGTGTTTGGAAGGTGCTGTCTAAGGAACCTTGGGTTACTGCAGTGTATCTTGTAGATGGTACACACAGCTGCCACTGTTTGTCGGTGGTGGAGGGTTTGAATGTTTGTGTAAGGAGGGGCAATCAAGTTGGCTGCTTAGTCCCGGATCATGTTGAGCTTCTTGAGTGTTGTTGGAGCTGCACTCATCCAGGCAGGTGGAGAATATTTTATTACACTCCTGACTCGTGCCTTGTAGATGGTCAGCACGCTTTGGGGAGTCAGGAGATAAGTTGCTCGCCGTAGGATTCCCAGCCTTTCACCTGCCCTGGCAGCCACAGTATTAATATGGCTAGTCCAGTTCAGTTCCTGATTAATGGCAGCCCCTAGGATGTTGATTTTGGGGGATTCAGTGTTGGTAATGCCATTGATTGTCAAAGGGGCGATGGTTAGATTCTCTCTTGTAGGAGATGGTCATTGCCTGGCACTTGTGTGGCATGAATGTAACTTGCCATTTCTCAACCCAAGCCTGGATATTGTCCACGTCATGCTGCATTTGGACATGGACTGCTTCATTATCTGAGGAGTCAGGAATGGTGCTGAACATTGTGCAGTCTTCCGCAAACATCCCCACTTCTGACCTTATTATCGAAGGAAGGTCATTGATGAAACAGCTGAAGATCGTTGGGCCTAGGGCACTACCCTGAGGAACTCCTGCAGTGATGTCCTGGAGCTGAGATGATTGATCTGCAACCACCACAACCATCTTCTTTTGTGCCAGGTATGACCCCAACCAGTGGAGAGTTTTCCCCCTGATTCCCATTGACTCCAGTTTTGTTAGGGCTCCTTGATGCCACACTCGGGCAAATTCTGCCTTGATGCTGAGGGCAGTCACTCTCACCTCACCTCTGTCATTCACTCTTTTGTCTATGTTTGATCCAAGGGTGTAATGAGGTCAGGAGCTGAGTGACCTTGGCGGAACCCAAACTGAGCGTCCGTGAGCAGGTAATTGCTGAGTAAGTGCAGCTTGATAGCACTTTTGATGACTCCTCCCATCACTTTGCTGATGATGGAGAGTAGACTGATAGGGCGGTAATTGGCTGGGTTGCATTAGTCCTGTTCTTGTGCACAGAACACACCTGGGCAATTTTCCACATTGCCGGGTAGATGCCAGCGTTGAAGCTGTACTGGAACAGCTTGGCTAGGGGTGCAGCAAGTTCTGGAGCACAGGTCTTCAGTGCTATTGCCGGGATATTGTCAGGGCCCATAGCCTTTGCACTATGAATACTTTTCGTCAGTATTCACTCAAGAAAAAGATAATATTGTGGAGGAGAATGCTGAGACCCAGGCTATTAGAATAGATGGCATTGAGGTGCGTAGGGAAGAAGTGTTGGCAATTCTGGACAAGGTGAAAATAGATAAGTCCCCGGGGCCGGATGGGATTTATCCTAGGATTCTCTGGGAAGCCAGGGAAGAGATTGCTGAGCCTTTGGCTTTGATTTTTAGGTCATCATTGGCTACAGGAATAGTGCCAGAGGACTGGAGGATAGCAAATGTGGTCCCTTTGTTCAAGAAGGGGAGTAGAGATAACCCCGGCAACTATAGGCCGGTGAGCCTAACGTCTGTGGTGGGTAAAGTCTTGGAGAGGATTATAAAAGATACGATTTATAATCATCTAGATAGGAATAATATGATTAGGGACAGTCAGCATGGTTTTGTGAAGGGTAGGTCATGCCTCACAAACCTTATCGAGTTCTTTGAGAAGGTGACTGAACAGGTAGACGAGGGTAGAGCAGTTGATGTGGTGTATATAGATTTCAGTAAAGCGTTTGATAAGGTTCCCCACGGTCGGCTATTGCAAAAAATACGAAGGCTGGGGATTGAGGGTGATTTAGAGATGTGGATCAGAAATTGGCTAGTTGAAAGAAGACAGAGAGTGGTAGTTGATGGGAAATGTTCAGAATGGAGTTCAGTTACAAGTGGCGTACCACAAGGATCTGTTCTGGGGCCGTTGCTGTTTGTCATTTTTATAAATGACCTAGAGGAGGGCGCAGAAGGATGGGTGAGTAAATTTGCAGACGACACTAAAGTCGGTGGAGTTGTAGACAGTGCGGAAGGATGTTGCAGGTTACAGAGGGACATAGATAAGCTGCAGAGCTGGGCTGAGAGGTGGCAAATGGAGTTTAATGTGGAGAAGTGTGAGGTGATTCACTTTGGAAAGAATAACAGAAATGTGGAATATTTGGCTAATGGTAAAATTCTTGGCAGTGTGGATGAGCAGAGGTATCTCGGTGTCCATGTACATAGATCCCTGAAAGTTGCCACCCAGGTTGATAGGGTTGTGAAGAAGGCCTATGGTGTGTTGGCCTTTATTGGTAGAGGGATTGAGTTCCGGAGCCATGAGGTCATGTTGCAGTTGTACAAAACTCTAGTACGGCCGCATTTGGAGTATTGCGTACAGTTCTGGTCGCCTCATTATAGGAAGGACGTGGAAGCTTTGGAACGGGTGCAGAGGAGATTTACCAGGATGTTGCCTGGTATGGAGGGAAAATCTTATGAGGAAAGGCTGATGGACTTGAGGTTGTTTTCGTTAGAGAGAAGAAGGTTAAGAGGTGACTTAATAGAGGCATACAAAATGATCAGAGGGTTAGATAGGGTGGACAGCGAGAGCCTTCTCCCGCGGATGGGGGTGGCTAGCACGAGGGGACATAGCCTTAAATTGAGGGGTAATAGATATAGGACAGAGGTCAGAGGTGGGTTTTTTACGCAAAGAGTGGTGAGGCCGTGGAATGCCCTACCTGCAACAGTAGTGAACTCGCCAACATTGAGGGCATTTAAAAATTTATTGGATAAGCATATGGATGATAAGGGCATAGTGTAGGTTAGATGGCCTTTAGATTTTTTTTCCATGTCGGTGCAACATCGAGGGCCGAAGGGCCTGTACTGCGCTGTATCGTTCTATGTTCTATCCAGTGCCTTCAGCTGTTTCACATGGAGTGAATCGTATTGTCTGAAGACTGACATCTGAGATGCTGGGGACCTCAGGAAGAGACCAGATGGATCATCCACTCGGCACTTCTGGCTGAAGATTGTTGTGAACGCTTCAGCCTTGCCATGTGCAGGGATGCTGGGCTCCGTCATCATTGAAGTTAGGGATATTTGTGGAGCTTCCTCCTCCGGGAAGTTATTCCATTGTCCACCATCATTCATGGCTGGATGTGGCAGGACTACGGAGCTTAGATCTGATGGGTTTGTTGTGGAATCGCTTAGCTCTGTCTGTTACTTGCTGCTTATGCTGTTTGCCACACAAGTAGTCCTGTGTTGTAGCTTCACCAGGTTGACACCGCATTTTTCGGTATGTCTGATGTTGCTCCTGGCTCGGTGGTAATGGTAGGGTGGGGAATATGCCATGAGGTTGCAGATTGTAGTTGAATACAATTCTGCTGCTGCTGATGGCCCACAGCGCCTCATGGATACTCAGTCTCGAGTTGCAAGATTTGTTCGAAGTCTGTGCCATTAAGCACAGTGGTAGTGCCATACAACACGATGGAGGGTAGCCTCAATGTGAAGATGGGACTTTGCCTCCACTGCGATGGTCACTTCTACTGATACTGTTGTGGACAGATGCATCTGCAGCAGGCAGATTGGTGAGGATGAGGTCAAGTATGTTTTGCCACTGAGTGGTGTTCAACATGGAGATTCATCAGCTGATGATGGCCGGTACGTGGTAATCAGCAGGAGGCTTCCTTGCCCATGTTTAATCTGGACTTCATGTGGTCCAGAGTTGATGTTGAGGACTCCCAACGCAACTCCCTGCTGGCTGTATGCCACTGTGCCTCCACCTCTGCTGAATCTGTCCTGCCGATGAGACCGGACGTACCCAGGGATGGTGATGGTGCTGACTAGGACGTTACTGTAAGATATGGTTCTGTGAGTATGACTTTGTCAAGTTGTTGCTTAACTATTCTGTGAGACAGATCTCCCAACTTTGGCACAAGCCCCCCCCCACCCTCAATAGCAAGAATGTCCTTCCTCAAACTAGGAGACCAAAACAGCACACAATGCTCGCTATGAAGGCCAGCATACCATTAGCTTTCCTCACCATCTGCTGTACCTATTTGCCAACCCTCACTGCCTGCTGTACCTACATGCCAACCTTCAGCAATTGTTCCACCATGGTACCCAGATCTCGTTGCATTTCCCCTTTTCCTAAACTGCCACCATTCAGATAATAATCTGCCTTCCTGTATTTGCCACCAAACTGGATAACCTCGCATTTAACCCCATTATATTGCATTTGCCAAATATTTGCCCACTGAGCCAGCCTGTCTAAGTCACCCTGCAGCCTCTTTGCATCCTCCTCACAGCACACACTGCACCCCAGCTTAGTGTCATCTGCAAATTTGGAGATATTGCATGCAATTCCTTCGTCCAAATCATTAATGTATATTGCATGTAACTTGTGCAGCTTTTTTTCTCTGCAAGCCAATTTTCTTCCCCTCTTTTGAAAACGCTGGTTCTCACAAATGAACTATTCCACAGCATTTCAACCAAGGTGGCATTCTTCATTTGTAACACTGGTCAGCAAGCTATTGAACTGGAGGGCATCAGAGCCAACCCAAATCCTGTTCTCATCTCAAATTCACACGTGAGACTTTCTAGCAATTACTTCCACATGACAATCAAGAACTAACATTTTGTCATGGATACAGGGATTGATTAATCCAAACTCATCTGCAGTGTTGAGCGAGATTTGCCAACCTGGCACAGACATGAAACTTGTGCTGCTGTTGAACTTCCTCTAATGGGCAGCAAGGTAGCAGAGTGGTTAGCACAGTTGTTTCACAGCTCCAGGGTCCCAGGTTCGATTCCCGGCTGGGTCACTGTCTGTGCGGAGTCTACACGTTCTCCCCGTGTCTGCGTGGGATTCCTCCGGGTGCACAGGTTTCCTCCCACAGTCCAAAGATGTGCAGGTTACGTGGATTGGCCATGTTAAATTGCCCTTTGGTTGGGTGGGGTTGGGGGCAGTACGGTGTCGCAGTGGATTAGCCCTGCCGCCTCATGGCTCCGAGGTCCCAGGTTCGATCCTGGCTCTGGATCGCTGTCCGAGTGGAGTTTGCACATTCTCCCTGTGTCTGCGTGGGTTTCGCCCCACAGCCCAAAAATATGCAGGGTAGGTGGATTGGCAACGCTAAATTACCCCTTAATTGGAAAACAATAATTGGGTACTCTAAATTTATTTACAAAAAGGTTAGGTAGGGCTACTGGTTTAAGGGGATAGGGTGGAGGTGAGGCCTTAAGTGGTGTGCTCTTTCCAAAACCTGGTGCAGACCCAATGGGCCAAATAGCCCCCTTCTGCACTGTAAATTCTATTATCTATGATGTGCATAATGAATGGCCATACAATTTTTCTTCCCTATCTTGGTCTCACCCTCATTCAATGTGGTTGAAAGAAATGAAAATCGCTTATTGTCACGAGTAGGCTTCAATGAAGTTACTGTGAAAAGCCCCTAGTCCCACATTCCGGCGCCTTTCCGGGGAGGCTGGTACGGGAATCGAACCGTGCTGCTGGCCTGCTTGGTCCGCTTTTGTTAAATAAATTTAGAGTACCCAATTATTTTTTCCAATTAAGGGGCAATTTAGCGTGACCAATCCACCTAACCTGCACATCTTTGGGTTATGGGTGCGAAACCCACGCAGACACGGGGAGAATGTGCAAACTCCACACGGACAGTGACCCAGGGTCGGAATTCGAACCCGTGTCCTCAGCGCCGTAGGCAGCAATGCTAACCACTGTGCCACTGTGCTGCCCACTTGGTCCGCTTTTTAAAAGCCAGCGATTTAGCCCAGTGAGCTAAATCAGCCCCTGCTAAAACAGCCCCTGGTTCAGAGTGACCTGTTTTGCGAAACCTCCTATAGGCTACTATTGCTTGAAACAATACTTTCAAATACTGATCCGTTTCTTTAACCAATTGAATTTGTGGACATTAGCATATTGCTAATCCATAATAAAGTTTGAATTCTCTGAAAAAAATCCACAGTGGAATTGTTTTTAATTGTTGCATTTGTTTTTACATAAATTATCTAGTCCTTGACAAAGTAAAGACAATTACTTGTGCCAAGAGCAAACTTTAAAATATTCATGCTGCAGGGAATCACTTTGAATGAGATCAACAGAAACCCATGTTCGGCTTCAATGATTTGGAGCTATGTTAATGGTAATCAATGTATAGTGTTTTTCTTTCTCTGTAATGACTCCAGATCATTGTTATTTAATGAGGTGCACTATGATATTTGCAACAAACCTGCACTGTCCGGAAATTAAATGCAGCTGAAGTACACACTGGGGGTGCATTTGACCCTCTAAGCAGCCTTTGTGCCTTATTTTCATTGTCCATAGAATTCTCCACACAGCACAATATAGATTCTTTGGCAGTTCAGGGCTATCAATACAACATTTTACAATATGAATTAGGGGCAGCAGTAAGCCATTCTGACCCTCGTGCCTGCTGCACCATTTGTTAAGAATTATGGCTGATCGGACAGTGGCCTTTACTTTCCTGCCCATCTCCGGTAGCATTGTGGATAGCACAATCGCTTCACAGCTCCAGGGTCCCAGGTTCGATTCCGGCTTGGGTCACTGTCTGTGCGGAGTCTGCACATCCTCCCCGTGTGTGCGTGGGTTTCCTCCGGTGCTCCGGTTTCCTCCCGCAGTCACAAAGATGTGCAGGTTAGGTGGATTGGCCATGATAAATTGCCCTTAGTGTCCAAAATTGCCCTTAGTGTTGGGTGGGGTTACTGGGTTGTGGGGATAGGGTGGAGGTGTTGACCTTGGGTAGGGTGCTCTTTCCAAGAGCCGGTGCAGACTCGATGGGCCGAATGACCACCTCCTGCACTGTAAATTCTATGATAATCTATGATAACTCCCTTGTCAGTCAAGATTCTATCTAACTCTGCCTTAAAAAATATCCAGTGACACTGCCTCCACTGCTCCCTGGGGGAAGAGAGTTCCACAAACTAATGGCCCTCAGAGAAAAATATTTGTTTCATCTCTGCCTTAATCTATGATAAATCCTTCCAATCCCACCGCCCTGTCTAAAAACCCAAAGATGTGCAGGGTAGGTGGATTGGCCACACTAAATTGCCCCTTAATTGGAAAAAATGAATTGGGCACTCTGAATTTTTTTTTTAAAGTCTCCTCAGGATCTTATATGTTACAGTAATATCACCTCTCATTATTCTAAACGCCAGTGGGTACAGGCCCAAACTATTTCCTCATATAATTATTATAAGTTTAAGTGCCCAATTCTTTTTTTCCAATTAAGGGGCAATTTAGCATGGCCAATCCATCTGCCCTGCACATCTTTGGGTTGTGGGGGTGAGACTCACGCCGACAAAGGCTGAATGTGCAAATTCCACATGGTCAGTGGCCTGGGGCCGGGATCAAACCCAGGTTCTCAGTGCCTCAAGGCAGCAGTCAGCACTCCTTCTAATGCAGTTATGCACTTTATTGAGTAAGGAAAAAAGTCTACACAGTACTCCAGATGTGGTCTCACCACTGCCCTGTACAACTGTAGCAAAACTTCCCTACTTTTCTATTCCATTTCCCTTGCAGTAAATTGCATCATCCAATTTTCCTTCCTAATTACTTGCCTTACCTTAACGTTTTGCAAATCATGTACAGGGACACTCAAATCTCTCTGTACCGCAGTGTAAATAACATGCTGCTTTTTTATTCTTCCTGCCAAAATAGACAAATTAACACTTTCCCACTTTTTACTCCATGTGCCAAAAACCTCTCATTCATTTTGCTGACTCCTTCTGTCCTCTTCACAACTTATTCTCCTGACTATTTTGTGTCATCAGCAAATTTAGCAACCATACATTCGGTGTTTTCATCCAAGATATATATAGATTGTAAATCAATGAGGCCTCAGCATTGATCCCTGATGTACTCCACTGATTACATCTTGCCAACCTGAAAATGACCCACTTATCCCTACTCTGTTTCCCAGTGGTTAACCAATCTTCTATCCACAGTAATATGTTACCCCCCCTACACCATGAACCTTTATTTTGTGTTGTAATATTTGATGTCCCCTCTCATTACTCTCTTAAGACCAATAGAAAAGCATATGTTTAGGGTGGCACAGTGGTTAGCATTGCTGCCTCACGGCAGGGGAGCACGGTGGCACAGTGGTTAGCACTACTGCCTCACGAGTATGTTCTGTTGTGATATGAGCAAAAGAAGGCCTGTGGGTACTGGGGATCCGCTCAGAATGGCTGGGATTGCGCTGATCAGATGCTGGAGAGAAACCTTTTCAATCTAGAGGGACAATCTCAAAAGGGGTGAAGTGAGAGACGAGCAGTTGTAGACGCAGTCTGAGCGGGATAGGCTTTTGGTAGAAACCAGATCTTTGAAAGACAGGGAGGGAGAGAGGATTTTAAAGAATTTGTGACTCAATGAAATCTTTGGTAGGTAAGAAATTTGTGGTATTTGTCCTGATTGTATGTCATTTAGCATGCAATTTTTGTTGTTTGACTACAGTTTACCTGTTAATCCATGTTTAATTCATGTTATGAGGAGAGGTTGAGTACACTGGGACTATACTCATTGGAATTTAGAAGGATGCAGGGGGATCTTATAGAAACATATAAAATTATGAAGGGAATAGATGGGATAGATGCGGGAGGATGTTTCCACTGGTGGGTGAAAGCAGAACTGCCCAGTGAAGCAGTTGGAGCTCCTTCATTAAATATTTTCAAGGTAAAGATAGATAGGTGTTTGAGGAATAAAGGAATAAAGGGTTACGGTATTCGGGCAGGAAAGTAGAGCTGAGTCCACAAAAGATCAGCCATGATCTCATTGAATGGTGGAGCAGGCTCGAAGGGCCAGATGGCCTACTCCTGCTCCTTGTTCTATGTTCTTTTGACCAACCTCTCGAAGCACCATAATGATTGATGTCAAGGCCACCGGACGGTAGTCATTGAGACATGTTGCCTGGTTCTTCTTTAGCACCAGTTTGATGGTGGTCTTCTTGAAGCAGGTAGGAACCTAGGAATGGAGTAGGGAGAAATTGAAGATGTCCGCAAACACATCCGCCAGTTGATCCACGCAGGATCTGAGTGCACGACCAGGGACTCATTGCTTTCCATGTGTTCACTTTCAAGCAGGCTGATCTGATTTCTGAGGCTGTGACAATAGATACGAGCATGTCCAAAGCTGTTGGGGCAGTTGACAACGGTTTGTTGGCTTCCTGCTCGAAACAAGATGAGAACGCATTCATTGGGGAGGGGTGTACTGATGCCGGAGAGTCTACTCTGCTTTGCCTTGCAGCCCGTTATGTTGTTTCAGCCTTGCCACAACCGACGAGAGTCGTGTCTTTAGTCTGTGACTCGAGCTTTAAACTCTAGACATTTGCTACTCAAGCCCTCTGCAAAATTCAGCACCAATATTTTTTGGCCTAACCGCTGCCTTCAGGCCTTCCCATGTTGTTCCTCTGCACTGAAGCTCCAGTTGCAACTTTAGGCCACAGAGTAAAGCACAAACAATAGCTAAGATAGGAGCAAATCTGAATTTTAATTTAAAGCAGTAATTAGGCTTTTCTGAATGTGCTGCAAAGCGAGATAAAGAATTGGGGATACAGAAGAGAAGTTGTTACTGAAGAGCAAGAGGAAAGAAGATGAGGAAAAATAATAATTTTTTATTGTCACAAGTATGACGTTACTACTGTGAAAAGCCCCTAGTCGCCACGTTCCGCCACCTGTTCAGATAAGCTGGTACGGGAATTGAACCGTGCTGCTGGTCTTGTTCTGCATCACAAATCAGCTGTCTAGGCCACTGAGCTAAACCAGCCCTGTTATGCCCTGCAATGGAGAGGATATGACAGGGGATCGAGGTTTAGGAAGCATTCAGGAGCTGATAAACTTAATAAAGTGGGTAAGAGCAAATTACTGCGGATGCTGGAATCTGAAACAAAAACAGAAAATACTGGACAATCTCAGCAGGTCTGACAGCTTCTGAGGAGAGAGAGAGAGAGAGCTAACGTTTCAAATCTGGATGACTCTTTGACAAAGTGTCATCCAAACTCTTGCTGTTAGCCCTCTCTCCACAGATGTTATTAATAAAGTGGATAATGAGTAATGCCACTATCTAAGGAAGGATGTGCTGGCCTTGGAAAGGGTCCAGAGGACGTTGATAAGAATGATCCCTGGAATGAAGAGCTTGGCATATGAGGAGTGGTTGAGGACTCTGGGTCTGTACTAGTTGGAGTTTCGAAGGATGATGGGGGACCTTATTGAAACTTAGCGGATACTGAGAGGCCTGAATGGAGGTGGACATGGAGAGGTGTTTCTGCTAATAGGAAACGCTAGAACCAGAGGCCACAGCCTCAGACTGAAAGGACGATCCTTGAAAACAGAGATGAGGTGAATCTGTGGAACGCTTTGCCGCAGTAGGCTGTGGAGGCCAAATCACTGAGTATCTTTATAATAATAATCTTTATTGTCAAAAGTTGGCTTACATTAACACAGCAATGAAGTTCCATTCCGGCGCCTGTTTGGGTACACAGAGGAAGAATTCAGAATATCCAATTCACCTCACAGCACGTCTTTCGGGACTTGTGGGAGGAAACCGGAGCACTCGGAAGCAACCCACGCAGACACAGGGAGAATGTGCAGACTCCACACAGGCAGTGACCCAAGCTGGGAATCAAACCTGGGCCCCTGGACTGTGAAGCAATAATGCTAACCACTGTGTTACTGTGCCACCCCAGAGGAAATGGCAGTAATAGATTGATTCTTGATTAATAAGGGGATCAGGGGTTATGGGGAGAAGGCAAGATAGTGGGGATGAGAAACATTTCAGCCATGATTGAATGGCAGAGCAGACTCGAAGGGCCGAATTGCTTAATTCTGCTCCTATATCTTGTGATGTGGAGATGCCGGCGTTGGACTGGGGTGAGCACAGTAAGAAGTCTTACAACACCAGGTTAAAGTCCAACAGGTTTGATTCAAACACGAGCTTTCGGAGCGCAGCTCCTTCCTCAGGTGAATGGCGAGGTCTGTTCCAGGGTTGTGTGGTGTCGTGGTCGCTGTTCTGAAGGCTGGGTAATTTGCTGCAAACAATGGTTTGTTTGAGGTTGCACGGTTGTTTGAAGGCCAGTAGTGGGGGTGTGGGGATGACCTTGGCAAGATGTTCATCTTCATTGATGATGTGTTGAAGGCTGCGAAGAAGATGTCGTAGTTTCTCCGCCCCAGGAAAGTACTGGACGACGAAGGGTACTCTGTCAGTGGTGTCCCGTGTGTGTCTTCTGAGGAGGTCAGTGCGGTTTTTTGCTGTGGCGCGTTGGAACTGTCGATCGATGAGTCGAGCGCCATATCCCGTTCGTACGAGAGCATCTTTCAGCATCTGTAGGTGTCTGTTGCCTGGATCTGTAATGATTTGATTACCTGCAAATGCCTGCATTCCAAGCATTGTCCAGCATCTCTGACTTTGTCTATATAAATGTTTCTGGAACAGACCTCGCCATTCACCTGAGGAAGGAGCTGCGCTCCGAAAGCTCGTGTTTGAATCAAACCTGTTGGACTTTAACCTGGTGTTGTAAGACTTCTTCCTATATCTTGTGGCCACAGAAGATCCACTTATGCCTATAAAAATGTAATCACATTAAACACTGCCCCTTTATTTCTCAAAATATAGAGAGCAGATACACTAGTATTACCTGCTTTAAGAATCCCATTCAATTGTACTTTGTATTCACTTACCCATTACCTCCAAATTTATTTTTATCAACTAAACTTCATGCAATTCTTGGATTGAACCTAAATTATATGAAAAACATCAGCTGAGTGTAGCCACATTTTAGTAGCCCAGGATAATTTTACTAGTACAGGTTTGTGAGTACAGTTAACAGTATTTGCTTCTCACTCTGAGTTAGCCAGTGCAGTTGAGATCCTACCTTTACCTACATTTGCCAATTAAGGTTGCCTAACATTGGTAATAATGTGGAGTGGAAGAACAGAAATCAGATACATAGATTCTTACAGATATATAGATTGCAGGCAGAAAGAGCTCTGAAAATGCAGAGGTTTTCCACATTTTCTGTATCAGAGTATTGAATACAAATGTAATACTGATGAAATATACAGGGCATTTGTTACAGTTCTATGTGCAGTTTTGGGCATCCCATTCCAGAAAAGTTTTTGACGTATCAAAAAGGTGTGATGTATGTAGTATGATAACCAATCGTGCAAGGCTATATTTCATAGAAATCATAGAATTTACAGTGCAGAAGGAGGCCATTCGGCCCACCGACTCAGCACCGGCTCTTGGAAAGAGCACCCTACCCACGCCCACACCTCCATCCTACCTCCATAACCCAGCAACTCCACCCAACACTAAGGGCAATTTTGGACACTAAGGGCAATTTAGCATGGCCAATCAACCTAACCTGCACATCTTTCGACTGTGGGAGGAAACCAGAGCACACGGAGGAAACCCACGCAGACACGGGGAGAACGTGCAGACTCCACACAGTGACCCAAGCCGGGAATCAAACCTGGGACCCTGGAGCTGTGAAACAATTGTGCTAACCGCTATGCTACCATGCTGCCCACAATGAGAACATGGGAGAAGCTAAATTCACTGGAGCAGAGAATATTAAGACGGGACCTAGTAGAAGTGTTGAAATTTTGCCAGGATTTGAGAAGGTAAAGAAGTAAATTGTGTTCCCATTAGTAAAGTCATTGATAACCAAGGAGAATAAATTTAGAATTAGTATGCAATACGCAACAAGTTTAACATTTTTTTCCACTCAAAGGGCTGGGAAAATGAAGAATGCAATATTTGCATTTGCTGCTGAAGCATATTGGGCTGAATGGACTTCCTCCTTTGTTGAAATTTGAAAATGTACAGTTTGCAAGTACAATGACTGAGAGTCAAACACAAAGCAAGCCACAGTCATAGCTCTGAAAACAGTCAGAAATAGCAAGGGAGAAGCTCACAGCCTGAAGGTTCTGAGCATCAAAGGGCTCTAATTGTTTTCATCAAGACGGTTTTTATTCCTTTAATCATACTGCGTGTTTTTAAACGTTTTACCCCTCCCCTGATCCATAAGACTGCAGACTTCTGTGACACCCTCACAGTCTCGTTATGAGCTTTGACAGGACTGCGTTTCTGTGGAACGTTTCCTTCAACCTTTCATTTCTGCTTTTGCTTGAACCCGACCATAGCGAAAACCTATATTCCACAGTTTTTGTTATTTGTTGCCTCAACTTCAGCACCTTAAGCAGCAGCCTCCAGACTAATTCTACAGAAACATCAATTTATTTAGCACTGCACTTCCCATATCCTTTTACTCATCCCATCCTTGCTGATCTCTTGGACCCACGCACCAAACAATTCACCGATTCTGTCTTCTTTGTTGTGTCATGGGAATGTCACTTTAAGAAATGTTTGTCTTCTCAAGTGGCTGCAGTGATGTCATTGTGTGGGTGAAGCTGGGCTCTGGCTCTGCTTTTTACTTTCGTTTTGAGCTGGAAGCTGTTTTTGGCTCTGAGTTTTAGTTTAGTTTTCAGTTGGCGAGCTGCATTCAAACCAAGGAGGTGTATTTTGGGTGTGTCTCTGCATGCTAAAGAATGTCTCCAGATGACTTGATGATTTCAAAGTAATACCTGTTTCTGTAAGGAATGCAAACCTTTGTTAAAAAGGGTCTTTGACTTATGGATGTTGTTAGGAAAGTTACTAAAGGTTACCCATAGAGTACTGCACCTTTGGAGAGGGTATCAGTTTTGGTAGTTGATAAGATGTTTACTGTGTGTTTATAAAATGTTAACTGGATTCATAGAATAAATATTGTTGCATAACACCTGTAAAGTGGGCCCTTGTGCTTCCCATAACCAAAATCTATTCAAAGTTGTGGGTC
This sequence comes from Scyliorhinus canicula, assembly GCF_902713615.1. Classification (NCBI taxonomy): domain Eukaryota; kingdom Metazoa; phylum Chordata; class Chondrichthyes; order Carcharhiniformes; family Scyliorhinidae; genus Scyliorhinus; species Scyliorhinus canicula. Next base: position 9,214,934 of record NC_052146.1, read on the forward strand.
AGGTGAACTCCATGATATACTTTTGTGTTCTCTAAACCCTGGCCCATAATAGTTGTCTTCCATCTACTGACCCAGTGGCAGAGTGGTCAACCATTTTGACCCTAACTACTCCCTATAACTTCCTGCCTAAACTTAAAAATGGTCAAAATATTTTTGGCCATTTTTAAGTCAGCTCTGTATCTTGATTATACTTGACTTTCATTTCAATTGTAACAAACATTAAAAACACTGCGCACAATCGAATGGCCTCGTCGTGCCCGAGGTTGTTGGGTCTCAGAAAGGCCTCTCGTTAAATAAGCGATGCTCTGAATGCCTCGCACGAGATCTAACGAGATCTCGTGAGATGTTCAAATCTGGAACCCAGCTCTTGCTGGGCACTCCCCGGGTGCCCAAGTGGCATTGTCAGGCTGGCAGGGACACTGACAGCGCCCGGTTGCCCATGGCAGGGATCAAGCCCACAGGCAGATGGGGGGGGGGGGGGGGGGGGGGGGTGATCCCGATCCTAAGAATGCCCTAAAAGTTAAGCTGGGGCGTTGCAAGCGGTCTGGAGGCCGTGGTGGAGAATCAAGAGATTGGGGCGGCATTTTAAAATGGTGAGCTGAGCTTTTCAGTGCAGGAAATGAAGAAGGTAAGTGTGACCTCGGCGCGGCGTTCCTCTCCAATGCCACAAAAAGAGTTCTGTTTGCTGGCGGAGTTGTTGCCGGCACTACAGGTGCTGAGAAAAATCCCTCGAAACGGATCTTCTTTTTTTCCCGTTAAATATTTCATATTTGAGCAGTCTTGCTTCTGAGTCAGGAGACGCAAGGTTCAAGAAGCACACAAGATATTTGAAAACAAAAACTAGGCTGACAATTCAATGTAGAACTTGGGGAACACTGAACTATCAGAGTCCCCATCTCCCGCATGAGACATAAAACTAACGTTGCATCCGCCCTCTCAGGTGGACACAAATGATCCCATTGGACATTTTGAACAAGTGCAGAGGAGTTCTCCTGGTGTCTTGCCCAGATTTTATGCATACATTACTGAGTGACTACATTTCAAACATTTCTTCATTGGCTGCAAAGCACTCTGGGGTGTCCGGAGATTGTGAATGTGCCATAGAAGTGCAAGTTCTTTCTTTTCCCTCTCTTATATTTAGTGTTGCATTTATTAGTGATGTCTTGCTTCATGAAACATTCCTGTCAATGGCTATTGTCGCTGTTGTAGAGGATTTGTTGGTTATTATTCAGTTTCTACAGTAAAGGTAAGGTCTGTACAGGTTAGGTATTGGGAAACTATCATGAGAGAAGCAGAAGAAAACTGATAACCTCTGCCTTTGACAGCAGTCCTTATGTTCGCCATTTTTAGATTTTCTGGCAGAATCTGCTTAATGCCTGGGTCTTTGCATTCAGGTGCTAAAGTTAGCCTGCTGTTTTTAGAGTATCCAATTCTTTTTTCCAATTAAGGGGCAATTTAGCATGGTCAATCCACCTACCCGGCATATCTTTTTGGGTTGTGAGGGTGAGACCCATGCAGACACTGGGAGAATGTGCAAACTCCAATGGACAGTGACCCGGGGCTGGGATTGAACCCGGGGGGGTCCTCGACTCTGTGAGGCAGCAGTGCTCACCGCTGCGCTACTGTGCCGCCCATGTTAGCCTGCTGTTTGAAGCAACAATGTAAAGGCTTCTTTACTGATTAAAAATCTGTTGATTAGCATAATTTCTGTCGTCCAGTTTGATAGCCGCTACCTTAGCAAGTGGACACTTTTTAGAATTTGTTTTGAGCCATTGAAGCATCATCTTGTAACTGTTATGCTTACATATGCTGATTTCCCACAAATGCTTTCTGTGTAACATGTTAGGATTTTGTTGGCGGCCAGTAGTACAGTTCCCCAAAGTATAAATACACAACAATGTCCCTCCCCAGTATGTTCACAGAAGCATCACTTTCTTTTTCCCATTGAACTACCTTTACACAGTTTTTAACCCGTGTTACCAGACAGTTTCTGATACCTAGGGCTTATGATAACATTAAATGAAGCATTCAGGGCGATAAAATACAATTGATATTCATGGAAAATAATAATAATAATAATAGCTTATTGTCACAAGTATGCTTCAATTAAGTTACTGTGAAAACCCCCTAGTCGCCACGTTCCAGCACCTGTTCGGGGAGGCGGGTATGGGAATTGAACCCACGCTGCTGGCATTGTTCTGCATTACAAGCCAGCTGCTTAGCCCACTGTACTAAACCAGCCCCTAAATAAAGACAAGGGGTGCGATCTACCGGCTACGCTGCACCCGAAAAGCACGCTGTCCGGCGCAACATTGCCGGTAGATCGCACCCCAGAAGATACAGCATTGATGTTCTGGAACAACACCTTTACTGTTGAACAGTCTCTCTCAGGCCATTCTCCTTTTCATCATCTTTTCCCACCGTCATCATCTTTTCCCACCTGCTCACTCATCCTCCTTTCCAGATGAAATCTTTATTTCCATGGAGCTGTTCAGCACACTTGAATACCACAGTTGCATACAGAAAATATTTATAATGTTTCTGATGACTTTCTGTTTCTGATAAATTGGAAGCAAAATGTTAAAGCTGCTTGTGCATTGGTGTTGTTTAATGAGCGCTCCAGAAAAAATATGTTTCCTAAACTAGGTCCTGACACCAGTATTTCTGGTGATAACTCTGTGGGAGAGTTAGTTTGTCATGGTGCCAGGAATAAAGGTGCCTGATTTTGTACCATTAATACTAAGGACCAGCTTTCAAGGGGCCATTCTCTCAAATCAGAATTTAAAGAAAGTTACCATATAAGCAGCAAATATTCATGAATTGGAAAATGTAGTTCATATTGGGCTACATATTTCTTTTAAAAAAAAATTTAGAATACCCAATTCATTTTTTCCAATTAAGGGGCAACTTAACGTGGCCAATCCACCTAGCCTGCACATCTTTTGGGTTGTGGGGGTGAAACCCACGCCAACACGGGGAGAATGTGCACACTCCACACAAACAGTGACCCAGAGCCGCGATCGAACCTGGGATCTCGGCACCGTGAGGCAGCAGGGCTAACCCATTGCGCCACCATGCTGCCCTTGCATATTTCTTGTAAAGTTTACACTTGTCATAGTCAATTTGTGCAAAATGTAACGTACATACCAATTACCCACTTCATGCACAGTCCCTCAAACTATTGTAATAATTCTTTCCAAAGCAGTTAATTCTAAAGATCACCATTGCATTGCACCAAAACCAAAATATATCCAGATTGCACTTTTTGCTATATAACTCCTAGAATACTGTGAGTTAGCATGTTATCTAGGTCTGTACATACTTCTAATTCTACTTTATAATATTTTCAGATGTCACATACAAAAGATGTGCGAATTTCGAAAGCTGAAAAGGCCTTCAGTACTCAAAGGGTTAATCCTCCAACCAAACAAGTGAATATCCTTTTTTTTATTTGTTTTTCTAAATGTGTAGGGCATTTAACCTTTGGAGGACAATAAGAGCATGTTTCAAGGTTCTTCTTAACCATATGCAACACTATCATTAGAAATTCACAGCATACATAATTTCAAAAAACCTGCTGTGTATCACAAAATGTGTTTTGAAAGCTGCCAAAATAAATATTTTGTCCAAAAGATTGAATAATTATTCTCAACCAGATGATGATCCCTTTGTTCCCGTACTATCTGTGAGTGGGGAAAAATTGAAATAAATGTAGCATAAGATTTGAGTTGCTTCCTTAAGGCAATATATTAGAAACTGTTGGACCATTCACCAGTGCTGTCAAAAAGGTCCTTGAGACTATCATTCATATTTTATTTTATTGGTTGGGAAGGGGCTGTGGGAGCCATTAACTCTATTTCTGGAATCGTGGCTAATTCCAGCCTAACAAAAACAAACAATTTGAAGATATTTATAAAACTTTCTTGGTTATTCTTAAAATAGAAGTGCTCTTTCCACATGAAGAAAGCAAAGGCGTGGCACTGTTCTCTGGGGAGAAGTGGGGGAAAATGGCATCTTAATTTATTTTCCCCCTTTAATGCTAATTGATGAGAAAGCTTTTCTCTCCTATTGAAAGGTAGCTCTGTTTGGGCCCTGTGAATGCTTTGTCGCATGCTTTGTATAGCTTTCAAGCCCCAATATCAGTGCACAAAACCAACAGTGTATGCTCCCAAAATCAGATGTTCTTATCATTTCTTTCTCTGTAGGGTAATTGGAATTTAGCAGCCTATTAAGAGTCTGATAAGTGACATTCGTATTTTGTTGTTTTGACCTAAGGAAAGCAGGGAGCGTTTTTGCCTTCTCTTTTATTTGTCATACTAATCCCTTTGATGTTTGTACTGCTCTCGGATTTCATATACAGCCATGCACAATGGTTAAAAGGGTTTTTGCTGTTTCTTGACCCGTCAGCTTAAGAACTTGCCGTTTTTAGTAATTGAATGGATCACCTTCATTATCATTTAAATGAGCCCTGTATCCTTCCGAATGCTGAAATTTGAATGTGGTTGTAAAGCTGTGATAATTTGAAATATTCATTCCCTCAAGGGTAACATTTCAGAGGCACTGAATGCCATTGTTACACGTTCTCATATTTTTCTGGGTGAGATGGGAAAATAGACTGGTAATTGTCTGCTGAGCCTCTAGAATGGGTGCTCCAGTTAGTCAAGACATTGGCTCTAATTGTCATGGGGGGTTTGCTGATGAATCATGGTGTATGCGTGCAGCAGCCAGGGCCAAATTGAGTGATATAGCCAGAGCTATGTGCAAATTGGCAATTATTAGCACAGCAGAAAGGCTGGCAGGTGTAGAATGCCTTCTGAGCTTTTGATTGAAATAGGAAATAGCAAAATTTCTGTGATGAAGGCTAGCTGATTGGGGCTGATGAAGCAAGTAAGGCTGGCTAGCTCAGAAACCTGACTGAAGCAGAGGTAAACCGATTATTGGAATATTTGATTAAATTCTGATTACAGCACTGGTCGATTATTAATTTCATAGCTGAATACTCTTCCAGCTAGCACATGTTTGCTAAAGAGCCAATGATTAGTACCTATCTTACGATAGAAAATGTTACTTCAGCAGCTTCTCGGCTGCTTTTGTGTGGTTCACAGTAATTTGTGTCACAGTTTATCATCAGATGGTCACTCTTGGCTGATATTCATTGGATTTATGATGAAGCGTGCTTTACAATAATCAGTTGTGATAGAAAGACCAAGGTAGTGGAAATACACAGATGCCAGAATATTTTGTAATTTGTCCTGTATATCGCACATTTGCCAATGTTCAAGTTATATTTCCACACGTTGTGATTGGGTGGTATCTGAAATGATGTGCTGCCACAGAAAATATTTGAAGCGAAAGACCTGCATTTCTGTAGCACCCTTTGCGATCTCAGGGCATCCTGAAGTGTTTTAAATGAATGACTTACGTATGAAGTGTAGCCACTGTTGTAATGTAGATGACGCGGCAGTCAGCTGGCATACAACATGATGGCCAGATAATATGTTTTTGCGATGTTGGTTGAGGGATAAATATTGGTCAGGATGCTGGGGATGATTCCCCTGCTCTTCGAAATAGTGCCATGCGGTATTTTACATCCATATGAGAAAAATGAGAAAATAGACCGAGCCTTGGTTTAAAGTCTCACCTGAAAGGGCACCTCTGACAATGCATCTCCTGAGTACTGGTTTAGCTCACCAGGCTAAATTGCTGGCTTTTAAAGCAGGCCAGCAGCACGGTTCGATTCCCGTACCAGCCTCCCCGAACAGGCGCCGGAATGTGGCGACTAGGGGCTTTTCACAGTAACTTCATTGAAGACTACTCGTGACAATAAGCGATTTTCATTTCATTGGATGTCAATTGCATTTTTGTTCCCAAATCTCCGGAGTGGGACTTGAACTTGCAACTTTCTGATTCCGAGTGCTACTAACTGAAGTACAGCTGACACACTTTGTCAGACTGTTACTCATTCCCAATTTTGTTCTATTCTCACCTGAGGGCGCTGGCACTTTCTGAAGTGTGATTCTACAGGTACTGATGCCTCTCCCAAGAGGTATAGATAGTTAATATTGACCCTGGTTGACATCACACCTGAGCTCAATTGTGCCCTCACTCAGAAGTCTCACTCAAGCTTTGGGGAAATAATACTGTGCTCGTCATTCCCGTACCAGCCTCCCCGGACAGGCGCCGGAATGTGGCGACTAGGGGCTTTTCACAGTAACTTCATTGAAGCCTACTCGTGACAATAAGCGATTTTCATTCATTTCATTTTTCATCACATTCTACCCTACCCATCCCTACTTAATGGGGCAATGAGTTGACACTCTCTCGCTGTAGCGGCAGTTAACTTGGCAGAGGCCAGGAATTAAATCTGGGACCTTCTGGTTTGTGTGGCTTGGTAATGCACTTCCTGGTACACTTATTCATTAAGCCAAAGTTTTGTTCAGAAATAAGAAATTCCTTTCCATTTCAAATGTTCCTGCTATATCATTTTACAGGAAGCATTTGTGTAGTTTATACGTTATATTTTAATAGAGAGAATTCAACACCTTGAAATCAAATGGTATAAAAGGGTCAGCATCTCTTTGGTTGAACTCTACATATCACAGCACTGTAAACCTTTTTAAATATTTAAATGTCAGATCAGTCAAAATGGTAACTGTAGTACCCAAAACATACATGCCTGACAAGAATGTGAAAAAATATAGTGATGAAATATGCAACAAAATCTAGAATGCATGGTTGAGAATTGTTCAATTGCCAGAAGATGTACATAATCACTTCCATTACTGTACAATAGGCCGATACTTAAAAAATGTTAAAGGTCTGTTACTGGGTGTAAGGAAGTTCAGTGCAAAATCTAATGCATTTTCCTCTCCTCTTTTTTTCCCCCCCACAGAGTTCTGCACATTCGTTTTCAGGACGAGGATACTCTGTAAGTCATTGCAAACCTTTGAATATTATACATCAATTCTCCTGGGTATCCGTGCTCTGTTTCACATCTAATTGCATATATTTCAGAGTGTACATGCACCTACACCTACTTACACAGAGTAATAAATTTCAGAAATGGCCTTAGCATGGGATTTCATTACATGATAACTAGAATGGAAGGCGGTACAGTGGCACAGTGGTTAGCACTGCGGCCTCACAGCGCTGAGGATCCGCGTTCGACCCTGGCCTCGGAGTTTGCACATTCTCCCCGTGTCTGTGTGGGGGTCTCACCCCCACAGCCCAAAACATGTGCAGGGTAGGTGAATTGGCCACCCTAAATTGCCCCTTAATTGAGAAAAAAAAATTGGGTACTCTAAATTTATTTTGAAAATGATACGGGTAATGTTAGCTTCTACTTGGTTTATGGAAGTCTGACAATCGTGAAAAGAATGGGCTGAATTTAGCCATTCTCAGCACGTTTTAATTGCTCCTCTTAATCGTTTTAAACCCGCCCAACCTATGTTACATTTTAGCCTTTGTACGTTGTTGGCTTTTTGTATTGCTGCTTTAATTCTTATTCCAAATTCTTGTTGACATTTTAAAATTGGATCCACAGGGCTACAGTTTATCTAAGGAAACATGGTGTCACAGCATCAATGATGGGCATTGACTCATGATTCCTGGTTTTTGGTTTTGTAATTGTTCTCTGGATGTGGGTGATTCTGACAAGGGGCACACTTTTTGTCAATTTCTGGTTGTTATGGGAAGGTGGCAGAGAGATCTTTTCCTTCCTCAGGTACTAGAGCAGCAGGTGTGAGACTGCGGTCATGTAGAGGCCAAACCAGGTGGGGATGACATGTTCCCTCTCCCAAAGAACCATCAACTGCTGGTACCAATCAGTGCTGGAATCCAGCACTGCCCTGCTTACTTTTGTTCTCCAACCAGAAGACTCGTGAGAATGCTGCTTATGACTGAGGCAATCCCATGTTAATAGTATGTTAATGCAGAGTTTTTTTAAAAATAAATTTAGAGTACCCAATTCATTTTCTCCAATTAAGGGGCAATTTAATGTGGCCAATTGACCTACCCTGCACATCTTTGGGTTGTGGGGGCGAAACCCACGCAGACACGGGGAGAATGTGCAAACTCCACACGGACAGTGACCCAGAACCGGGATCGAACCTGGGACCTCGGCGCCGTGAGGCAGCAGGGCTAACCCACTGTGCCACCGTGCTGCCCTTGTTAATGCAGAGTTAATGAGAATGTTGATGATGGGCCAGTTACACCCATGGAATGAAGCAGAGGTGGCTGGCATGTACATTGCTCAACAGGTTGGGGCTCTATAAGCAAAACCTTCCAAACTCGTGACCACTACCATCTAGAAGGACAAGGGCAGAAGATACGTGGGGAACATCACTGGAAGATCCCCTACAAGTCGCTCACCACCCTGACTTGGAAATATATTGCCGCTCCTTCACTGTCACTGGGTCAAAATCCGGAACTCCCGAATAGCGCAGTGCTGTATGTACACCTCATGAACTGCAACAGTTCAAGAAGGCAGCTCACCACCACCTTCTCAAGGTCAATTAGGGATGGGCAACAAAGGGCAGCACGGTGGCCTAGTGGTTAGCACAACCGCCTCACGGCGCTGAGGTCCCAGGTTCGATCCCGGCTCTGGGTCACTGTCCGTGTGGAGTTTGCACATTCTCCCCGTGTCTGCGTGGGTTTCGCCCCCACAACCCAAAAATGTGCAGAGTAGGTGGATTGGCCACGCTAAATTGCCCCTTAATTGGAACAAAATAATTGGCTAATCTAAATTTTAAAAAAGAGGGATGGGGAAACAAATGCTGGCCCAGTCAGCGACGCCCACATCCCGTAAAAAATGAATGTTGTATTTCTGAATTATTTCTGTAATTAGCATTTTTCAATGACTACTAAAATGTGATGTTTTCAAGAACTAATAATGGGTGTGGGGGCTTCAGTTTTTCAGATTTAAAAATAACAATAACAGTGGCAAACAAGAATCTGAACTTGTTATATTTTATTGTCAGCTATTGTTGAATTGTAATGGCTGATGATGAAGGTAATTTTTTTGGAGAGCCTATTTCTTCCAGATCCTACATAATCTATGGTTTGCAGGAATATAGCATGTATTGCTATGAGGTGCTGATCTGTCGACCTGGCACTGCTTGGTAAAGTGAGAAATGACTGGGTGATTAACAGCCTAAACTAGTACTTGAGTCTACCATTCACAGATACTATGCTTAATTTGACCTGAATTTCACTGATTCCACAGCATTCTTGTCAACTAAATATATTTCAGTAATATTATCATCTTTAAAAGCCTAAAATGCTGCTCCAGATCCCGTTTGGTACACTACACTGTTCACAATTGAATCTGGTATGAAATTGTTGCCTGATCAGGATAATTTGTTGGTGGGGTTCAGTTATGTGATTTATCATTCCTCCATCCTTGCAGATAAAAATAAGAAATGATTAGACACTGCGGTAACCACAGGAACTCCATTTTCAGGAAAGTTAGCAGCTTAGTTTATTGGTTATGGGGATGCATTTACAATTTGAATTAATTAAAAAAAAAAAAAATTTAGAGTGCCCAATTATTTTTTCCAATTAAGGAGCAATTTAGCGTGGCCAATCCACCTACCCTGCACGTCTTGGGTTGTGGGGGCGAAACCCACGCAAACACAGGGAGAATGTGCAAATTCCACTTGGACAGTGACTCAGGGCCGGGATTCGAACCCAGGTCCTCAGCGCCATAGGCAGCAATGCTAACCACTGTGCCACCGTGCTGCCCAACATTTGAATTAATAACTGTTGTATCAATATTATAGTCATTCTTGGAGAGTATTTTCCCCAATAATTGCTTGCTCCATTTTGATGTTGTTCATACAATCGCTTTGGTGACTTGGGCATCAAAAAGGTATAATCTAAGCATGACAAACTCACCAGAATGTTATGGCTGATTGTGTTCAATTAATGGGATTGGATACAGAAAGAGATCTTTAAGCTTTCCTAAGGGGAGATTTGTTCAGCCTACACTTGTAGGAAAACCCATGGCTACCTAATCACAGAGTGTTTTAGCCTAAAAATGTAGAGTTCTTCACTCTTTAGATTTTATAGGCTTCTGAGAGGCTGTCATTATATTTGTAAACATAGGCATTGTGTTTTATGTTAATGAATGAAAAAACAGGCAGCACGGTGGCACAGTGGGGTTAGCCCTGCAGCCTCACGGAGCCGAGGTCCCAGGTTCGATCCTGGCTCTGGGTCACTGTCCCTGTGGAGTTGCACGCTCTCCCCGTGTCTGCGTGGGTTTCGCCCCCCCCCCCCCAACCAAAAGATGCGCAGGTTAGGTGGATTGGCCACTCTAAATTGCCCCTTAATTGGAAAAAAATTAATTGGGGTACTCTAAATTTATTTAAAAGAATCAATGAAAAACAGGCAATCATGAACCCTGAAAAACTTAGCAGCAGCACACTTCATGCTCCCACCCTGACTTCCTGTGTTTGTACCTCTTAAAAGTTACATGTGGGGTTCTGAAATAGGGACTGGTCATAAAAGAAATTGTCCCAATGTTGAACTTGAAATTGCTGTAAAAAGTGCCTTTATCTGAAAGCAATTTAATCTCCCAAATGCCAATAATACAGTTGGTGGGGAGCCTGAACTTGCTGTATAGCAGAGTGGAAGGATAGAAGTTCTGTTTCTCCACTCTGCTTAAAATTCTGATGCCATGTGCACTGCGCAGGTATGCAGTGCAGTCCCAAATCCTTTTCTGAAAGGGAGACAAAGTAGAGGATTAATTTGCACTCCCAAAGTGCCTAGTGCCAGTCTGGCGAGTAGTATCAGTGGACATTTTGGGAGCAGGTTGCCTGATTTTCAGTCATAGATATTTACTAGGTGGTGGTTGATAGGGGAGAAGGGCGTATGAAGGAGAAAATACGATTGGTATTTCTCACCAATAGCTGTCATTTCTTTGAGCTGACATAGTCGAAATGTGGAATAATGCAGAATTATAAGATTCCCTAAAATTATATTATAATAGTATAATAGCACAGAATTGAACATGTCTATAGTAGATAAATAACTGTTAGATGTTTGCTTTTTCTAGCACCTGAGGGTTTTATAAAATCACAGTGGCCCTCTCTTTGTGATAAGTTACTTTCACTTGACAGTTGCCTGCATTCAGTGTGTGACTACTGCAGCCAGTGTTGCAAATGCCTTTCATTGTTCTCATGTAACTTGTTGTAAGATAGAGTTGTATGGTGTTATAACTGTATTCTGCTTGAAAGTTTGTGTGCACACATTTACAAAGGTAGGGGGTACTTGATGTGAGGTGATGTGATCAGACGAGGCAGAATTTCTAAACCAAAGTCATGTCAAAAGTGATAAAACCTTATCATCGTGGGAGAGGGGTTGGTAGTTGAGAAGACCTCAACACAGCTCATTGATAGAAAAAAGTAGCTTTCAAACATTGAAGGGAATGAGAGACGATAGAAAATCAATCCTAAGCAGAAGGAAATTTACTGAACATATAAAATAATTGTACTCTTTGACTCCCAAGAAAAACCTTACTAACAGTCTGTCTGCTGCATTTTGGGAGTTCTTAGCTGTGATAAGTGAAACCATGTGTGAAAGCCGAAGTCATCAGCCCTTAAGAGATACTGATGTTAGCATTTAATTGGAGGTACGAATTAAACTAATCTTCAGTCAGTGCGAAGATAGTCTAGATTAGCCTGGGTAGCCTGGGCAGTAACTAGAACATACTAGCATCGCCTACTCTGGTTTGATGTATTGCCATGTAGTCTCCCCTCTGCAACTGCCTCACCCTGTCAAAAACAGCCTTTTCCCCCTCCATCTGTGTTGCAACTAATAAATGAAAATGTTCAAAGAAATGACAGAAGCACCATTTTTTTAATGCACTTCTGATTTTTCACCTAAACTCCTTGCAGCAAAATCCAGGAGATTATTCCTGGAGACACCAGGACAATCTGGAAGTTTGGTCACCCTGGGGAAAACAGATAGCCTCAGTACACTGGGATAAAGGAGAGGGAAAACTTAGCTAGGATTTCTACCACCAATTCCTCCTCAATGATTTCTTCTGGAAAGTGCGCTTATCCTTTTTTAAAATAAATTTAGAGTACCTAATCCTATTTCCAATTAAGGGGCAATTTAGCGTGACCAATCCACCTACCCTGCACATCTTTGGGTTGTGGGGGCAAAACCCACGCACAACGACGGAGAGAATGTGCAAACTCCACACGGACAGTGACCCAGAGCCAGGATCGAACCTGGGACCTCGGCGCCGTGAGGCAGCAGTGCTAACCCACTGCGCCACCGTGCTGCCCGTGCGCTTGTCCTTTGACGAGGAGAGGATCAGCTAACCAAATGCCCAGGTGACGCTATATATTTAGGCTCGCATATGAACAAACTAATGGAAACTATCACAGACTGTGAAATGGTATCCCAGAAAAAGTTGAGTAATTAAGACAAAGAAGGAAGGAACTAGGCGTGGAGAATAAAAATGAAGTAACAAAAAATAGGGTGCATTGCAAAATATATTTTTGGTAACTCAAAGTGTGCAAACACCCTTTCCCTTGACTTCTTGTTCTCGTTCATCTCTTTCTCAGTTCCTCAATGGCCTTCCCCTCCCTATCTCTGTATGGGTCCTCCAACCCTCTAATCCTTTGAGAACTTTGTATTCCTTCAAATCCTGACCTCTGTGCAATTCCTACTTTTCGGCACTTATGGTGATCATTTTTTTTAAAGTAAAATTATGAGTCCCAATTTTATTTTTTTCCAATTAAGGGAAAATTTAGCGTGGCCAATCCACCTACCCTGCACATTTTTGGGTTGTGGGGATGAGACCCACACAGACACTGGGAGAAGGTGCAAATTCCACACGACAGTGACCCGGGGCTGGGATCGAACCGGGTCCTTGGAGCCGTGAGACAGCAGTTTAAACTACTGTGCCACCTTACCGCCGCTTGGTGACCATTCTTAAGTCATTAGGGATGGAGACTCTGGAATTCATAGAATTTCCAATGCAGAAGGAGGCCATTCGGCCCATCAAATCTGCACCAGATAAATTTAAAGTATCTCATTTTTTCAATTGCGGACAATGTAGCAATTCCCGTCCTAGACTTCCCTACCTTGCTCCCCCTCTTTAAGATACTCCTTAAAACTGACCTCTGACTAAGCAATTGATTCCTTGTCCTACTGGCTCCTCCTTTGGCTCCTTTCAGTATTTTTGCATGATACATTCTCCTGTCAAGTACTTTCGGACATTTTACTACGTTATAGGTACTATATAAATGCAAGTTGTTGTTTTGATCAGCTCATATAGAATCCCTTGTGAAGGAACTCTATGGAAATCTCTGCATTGTTATCAAAGAATCCCATTATAGCAGCTGATTGCATTCTTGCTTTTTCAGTTCCGTGCTTGAAAACTAGGGCCTGGATTTTCGGTCCTGCCACTGGCAAGCATTGTTGTGGACGGGATGGAAAACTTTGGAGAGCCGTTATCTTTCAATTGAAAAATGCCAGAAAATCCCATCCTAGATTTTGACATATATGCTCCTAAATCTCTCATGGATTTTTAACACACCATTGTCATTTTAACTGCAGCTGTATATCTCGGGAATGGAGGAAAGATAAATTAATGTGGGTGTCACAGGCTGGGCCAGCATTTATTGCCCATCCTTAACTGCACCAAGGGGCAATTAAGAGTGAACCACATTGCTGTGGGTCTGGAGCCACCGGTAAGGATGGCAGATTTCCTTCCCTAAAGGACATCAGTGAACCAAATGGGTTTCACAACATCTGCAATGGTTTTAATGGTCATCACTAGACTTTAATACCAGAATTGTATTGAATTCAAATTTCACCATGTGCAGTGGTGGGATACAAACCTGGATCCCAGAGCATGACTCTAGGTCTCTGGTTTACTAGTCCAGTGACAATACCACTACGCCACCGTCTCTGCAGTAAAAATAATTAAAGAATAAAATAGGTCCAACAGAAATAAAGACCCATTGGTTGTTTAGGAAAATTAACTTTTGGAATTAAGTCAAAGAACATACAAATTAGGGACAGCATTAGGCCTTTCAGCATCTTGAACCAGCTCCGCTATTCAATTGGATAATGGCTACCTTTGCCATAGAATCATAGATCATAGAATTTACAGTGCAGAAGGAGGCCATTCGGCCCATCGAGTCTGCACCGGCTCTTGAAAGAGCACCCTACCCAAAGTCACACCTCCACCCTATCCCCATAACCCAGTAACCCCACCCAACACTAAGGGCAATTTTGGACACTAAGGGCAATTTATCATGGCCAATCCACCTACCTGCACATCTTTGGACTGTGGGAGGAAACCGGAGCACCCGGAGGAAACCCACGCACACACGGGGAGGATGTGCAGACTCCGCACAGACAGTGACCCAAGCCAGAATCGAACCTGGGACCCTGGAGCTGTGAAGCGATTGTGCTATCCACAAGGCTACCGTGCTGCCCCCTGCCATGATCTACCCAAACTCATTCTACATCCTGACCTTTAGAATTAAGGCCATCTCTCTCTTTTGTTCTAATGACATCTTTAAAACCGTATATCTGTATTAATGCAATACTGTACATGGAAAGGTTTAGTCGAGAAAAAAATATCCTGACAGTCTAGAGATCAAAGTAACAAATTTCCAAATCATTATCTCTTCTGTAATTGCTGTTCATTATGTTCTATATTGTTACTTTTTCTATTTTTTGTGTAGTTTATTATTATTAATCAGGCTTAATGTGATTCAGTTCTAAAGCCTCATTCTCTAGTGACAAAGCCGTTGCTGTGTTAATGGTATCTGGCAGGATTGCCACTGGAAGTCTTAGGATTCTGATTAGATGTGACAGATTTACATATCACACGGACTGCCACAATGTCCATATCTATTTCAATTCTGCTATGTTGTTCCATGTACTTCCATGAAGTATTGTATGCTGACATGGGGAAGTTCTGGCAACATTTGGTATAATTATGACATCATCTAATATCCTTAAACTTTGGGTTCCTAAAATTTCCTTGATGGTTTAACCCTTGCAGTTGACAATTGAACAGGAACCATTTTACTTTTACGGATTGGTGGTGTGCATGCTATTTCAGATATCTGGGATTTGTCTTGTGTTTTCTACGTTCCAATTAATAAATGCTGAGTCGTCATCTTAGTTTATGGCCTGTCTTGCACCAATAATAATAATAATCTTTATTGTCAAGAAGGCTTACATTAACACTGCAATGAAGTTAACACTATATAAAACTTCTGTGAACTGGAGCAGTACTAATATAAGTAAATAAAAGTTAAAGAAAACTCAAAGATGTTTACCATATATTAATGGTAAACATTAGTTAAGTAAAGAGTGGAACGTATCAGAGGTGAAATGGGGAACGTTTGTGTAGAAGCAGAGGCTGTGGGAATGGTTTAAATGAATATTTTGCCTCCGTATTTACAAGGAAATGGATAATGCAGATATAATAATAATCTTTATTATCACAAGTAGGCTTACATTAACAGTGCAATGAAGTTACTGTGAAAAGCCCCTAGTCGCCACATTCCGGCGCCTGTTCAGGTACACAGAGGGAGAATTCAGAATGTCCAATTCACCTAACAGCACGTCTTTCGGGAATTGTGGGATGAAAACCGGAGCACCCGGAGGAAACCCATGCAGATACGTGAGCCGGGAATCGAACCTGGGACCTTGGCGCTAACCACTGTGCTGCTGTGAGGCCCATAGTCCAGGAGGAGCACTGTGAGATACCGATGAGATAATCAAAAAGAGAGCGGAGGTATTCGAAGGATTGACATCCTTGAAAGATGGTAGGTCGGCAGGGTGAGGTGGATTGTTTCCGAGGCTGCTGTAGGAAGTCAGGGAGGAGATAGCAAATACTCTGAAGGTGAGTTTCCAATCCTAACCCGGGGAGGTACCGAAGGACTGGAGAAATGCAAACGTCGTACCACTGTTTAAAAAGGGACCGAAGGACATGCCGAACAATTATAGGCCAGTTAATCTTACATCAGTGGTGGGCAAATTAGTAAAATCAATCTGAGAGATAGGATTAATTGTCATATAGAAAGGCTTGGACTAGTCGAGGATAGTCAGCATGAATTTGTTAAAGGAAGTCTTGCCTCATAAATTTGATTGAACTCTTTGAGGAAGTGATAAGAAGTTTTTTTTTCATAGAATTTAGAGTGCAAAAGGAGGCCTTTCAGCCCATCGCGTCTGCATCAGCCCTTGGAAAGAGCACCTACTTAAGCCCACGCCTCCACGCTATCTCCGTAACCCAGCAACCCCAGCTAAATTTTGGACACTAAAGGGCAATTATCATGGCCAATCCACCTAACCTGCACATCTTGGACTGTGGAAGAAACCGACGCACCCGGAGAAACCACGCAGGCACGGGGAGAAAGTGCAAACTCCACACAGACAGTCACCCAAGGCCAGAATTGAACCCAGGTCCCTGGACTATCAGGCAGCAGTGCTAACCCCTGTGCCACTATGCTGTTGATGAAGGTAGTGCAGTGGATGTGGTGTACATGGATTTTAGCAGGGCATTTGACAAATTCCCACATGGCAGATTGGTCAAGAAAGTGAAAGCCATGGGATACAGGGCAATGTGGCAAATTGGATAAAGAGTTGGCTTAATGTGAACGGCACAGTGGCAAATCTGCCTCATGGCACCGAAGACCCGGGTTCGATCCTGGCCACAAGGTCACTATCCGTGTGGAGATTGCACATTCTCCCCGAGTCTGCATAGGGTCCCACCCCCACAACCCAAAAGGTAGGTGGATTGGCCACTCTAAATTGCCCCTTAATGGAAAAAAATAAACTGTACTCTAAATTTATATTTTTAAAAAGTTGGCTTAGTAACAGGAAACAAAAGGTCGATGGCTGCCCTTGCAATTGGAAAGTTGTTTCAAATGGTATTCCACAGGACTCGGTGTTGGGGACCCTTAATGTTTTGTGTTATTTATTTATTTTTTTTTATTTATTTTTTTAAAATTTAGATTAGCCAATTATTTTTTCCAATTAAGGGGCAATTTAGCGTGGCCAATCCACCTATTCTGCACATTTTTGGGTTGTGGGGGCGAAACCCACGCAGACACGGGGAGAATGTGCAAACTCCACACGGACAGTGACCCAGAGCCGGGATCGAACCTGGGACCTCAGCGCCGTGAGGCGGTTGTGCTAACCACTAGGCCACCGTGCTGCCCCTTGTGTTATTTATTAACGATTTGGAGATAACGTAGGGCGCATGTATGGGAAATTTGCAGATGACACAAAGATTGGCCGAGTGGTGGACAGTGTACAGAATAGGTATAATCTTCAAAACGATCCAGATAGATTGGTGAAGTGGGTGGAGTAGGCAATAAAGTGGGAGATGGAATTTAACACAGCAAAGTGTGATGTCATGTATTTAGGGAGGTCAAACAGTTTTGGGAGTACACAATAAATGGAAATATACTAAGGGGCAGATGAAGTTAGTGATCTTGGCGCACCGTACACATGGCCCCCTAAATGCAGTCGCTCAAATAGACAAGGTTGTTAAGAAAGCACATGGAACGCTCGCCTTCATTGCCAGAGTATAGAATATACAAGTAAGGATATAATGTTGGAGTTGTATAAAACACTGGTGAGGCCACAACTGGAATATTGTGTGCCATTCTGGGTGCCACATTACAGGAAGGACATTATTGCTCTGGAGAGAGTGCAGAGGAGGTTTACGAGAATGTTGCCAGGGCTAGAAAAGGGTGGCGATGTGAGATTGGATAGGTTGGGGTTATTTATTTTAGAACAAAGAAGGCTGAGGGGTGACTTAATTGAGGTGTACAAAATTATGAGGGGAAGAGATAGAGTGGACAGGATAAAATTGTTTCCCTTGGTGGAGAATTATAGAACCAGGGGACATAGATTCAAGATAAGTGCCAGAAGGTGTAAGGGGGACATGAGGAAGAACTTTTTACGCAGAGGATGTTGGGTGCCTGGAATTCGCAGCCTAAGTTGGTGGTGGAGGCAGAGACCATAACCTCTTTTTAAAAAGTACCTGGACCTACAGCTTAAATGCTCTATGCTACAGGGCTTTGGGTCTGTTACAGGAAGGTGAGATTACAAAGGGCACCTGGATATCCTCGGGCTGGCATGAACAAGATGGGCCGAATGCCCTCCTTCTGCGCTGTAACTTTTCTATGATTCTAATATCTTTGCATTTACTTTATACAAAAATATAGTAA